>NC_044040.1:203099536-203433599 GCF_901765095.1 Microcaecilia unicolor | reverse complement strand
GATACCCAGACTGAATATTAAATGAGAGAGATTTACTGCATGAGTGGATACAGCACATGCAAATCTCTCGCATGAATATTCATTGTGAGTATCCTGAAAACCTGAATGGCTGGAGTGCCTCCAGGACCAGGTTTGCGAACCACTGCATTAGGCCACTCCAAGGACCTGCTTGCTGCTCTAATAGGACTGGCCAAAACATTTGAAGCTGTCACAGAAGCTGGTATGTACTATTTCTTTCACGTCTTTTGGGTGTGGGAGGGGGTAGGTGACACATGGGGAGTAAGGGGGGGTTCATCTGGACATTTAGGGCACTTTTTTTTTTTTTTTAGCTTAGTCGTTATTAAAACAGGTCTAGCTCAAAATGTCTTAGTATTAGTCCTGGACGTTTTCTGCCATAATGAAATAAAACAAAAATGTCCAAGTGTTAGGAATGCCCTAATCTCACCCCCAACATGCCCCGTTGTGATCTGGACACACTGCAGACGAAATGCATGCATAAATGTCTACAAAATAGGTTTTGAAAATAGCAAATTATGCCACTTTTTCAAAAGAGAAAAACTTCTAAAATGAGCCCCATAGTGTTAAGTGCCTTCCAAGAATCCAGATACAACATGACTGGGACAGGAGCAATGCGTTATTGTAGCTTGGAACTGGTTAAAAAAAATAGGACACAGATTAAGACTAAAGGGTCAAGTTTTCTCAGTGCAAAAAGGTAAATAGTGGCGTGCGTTTTCTTCATGGAGAAAGGTAAATAGTAGCATGCCCCAAGGATCTGTACTGGGATCAGTGCGAGTTAGCATAAGCAATCAAGAAAAGGGAATAATGGTGAGGCAATTAAAATCAGATACAAAACTGTTCAAACTTGTTAAATCACAAGCAGATTGTTAATAGCTACAAAAGGACCTTGGCAAGACTCGGGGACTGGATGCTGATGTAGAAAGCCAGTGAAGACCGAAGAATGCATTCGTTCAATGCCTGTGCACAGTTTTCTGGGTGTGCGATGCAGAAAAGAGGCTTGCACAGAAGCTAACCTTCGGTAAACCACTAAGTTAGCACCATTACAATCCATTTAAATAGGATGTGCACTGATGGCTATTAGCTATTCTGCCCCCAATGCAGAGAACTGGAAAACTTTAAAGCAAATGCAACAAGAAAGCCAGGTCACAGGCCTTGAAGGGTTGGTTCCTGCAGCAATCACAATGGAGCGAACTAGCAGCCCCATTACCCACTATCTCATGTTGCCTCCACCCCTGACATCTGCTCTACCCCCCCCCCCCCCCCCCACCTGGTAAGTCTAGTGGATCCTCACTGACATCCCAAAACGTCCATGGTAGTCTAGTAGACCTCAACACCCTCAGTGCACCCTGCTCCCCCCTCCCATACCTTAAACCAGCCATGTGAATAAAGAGTCCTGCCTTGTGGCTGTACTTGCTTTGCAGCTGCTCTAGAGAAGCAGAAGGAGGGATGGGTGTGTAGGGAGGGAGGATGGAGGGGGGAAGAGACCAGATGGGAGGATAGACACTAGATGGAAAGGGGGAGAGGAGGAGGGCATATGCTAGATGGAAAAGTGGAAGAGAAGGAGGGCATGCATAGCAATGTAGGCCTTGGTGGCTGAAGAATGCCACTGATGTGCTTGCTGAGCAAGCAGCATACAGCTTGAGCCTCAGGCAGCGGACCTCTTAGGCTGCCTGCAAAGGTAGGGCTCAATACTGTTTGGGGGGGGGGGGGGGGGAAGATCTGAGATGAAATGTGTAGCCTAGGGGCGATGTGACCCGAGAAAGTTTGGGACCCACTGACCTATATTGTCTCAGAGGCACCAAAGAAAAAGCAACTATCACCGTTTACCACCTTTTCCATTTGCAACCAATATTACACTGGATCCTCTGGCTATCTGGAAATCTCAGTCACATTTGGCATCTCTGGGCTAGATTTACTAACCTGCCTTTTTTTTGTCTATTTATTTTTATGGGGGGTGGGGGGCACATCTAAGGCAATGGAGAGTTAAGTGACATACTCGAGTCTCAATTAGGGGTCTAATTCCTTGACCACCACTGACACTGCCTTAGTTTACATTGCTTCTACATTTAACAAAATTACAAATAGCAGACCCAAGGCTACAGAAAAATTATCAGTCGTCTGCTAGAGATGTCTAATTACTACTACTACTAGCACTCTCTACTTGGGTAGAAAGTATATATATCAGTGAGACATCAAAGCATTTCAGTGACAATCTAACAGGGTGGGGATGGAGGTGGATGGGTGAGACAGGGGGATATGCATGGAGACAGGAGAGTGACAAACAAAGCAGTACAATTTACAATTTTATGGCTTATAATGGGCTAGAAAGCCCAGATCTCTGTTAAGTCCTGTCTGGTGGGTGTCAAATTATTTAATCATTCTGACTTCAAAGGTCTTACATTTCTGTATTGTTTTAAAGTTACCTTTCAGGATTCTTACTATGAAATCACTAGTACAGTGTTCTGTTTTTGTAAAGTGTTGGCCCACTGTCATCTACCAAGATTTGCTTATTTCAGATCTGACGAAGGGCAACCTTCAAAAGCTAATCAAGAAATGTACTAAGTTATGTCCGATAAAAAAAGGTATTATCTTATTTTTTCATGTTCTTTTTCATGTATTATTTCTATTGATTACCTTTATAAGTGGACTAACGCGGCTACCACACCTCTCTACTTGGGTAGAAACACCAGCTTTATGGAACAGAGCAGTTAACAGCAAATTGACAGATCTCAGTCTTTTTCCTCCCTAAAGCCACAGCCCTCTCTTGGTGCTGGTGCGTGCTCTCCCCTTACCCCTAAGAGTACATACGTACACAATAATATCCCAATATCTATACTTAGACAGTACATAAGTAATGCCACACTGGGAAAAGACCAAGGGTCCATCGAGCCCAGCATCCTGTCCACGACAGCAGCCAATCCAGGCCAAGGGCACCTGGCGAGCTTCCCAAATGTACAAACATTCTATACGTGTTATTCCTGGAATTGTGGATTTTTCCCACTTAGTAGCGGTTTATGGACTTGTCCTTTAGGAAACCGTCTAACCCCTTTTTAAACTCTGCTAAGCTAACCACCTTCACCACGTTCTCCGGCAATGAATTCCAGAATTTAATTATGCGTTGGGTGAAGAAAAATGTTCTCCGATTTGTTTTAAATTTACCTCACTGTAATTTCATCGTATGCCCCCTAGTCCTAGTATTTTTGGAAAGCGTAAACAGATGCTTCACACCTACCCATAAGTACATAAGTAATGCCACACTGGGAAATGACCAAGAGTCCATCGAGCCCAGCATCCTGTCCACGACAGCGGCCAATCCAGGCCAAGGGCACCTGGCAAGCTTCCCAAACGTACAAACATTCTATACGTGTTATTCCTGGAATTGTGGATTTTTCCCAAGTCCATTTAGTAGCAGTTTATGGACTTGTCCTTTAGGAAACCGTCGAACCCCTTTTTAAACTCTGCTAAGCTAACCGCCTTCACCACGTTCTCCGTTCAATTGACTGGTAGCGCTATAGAAGTGACTTATAGCAGTAGAGGCCAGGCCTGGAGTCCTCTGGGGAGGGGACTCGATCTCCTTCCACCTTCTCGGAAGCAGGACGGGGGCGCGCTCACCACAGGAGGAGGAGGGGGGGGGCGTATGTCGGGGCCTATCCCGGCCAGAGGGTGGGAGGGGCGAGCCCCATCCCGACCGGGCCTTCGCTTCTTCACTCACCTCCGCCGTACACGCCGCCACTCATACTTGGTGTTTTCTCGCCACCCGGCCGGCCGACACCAGACCTTAACGCGCAGCGCTGCGGTCCGGCGCCGTTCTCCCGCCTCACCAAACTTTCACCTCTAGTGCCGCCAACAAACAATGGGGCCGCTCACGCCGGGGTGCACACAAACTTGGACTCTCCCGCGCACAGCCCACTGTAGCCAACCGCAGGCCGGAAGACAGCCGTACCACCGCCCACCATCACTGCGATGCACCAATGGCGGGAAGAAGATACAGGGGGGGGGGGTTTGGTTGCGCGGCGCGGGTTGCTCTGAGGAAAAACTGCTGAGGCGCTATGAATGAGGAGGGGGAGGAGGTTGGCCGGCTCGCGAGCTCTTCTGTTGGCTGCTAAAAAGGCAAGAGGTTTCATAGACAGGAGTGGAAGTGAGCCTATGTAGTCCACTGGAAGCGAGGAAGCCAATTAGGTTAATCTCTGTTTCCACTCTCCCTCGCAGCCGTCATCACTAGTACACTCAAAACAAAGCCAGCAAACGTATGAGCTGCTGCATCCACGTCGTTGTCGTTCTTTCTTGTTCCATCCATAGGAGGCGACTCTGTGGGTGCTAGAGCACCCCCAATATTGAGAAAATTCCTTGTATGTGTCCAAGAAAGGGTTATTTCCACCGGGCTTAGCACCCCCAATCAGTGGCGTAGCCAAGGGTGGGCCTGAGCCCACCCACTCTGGGCTCAGGCCCACCCAGTAGCAGCACACCTATGATGTGGCTGGCAAGGATCCCCAAGCGCCACCAATCAAACTCCCAACAATTGTCTCTCCTGCATACCTTGTAAATAGCGGGTCTTCACCTGCAGCAGCCCCACAGACTTCCCAGTATTTCTGCCTATGCAGAAACAAGGTTGCCTCAGAGGGAAGGATGTGGGGTCAACATGAGCAGTGTGTATTAGCTGCTGCTCGCTGCCGGTGAAAAGCTACTATTTAAAAGGTATGCAGAGGAGGGGGGATGTTTGAGAGATGTTTGGCCGTGGAGGAGGCGTCGGGTTACTACTCTCGCCCTCCTGTAGCTTCCAACCCCTCCTCCTACCACAGTCTCACTGCTTCTCATCCTTTGAAGTCCACTCCATCCGTCTATTCTACCCGTTGCCACTCAGAGTGGCAGTCATTTACCGCCCCCCTGATAAATCCCTCCCTTCCTTCCTCACCGACTTCGATGCCTGGCTTTCTGTTTTTCTTGAACCCTCATCTCCATCCCTCATTCTCGGAGACTTCAACATACACGTTGATGACCTGTCCAACTCTCACGCTTCTCAGTTCCTCACTCTAACATCATCCTTCAACCTCCAGCTTTGTTCCACCACCCCTACTCACCGTGATGGCCATTGCCTTGACCTCGTCCTCTCCTCTTCCGGCTCACCCTCCAATTTCCACACCTCAGCTCTTCCTGTCTCTGATCATCACCTGATCACCTTCACACTTCTTCACCCTCCCCCTCAGCCCCGCCCAACATTAACCACTACTTCCAGGAATCTCCAGATTATTGACCCTCCCACCTTATCATCTAGTATTTCTAATCTCCTCCCCTCCATCATGTCCTCCGAGTCTGTTGACGAGGCTGTCTCCGCTTACAATGCCACTCTCTCCTCTGCTCTGGACACCCTTGCACCATCCACCTCCCGTCCCACAAGGCGTACTAATCCCCAGCCCTGGCTGACCCCTTGCATCCGTTACCTTCGCTCCTGCGCCCGATCTGCTGAACGCCTCTGGAGGAAATCTCGCACCCATTCAGATTTCCTTCACTACAAATTCATGCTATCCTCCTTCCAGTCCTCACTATTCCTTGCCAAACAGGACTATTACACCCAATTGACTAATTCTCTCAGCTCTAACCCTCGTCGTCTCTTCGCCACCCTTAACTCCCTCCTCAAAGTGCCCTCCGCTCCCACCCCCCCGTCACTCTCTCCTCAATCACTGGCTGACTACTTCCGCGACAAGGTGCAAAAGATCAACCTTGAGTTCACTACCAAGCCACCTCCTCCTCTTCACCCTTCAACCCTCTCCCTCATTAACCAACCCAGACCTCTTTCTCCTCCTTTCCTGATATCTCCGAGGAGGAAACCGCCCGCCTCTTTCCTCCTCAAAATGCACCACTTGTTCCTCTGATCCCATCCCCACCAACTTACTTAACACCATATCTCCTACTATCACCCCCTCCATCTGTCATATCCTCAACCTCTCTCTCTCCACTGCAACTGTCCCCGACACCTTCAAGCATGCTGTAGTCACGCCACTCCTCAAAAAACCATCACTAGACCCTACCTGTCCCTCCAACTACCGCCCCATCTCCCTCCTACCCTTCCTCTCCAAGACACTTGAGCGCGCAGTCCACAGCCGCTGCCTTGATTTTCTCTCCTCTCATGCCATCCTTGATCCGCTTCAATCCGGTTTTCGCCCTCTTCACTCGACAGAAACAGCACTTTCTAAAGTCTGTAATGACCTGTTCCTTGCCAAATCCAGAGGCCACTACTCCATCCTCATCCTCCTGGATCTATCCGCTGCTTTTGACACTGTCAATCATGACTTACTTCTTGCCACACTGTCCTCATTTGGGTTCCAGGGCTCTGTCCTCTCCTGGTTCTCCTCCTATCTCTCCCACCGCACCTTCAAAGTTCACTCTCATGGATCTTCCTCCACCCCCATCCCCTTATCTGTTGGTGTTCCCCAGGGATCGGTCCTTGGACCCCTTCTCTTCTCAATCTACACCTCTTCCCTGGGCTCCCTGATCTCATCTCATGGTTTCCAGTATCATCTCTATGCTGATGACACCCAACTGTATCTCTCCACACCAGACATCACCGCGGAGACCCAGGCAAAGGTATCGGCCTGCTTATCCGACATTGCTGCCTGGATGTCCAACCGCCACCTGAAACTGAACATGTCCAAGACCGAGCTTATCGTCTTTCCACCAAAACCCACTTCTCCTCTTCCTCCACTTTCTATCTCAGTTGATAACACCCTCATCCTCCCCGTCTCATCTGCCCGCAACCTCGGAGTCATCTTTGACTCCTCTCTTTCCTTCTCTGCGCATATCCAGCAGATAGCCAAGACCTGTCGCTTCTTCCTCTTTAACATCAGCAAAATTCGCCCTTTCCTCTCTGAACACACCACCCGAACTCTCGTCCACGCTCTCATTACCTCTCGCCTGGACTACTGCAACTTACTCCTCACCGGCCTCCCACTTAGCCATCTATCCCCCCTTCAGTCTGTTCAGAACTCTGCTGCACGTCTCATATTCCGCCAGAACCGATATACTCATATCACCCCCCTCCTCAGGTCACTTCACTGGCTTCCGATCAGATACCGCATTCAATTCAAGCTTCTCCTTCTTACCTACAAATGCACTCAGTCTGCTGCCCTCACTACCTCTCTACCCTCATCTCCCCTTACGTTCCCGCCCGTAACCTCCGTTCACAGGATAAATCCCTCCTCTCAGTACCCTTCTCCACCACCGCCAACTCCAGGCTCCGCTCATTCTGCCTCGCCTCACCTATGCTTGGAACAACCTTCCTGAACCCTTACGCCAAGCCCCCTCCCTGCCCATCTTCAAGTCTTTGCTTAAAGCCCACCTCTTCAATGCTGCGTTCGGCACCTAACCCTTACCGTTCAGTGAATCCAGACTGCCCCAATTTGACTGCCCCGATCGGACCGACCGTTCACTTGTCTATTAGATTGTAAGCTCTTTGAGCAGGGACTGTCTCTCTTTGTTAAATTGTACAGCGCTGCGTAACCCTAGTAGCGCTCTAGAAATGTTAAGTAGTAGTAGTAGTAGTAGTAGATCATATGGCATGCAGGCGAGAGAGGAAGAGACCAAATCACTTGTGGGGCAAGGCAGAGTTCTGCCCACCCATCTTGGGCCCAGGCCCACCCAAAATTGGGTGTCTGGCTACACCCCTGCCCCCAATAATTTTTAAAAGTTGGCTCCTATGGGTCCATCCCTAACAAGTCTAAAGCTGTTTCAATTGGATAGGCAGTGCCTTAAAAGGTGGAGAACAAAAGGTTATTTTTTAACTTATTGGACAGCTTCTTTATTTGAAAGCTTCCCATGTGTAGACATAAATATAATGAAATAACAATTGAATATCACTAAAACAGCTTCAAAAATTATTATAGCTGGTAGAAACAGCTATTTTAAAATCTGTGTATTTTGTGCTTATTTTTCTACACTAAAATCTAAATAAATAAATACACTGTATACAATACAGATGGCCAAATTTCAGTGAGGATATCCTGTTTCCTGATGGATTCATCTTAACTGTAGTTGTAATCTGCCTTGGGAAGCCTGCTGTTAGAAAGATGATGGAATATATTGAAATTAAATGGAAATAAAATTAAACTCTCCTTTCATTGGGGCACAAAGAATCACATCTTCATCTGTTTGTAGAAGTTTACCTTTTAGATACACAAATGGATTATTCTGTTTTGAACATGTTTCAGGGGCAAGTGGTTTTATAAGTCAAAATATTTTTTCCATGCAGATCTCTTTTGTTTAAACATAACTACTAAGCCCCTAATGCAACTCATTGGTTTTCTTATATTTTGTTCTTGTGATGATTTATACTGTGACAAAACTGAAAACTCTTATCTCTATCTGGTTGATAATAAAAGGAGCACATTGTTTTGTGGCTTACATAAGGAATTGTGATATTGAATAAATAAGTATGTTTGTGTCCTTAGTCATGCATCCAACATTTTTGTAATCCTTTCAAGAAAGCCAGTTAATTGTTTATATTAGTGGAACATAACCACAGAGGCATGGTATGCTCACATTTTCAATATGGTAATACAAGGGCCCAGCGAAGGAACAGATTATTTTTAGTTATTCTTCATTGGACCAAACTTGCTTCCTTGTGCCATCACTATCCAGAGGGTAGGCAGTGTCTTAAAAGGTGGAGGATAAAGGTGTTTGGGCTTTTTTGTTTGTTTGTTTTATTTTGTTTTTTTACATTTCAAGTATCCCAAGCAAAGGTGGATTCAATGTGGCTTATATTTTGAAAATACAGTGAGACAGAATAATAGAATTCAGTTGTATCATGGGACCAAATAGATGGATATGTCTGAAACATTTAACAAAGTTGAGATTAGCATATATACCCAACTGGGCATTTAAACGTTTATCCTTTAATGATGCCACATGTTAAGTATAGGCAGTTAGTCAAAGATTATCATATGCACACACCAGAACAGGAATCCACCACATTGCAAAAGTAAACAACAACTTCTACAGAGTACATCCAAAATGAAATTTTTATTTCCATCTTCCAAAATTCCAGACAGCAGATCAGCAGGACCCAAAGCGCTACAAAACAAGTAAAGTCAGAAACAACACAGTTGATACATAATTGAAGCAAAACCATATGCATGTAAGGTCTGGATAAACATCCTCATCCTCCCCATTTAATCTGCCCGCAACCTCGGAGTCATCTTCGACTCCTCCCTCTCCTTCTCTGCGCATATCCAGCAGATAGCCAAGACCTGTCGCTTCTTTCTCTTTAACATCAGCAAAATTCGCCCTTTCCTCTCTGAGCACACCACCCGTACTCTCGTCCACGCTCTCATTACCTCTCGCCTTGACTACTACAACCTACTCCTTACTGGCCTCCCACTTAGCCATCTATCCCCCCTTTAATCTGTTCAGAACTCTGCTGCACGTCTTATATTCCGCCTGAACCGATATACTCATATCACCCCTCTTCTCAGGTCACTTCACTGGCTTCCAATCAGATACCGCATACAGTTCAAGATTCTCCTTCTTACCTACAAATGCACTCAGTCTGCAGCCCCTCATTACCTCTCTACCCTCATTTCCCCTTACGTTCCCGCCCGTAACCTCCGCTCACAGGACAAATACCTCCTCTCAGTACCCTTCTCCACCACCGCCAACTCCAGGCTCCACTCATTCTGCCTCGCCTCACCCTATGCTTGGAATAAACTTCCTGAGCCCTTACGCCAAGCCCCCTCCCTACCCATCTTAAAATCTTTGCTCAAAGCCCACCTCTTCAATGTTGCTTTCGGCACCTAACCTTTATACCTTTCAGGAAATCTAGACTGCCCCAATTTGACTGACTGTACATTTGTCCTTTAGATTGTAAGCTCCTTTGAGCAGGGACTGTCCTTCTATGTTAAATTGTACAGCGCTACGTAACCCTAGTAGCGCTTTAGAAATGTCAAGTAGTAGTAGTAGTAGTAGTAAACAAATTAAAACAAAGTTTAAAGTAAATGCCCATAATATGTAATATGTGGTAGCAATAATGAAACAATGATGGAATATTCACATAGCAAGCAGCCTGGGGCAACAGATTTATTTTCCACTGGACATAATTAACTTTGCTGCTAATCTTGTGCTGAACTGAACAATGTTGGCACATTTAGACTGACTGGACTGCTGCATGAAGGTAGCTCTGCCCTGATTATTTAATATCTTTCTTTTAAGTAGTAGTAGTAAGACCATATTAAGTGTATTTTTATAATATACTATTGCAGGCCACAAAACAAAAGGAGGAAGTTCCCACAAACCATCGTTCTCTTTTGATGTAGGCACAGGAAAAAAAATTTTTTAAGTGCTCCCAGGTTTCAACCTAATTCATGTTAAATGTGGGATATAAATTTCATAAGCAAATAAATAAATAGAAACTCTGAATGTTGAGCACCTGATTCTCATAACATTATATCTGTTTTAGTAGCCCTTTACCAGGAGAAAAAAAATCTGTGCACGAATATGATAGGGTGTCCCTATAACCAGCCCCTCCAAATGACACACTGATTACGATTTATAACAAATTACTACTCTACCCATGAAAAATTATTCCGTTATTATACTTCCTCTGTGTACATCCGTATGCTGCACAAGCTGCTGGCATGTTTAAAAATATAAGTGAGATTAAATAAAAATGGTACCAACAATAAAGAACAACAACATGGGTGCAGCAGCTCACAGGTTTGTTTTGAGTGTACTAGAGATGATGGCTGCGTGGGGGAGTGGAAACAGAGATTAACCTAATAGGTTTCAACGTGTTGACGTCACATCTCCTGTTTATTAAACCTCCTTGGCTAAAGAAAACAGGAGATGGGATGATGTCAAAAAGTTGAAGCCACTTAAGTTACACTTTGTAAATTGTTTCCTTTTCCCCGCGCAGCCGTCATCTAGTACACTCAAAACAAAGCAAGCAAACCTATGACCTGCATCAGGAGTCTTTTAAACAAAAGGATCTTAAAATCTCCAGATGTAAAGCTTTTCAGATTGAATCAGTGAGTTGGTGTTGAAAAAGACCTTTCTCATAATCATTGCGTGCCTCCAAATCTGATTAACCAATTGTCAAATCCAAAAAAACTCCAGAGACAAGGAGGACAGTCTTAATGCTTAAGAAGATTTATTGATCACAGACTCGACACAACGCTGTATTTCGGCCCAACGGCTTGCATCAGGACTCTTTTAAACAAAAGGATCTTAAAATCTCCAGATGTAAAGCTTTTCAGATTGAATCAGTGAGTTGGTCTTGAAAAAGACCTTTCTCATCATAATCATTAAGATTGTCCTCCTTGTCTCTGGAGTCCGTGGTCCATTTCTCACTATCTTCCCTTCTGTTTGCTTGCTCTCGTAGAACCATAGAGTTCTCCGCCTAGGTGGATTTCTGCTGCAGTGCACTGCACCCACCACTACACTACTCCAGGGACTGCATGTTGCTCTAACAGACCTGAGTATTATATCTGAGACTGGTAAGTAATGTTTTTAATCACATTTTTGTGCAGTGGGAGGGGGTCAGTGATCACTGGGGGAGTAAGTGTCACGTTTCCCAAATCAGGAACTAGGTAGTGAGCCCTTGGACCACTGCCGAGGAGCGGCAATGGAAGGCAAAACCACCCCACACCAGGAACAAGACAGACTCAGATAGGAACAGCAAGACTTCACCTGCACTAGCCGCCCTTCCCCAGGAGTTGAGCCCCTGGCTGCAGGCGGCCAACAGGACTTACAGGACAGGGTAGGAACAGGAAGCTGCAAGCAGCCACTAAAACAGGGAACAAACACTGACAAACACAAGACAACTGAAAGCTGCCAGGCAGCCACTGAACAAGAAACACAGCCAAACAGAAACTAAACATAAAAGACAAACAAGGAACAAGTCTAGGAAACAAACAAACCCTAAGCTAAACTACACACAGACTAACTAGCATCAGACAAGGAACTAGAATAAAAACCAAGCTAGGCAGAAGTGCAGCAAGCACCAACATACCAGGGCCTTAGACAATGCAAAGGCAAGCCAGAGAGTTTCCAAAAGGCTAATAAGCCCAGCAGCAGCTGAGATTCAGCTGCAGCAGTCAGCAGGCAACTACGGGTGCTGTGCAGGCTCAAACAGTACAAGCAAGTCTGGCAGGCCGGAAGATCCGGACTGGACTGGGCTGAAGTCTGGAAGGGGAAACAACACACAGACAGTCCAATGCAGCCACCAGGTCTGGCCACCAGGTGGCGAGATGACTGAGAGCCTGAAACATCAGCAGAATCGTAAGGGGAGATCATCCCTGATTTCCTCAAGTGGTCCTTTGGAAATGTAGGGAACCTTTTTGTGCCTTATTCATTATAAAAAAAAACAGGTCTAGCTGAAAACTTCCTAGTTGTAGTCCTGACTGGTTTTGTTTTGTTCCATTATGGCTGAAAAACGTCCAAGTGTTACGAATGCCCAGATCCCACCCTTAACATGCCCCTGACATGCTCCCTTGTGATTTGAACACACTTCTGATGGACCTCGTATGTGGTTTTGAAAATACCAATTTAGATGTTTTTGTGAGAAAAATGTCCAAATGCAGATTTATGCCACTTTTTGGACATTTTTCTCCTTTGAAAATGAGCCTGATAGTCTTATAAAATTCTTTAGAACAAAGACTGGACATCATCATCAAAATGTATTTGATTTGAGGAGTCAAAACCATTTTAATGGTGTCTAATCTGCATGGATTGTCAGTACTATGGATGTAAAACATTCTATGAAACCTAAAAGAAACAAGCAGCAATTCTTTTCATCTTCCAAGAAAGCTGAGATTGGAAACTAATGATTAGAATGATGCTAGTCCCTCCTCCATCACCCATGATGTACTGGGGGAGGGGGCCGCTAGACCACCAGGGCGGGTGAGGGAAGGGATGTGTAGCCCACTGGGCCACCAGGGATTTTTTTGGGTGTCGGGGAGGGGGGGGTTAGAGGGCTCGCGATCCACTGGACCTCCAGCCCACTGTGCCCTTGTGTCGGGGGGATTGGGGGGCTGGAGGTCCGGCGTGTGGGCTTGGTAGGCACTAGGCCAACAGGGCTTTGCCTTTGGGGGTCCCACGGACCTCCTGCACCTGTGTTTGACAGTTCCAGGCTTTTTACAGCCTGGACCTGTCAAACAAGTGTAGGAGGATTGCGCCTGAGCACTTGCCCAGGCTCAATTCTCCCTCGCTTTCCCCTGATGATCAACGCTAATAACACACCTAAATTTGCATGTTACTAGCGCTGATCATTGGGAAGTTCATTGCCCACTCTGTTCCGGGGCTATTTTTGGGTGCTGTTTTGGAACAGCATGGGGAATTCATTATTGGGGCATAAGTCTGCATTATCTCGTTAGCGAGTAGTAATATGAACGCACTAGCTGGATAATGCTTCTACGCCCATTCCCTACCCATGCCACAGCCCCTCCAAAAAATAAATACAAAAAAAGAAAAGGCAATTAGCCTGCGCAAACAGGAAAATTACCACAAGACACTTTAGTGTGTCCTGTGGTAAACCTTTTTCAGCACACTATAAACCCTCGTTAGGGCTTAGTTCACCTTAGTTATTTACCAAGTTGAGTAAGATAAGTCAGCTGCCCTTGTCCCTCTCAGTAGCCAAATAGGAGCAAAGCTGAAACAGATGATGGGATAGTCAATTTGTCCTGTCTATTCTACAGGAGGAAAGTGGGTGAGCAAGTTAGATAAGGTAAGATAATAAGGAGTAACTTTGATCATGCTAGTGATGCGCTGGGCATCTTCCTTTAACCCAATATGCTTGTCAAATCTGAAACCAGAGTACTAGGGGTCTTGCGTGATTCTTCACTCACCTTCTCTTCCCATATTTATTTATTTATTTAGATTTTTCTCACAGCTTTTTCAGCAGTAGCTCAAGGTGAGTTACATTCATATTAACCAGCTATAGAAGAAAACACTATTCAAAATGAGACAGCTACATCTAGTCAGATCATTCTTCGACCAAAAAGCCTTTGCATCATGGCGTACCAAGGGGGGGCGGGGGGCGGTCCGCCCCGGGTACACGCCGCTGGGGGTGTACCGCGCGCCTGTTGGCCGAGTCCGCTCGTTCCCGCCCTGCTGCTCCCTCTGCACGGAACAGGTTACTTCCTGTTCCGGGGCAGAGGGAGCAGCAGGGAACGAGCGGACTCGGAGCCGACAGGCGCGCAGCACCCCCCAGAAGGAAAAATGCACCTGGGGGGGTCGCACTGCACACAGGGGGGGTAATTTCGCCGGGGGGGGGGGGGGCGCATCAGCGATCCGCCCCAGGTGCCAGCCTAGGAACGCTACTGCTTTGCACTACTAGTCCAAATGTTAGTTCTACCTCACCTGGATTACTGTAATGTTCTATTTCTTGGTATTAAGTGTCAGCATCAGAAAAAAATTGCAAATCGTACACAACACAGCTGCAACTCTAATATACAGATTGAATAGATATACTAGTGTTTCAACTCTAGATGAACTGCACTGGCTTCCCATAGCAGAAAGACTCAGGTTCAAAGCTGCTTGTTTAGTTTATCAAACCTTACTGGGCTTCACCTCTGAACTGCTGACTAAGACCGCTTCACTATGTCTGGTCCAGTCTAACAGACTGAAACAACAACTGATGCTAGCATCACTGTTCCAAAAGACAATTCGAAATCAGAAGATTTTCAGCTCTCTATTCCCCGTTCTTGGAGTCAAAATATGGAATTCCCATCAGAACAGAAAACAGCTATCTCAGCTTCAGGAAGAGGCTAAAAACCTTTCTCTTCACAAAGACTGCTTCATAACAATCCATCATGACTTCTACCTCCTAGTATCATCCATTATCCTTTCCTTAATGTTTTTAGTCTCATGCATTAATCCAATGATCTCTAATTTTTCTCAAACCTCACACTAACACTGTTTGCTTTTGTCTCACCTAGAATGTAAAATATGGAAAGGGGATATTACTGGTATACAAGAATTGATTTTAATTTGAAAAATTTTTTATGAGCATCTGATGATACAAAAACATGGCTTATACATACTTAAATTAACAATTAAACCTGAATGCCTCTTCACTTCAGCCGTTGACATAAAATTCTTTGCTAACTGTAGTATTTCTATTAACCAAATGAAGCGAAAGAGAAAAAAAAATGTTTGTGGCATTGTGGCCATACGGACTACATTTCCCAGCCTGCTCCACATGTATACACATAATGGGTGGGTTACTGAGTGGCTGCTTCCCTCTAATTCTCCTATTATCACACTGAACCGGGTAAAACTACAGGCGGACAAAAAGGCACAGCTGTCAAAACAATTCATTCACATGTGATCCATGTTTGGCTATTCGAGCATTTAGGTAAGCAGTTCCATTTAATTTGATTTGACAGTATAATGATTTTTCAGCGATCTCTTTTCTCAGTATAGGGGAACTGTGTTGTGGCTCTGCTGTCCTGAAAGATAAAGCCACCAAGCACGAATGGTTTTGTGAGCTTGTCTGGTACTGCAGTGTGGAATAAATATTGTTAGAATGTGTAATATGATTGGCGGGAACCTTTATTTTGCTTATAAATGTATCATTTCCAGGTTTCATTTAAGCCTGTATGTATAATCCAATGTCATTTGCTTGTGGCTTCTTAAGGTAAAGCTGATCTAGGGGGGTTTCCATACGGTAGGGGAAATCCATTCTAGAACTGCAGAGAGCAATCCAAAAGGAGTTTCAATGGGCTGTCATATATATGCTCAGGTTATTACTGTGCTAGGATGTGTATAAAGCGTGATCTGGTACTGTTCACAGATGTGTGTATCTGTGTGCCATTTGCCCTTCCCTGATGTAGCTTAGCGTATGATGGCGCATTATTGGTTGAGTGACAACACCCGACCAGACAGATGCAGAAAAAAAAGAATGTGGAGGCAATGGATTTAAAATGCTAGTGTCATTCTGTGCACAGCTCCTGCTATCATTCTCTCTGCAGCTCCTGCTGGGTTCCATGCCAAACCAGCAACTCTGAAGCAGATTCTGTGATCAAAGATTCCAGAAGTGTGAAGCCCAAGCATCTCAATTAGGTTTTTAACTAGGAATTTGTCACAGCCCTGATGGCTACATTCCTTTTTTTTCAATGAAGGGTAGTGTGTCAGGGGGGCATCTGTCCTTGAATGTGATGGGTGCTGGTGGGGTGGTGGACTCGATTTGTGATGCTAATGTTAAAGAACTGATAGATTGGAAAATGCACCTGTTTTTGTAGGTGTCCAATACATAAGAACAACCGTTTCTGGAAGAAAAGTACTTTATTATTTCATTTTTATCAGCTAGCTGCCAAGGTGAAATTTCTATTCCATCGGGGGGGGGGGGGGGGGGGGGAGGGTTTATTAGAGGCAAAGTCATTTGAAATATCCTTCTCTAGCATGCAAAAAAAAAAAAAAGCAATTTCTACTTTTGAACTGGATCTTTTTTAATGACAAGTACTGTATTGATTCTCTCATACCTGAATAGGTCCTCCAACTTTGTATCTCTTGTGCTTTACAGCAAAAAATCCTGAAACCTGAGGTAACTTCACTGAGGGGGGGGGGGAGGTTGTTGGGCGGTTCGCTGTAATGGGATTCTATGATGCTAATTATAAGTAATTGTCCCTCCTTTCAAAGTGATAGAAACAGCTGGGTTACACCTGGGACAATTCTGCACAAAATCTTAAGTGCTTTGCAAGCAATGTTTCCATGCAGAATTCCATGTGCTTTATTTGTTTAAAGTACTTATAATCTCTGTTTCCTTATCATCCATGCCACACCAGTCCAGACGAGTGAATTAAGAGCCGTTACACTTAATGAAAATACCACACAGAAGAGTGACAGTTATTCCAAAATGGAACACTTTAAAAAATATATTTGAGGCAGAATTTCCCCAGGCCTGGATGCTTTTATCACCCTAACCCCAGCTTGACCTCCCCAGTTCTCTTTCTCCATTCACCCCCACTGGCTCAGCTACTTCAGCTTCCTCTCCTCACCCATCAACAGCAACCTTTCATATCTTTCACTCCAGCCAGGCTCAACCACACAGATCCCTCTTTCTCTCTTTCCCATGGCTTCACCCCTCCCCATGTCTCTCTTTTGCTCCTCCCCCAGGCAACTCTCCCCTACTTTTCTCCATTCCCCACCTCAGTCACCCATTCTCTTTTTCTCCATTTCGTCTCTCTACCGAGCCTTGAACCCAACACTCATGCTGGCTATCACTCTCCTCTTGTACCCCTCACCACTGCGCTGATATATTCTCTCCTCTTCCCCAAAGTTTAACCCCCCCCCCCCCCCCCCCCCGAACCCAGCTCCCTCTCTTATGTAGTTGCAAAATACCACAGAAAGGCGGTATATCAAGTCCCATTTCCCTTCCCTTATCCTAAGTTGATCTCCCACCTCAGGCTTAATTCCATCACTGATTCCTACTCTTTCCCTTCACCTACCCAGGTTCTTCTACATTCGGACTCACTTTTTCCTCCCTCTGGTCCTGCTCGGGTCATTAGAATGTAAGAAAAGCCATGCTGGGTCAGACAAAGATTCTTTGAGCCCGGCATCATTTCTCCAACAGTGTCCAGGCCTGCGAGTCATAGTTATGCTACTCCTCCTGGGTCCATGTTTAAACTTCTGCATCCAAAGGGGATCCTGCTTAAATTCTGTGCTGGACTGTTGTGCATAACCTTAAAGAGGTTAGAAATGTTGGGGGCCAGTATTCAGCCTGCGGCAGACAGTGTTTTTTTAAGCCATTGACAGCCACAGGCAGGATTAAGCCCGAATGTTCAAAGTTAGGCCATGACCAGACACCAGCACTGAATATCTGGGTCAGCCACCAACCTGGAAGTTATGTGGGTTGCCAGCACCCCCACAGCTGCCTTTTGTGCAGTCCTATCTGTCCGCTTACTGTGTGGGCACTGGCATTCAATGTGGCTGGTGCCCATTTAACTGCCAACTCTTCCCCGATCTACTCACAGACTGCCCTGACACTAACTACGTAGTGTTGCATTGGTCAGAGGGGATATTCAGCAGCAGTGTGCAGTTACAATAAGTATCCCTATGGGACCAGCCCACTGAGCAAGGTTTTTTTTTTTTGTTTGTTTAATCATATTTATTATATTCTTCAAAACAAGGTTAACAACAAATTTTCAGATTACAGCCATGTAGATTGACATTCCAATATTTCAACATTTTCAAATTCCCCCCCCCCAAAAAAAAAATTCTCCCCCCCCCCCCCCCTCCCCAACTCAAGCATTCAAAATTCTGCTTTTAACAACTGGTGTCAGTGTATCCCAGTAGGGGGACCAGATTCTACAAAACAAGTCTCCAGTTTCTGATGCAAGGTCCGTTATACTATGAGGCTTATTTTCGAAAGAGAAACACGCCCAAATTCCGAACTAAATCGGGAGATGGACGTCTTTCTCTTGTGGGTGCCCAAATCGATATAATCGAAAGCCGATTTTGGGCGTTTCCAACTGCACTCCGTCGCGGGAACGCATAAAGTTGACGGGGGCGTGTTGGAGGCATGGTGAAGGCGGGACTGAGGCGTGGTTATCGGCTGAGCAGAGATGTGCATGCTCGGCCGATAATGGAAAAAAGAAGGGCGTTTTCAGAGAGAATTTAGGTCACTTTTGTTGGACCCGTTTTTTTCACGAACAGGTCCCAAAAAAGTGCCCTAAATGACCAGATGACCACCGGAGGGAACCGGGGATGACATCCCCTGACTCCCCCAGTGGTCACTAACCCCCTCCCACCAAAAAAAAACGAATGTTAAACACTTTTTTCCCAACTTGTAAGCCAGCCTCAAATGTCATCCCCAGCTCCATGACAGCAGTATGCAGGTCCCCGAAGTAATTTTAGTTTAGTTAGTGCTGTGCGGGACCCATGCAGAGAGGAAAAATCGGAAGAAAAAAAAAAAAAACAAGCAAGTGCAGTCAGGGACGTCTAAATTACCAGGATAGTAAAAGGGGGAATCGAACCAGCAACCTTCTGATTACAAGCTCAGTGCTCTAGCCAGTGCACCACTGATTAGATGTCCTTACCTTTCCATTAAGTCCCTCCAAGTTTCTGTCAGCCAATCACCGCTGTTTAGCTGACACAGATGTCAGCTAAATGAGCTGTGATTGGCTGACAGAAACTTGGAGAGACTTGGGGGCTTATTTTCAAAGCACTTAGCCTCCCAAAGTTCCATAGAAACGTATGGAACTTTGGGAGGCTAAGTGCTTTGAAAATATGCCTCTTAATGGAAAAGAAAGGACGTCTAATCAGTGGTGCACTGGCTAGAGCACTGAGCTTGTTATCAAAAGGTTGCTGGTTCAATTCCCCCTTTTACTATCTTTTAATTTGGACGTCCCTGACTGCACTTGCTTGCTTGTTTTTTTTTCTTCCGATTTTTCCTCTCTGCATGGGTCCCGCGCAGCACCAACTAAAGTAAAATTACTCTGGGGACCTGCATACTACTGTCATGGAGCTAGGTACGATATTTGAGGCTGGCATAGAGGCATCTCAGGGGGACCAGTGCACTACGAATGCTGGCCCCTCCCACGACCAAATGCCTTGGATTTGGTCGTTTTTGAGCTGGGACGCTTCGGTTTCGATTATCGCTAAAAAACAAAAACGCCCAGCTCAAAAAACGCCCTAATCCAAAGTATTTTCGAAAAAAAAGATGGACGTCCATTTTTTTCGAAAATACAGTTCGGCCCGCCCCTTCACAGACCCGTTCTTGGAGATGGACGTTTTTACAAATGGGCGTTCGCGTTCGATTATGCCCCTCTATGTCTTTCCAAAGCACACATTTGTATCATTAATGATCTCCAGCGGCCAACTGTGGGCTGTTCCTCGGTCAGCCATACTTGCAGAATAGTTTTCTTCCCCATCAACGTTGCCCGCTGAAGGAACGCTCTTACTCCAGCTGGGGCTTGTCCCTGGATTGTAAATGTGTGAAAAAGTTGCTTGGGGGAGTGGTGCCATCTAACACGCCACATACTTGAAACGTGTTCTGCTATACTTTTCCAAAAGCCATGGACTTTTGGGCAAGTCCAAAACATATGGCCCAAATGTGCATTTGCGCGACCACATTTCGGACATGAGTCATTGTCTCTCAATTTCACTGAGCAAGGTTTAAGCAGGGCCACCGAGAGGGGGGGGGGGGAAGGGGGCCAAAATTCCCCAGGCCCGGCCTCCAAGGAGGGCCCTGTACCAGGGTGTGTCTCTCTCCTGCTCCTGTTGGGACTTGGGTGATTGCATTCATATGATAACCCAGTCCTGGCATACAGGAGCAGGAGAGAAACAGAAGACCCTGATGCCGGGCCCCCCATTGGAGGCTGGGGAGGAGTAGATTCACTGATGCAGAAAGGTAAGGGGTGGGGGTGGCCCGAGCAAGTGAGCAGCGGCAGCAGTGGGGCACCAGGACCCCCCTTGGAGGCTGAGGAGGAGCAGACGCACTGAGCAGGAATGTAGGGGGCGATTGCAGCCTGAGTGAGCGAGGGGCGGCGGCAGCAGCTATGCTCTGAATGGGGGGGGGGGGCGGCTGTGGCCCAGCCCCGGGCCCAGCTTTGCTCTCAGTGACCCTGGGTTTAAGTGGGCAGAAATCTCTCCAGCTTGCTTAAACGTTGACTGTTGACCCTGTTATTTCTCTTTGGACATTATTGTGATATGTTCAAACAGTGTTTCAGCATTGAATTGTACATATAGGACAAGATGCAAAGTAGAAAACCTCCTTTGCATCCAGCTTCTCCTACTTAGGCAGCCAGCTTTGGAACACTCTTCCAAGATCCATCCAAACAATGAACGACTATCTATCCTTTGGAAAAATGTTGAAACCCCATCTCTTCAAGCAAGCTTACCCTAACGTCCCGAATCAACCTTATTAGTCCACCCATATGACTCCTGTTCTGATGATCATTATATCTTGTCCTTGTCTCCCAATTCTCCCTCATGCTTATTCCCTAGTCTTTTCTTCACCACCTTCCCTACACCACACCCCTCCCATTCCTTCTCCTTTTGCTTATTCCTATCTTTTTGCACCTTTCCATGTTCATCTCACTTATTCTTAAGGCCTCTCTATAACTATGTTTACTACAGTTAGTAATATTCTCCTTACATGACTTTGTAATTATATTTACTTTGTAAGCCACAATGAACCTGCCCTGTGTGGGAAAGCGCGGGATACAAATGTATTAAATAAATAATAATAAATAAATGGCATCTAATAAAATGGTGCTAATTCCCCCCCCCCCCCCCCCCCCCACACACACACACACTTAAACAGTATTCTATAAGCCATGCCTAAAGTTTGGTGCAGTTTATAGAATAACACAAAAGCAGAGCGGTTGCGTGTAAATTTAAGCACTGCCATTTCCACCAACGAAAACGCGGTGCAAATGCTCATGCCTAAATTTACGTGCGGAGCACCCGTATTCTGGAATTATGTGCATCATTCAAAAACCACACCCCCAACCTTCTCCAAAACACCCATTACCCTCCCATTTCCACGCCTCCTTTTTTGGGCTACATGTACATTTTAGGTATGGATCCTGCACCTAAATTTACATGCACAAGTCCCAATTAAATCTAATTAGTGCCAATAATTGCTTGTTAAAAAGCTGATAATTGGCACTAATTGACTTTCTATTAAATTGCACTTGCAAATTTGGGCCACGCCTACATTTGCACATGCAATTTTTGGCAACCTTTATAGAATCATTGGGGTAACATTTTGTCCATGATTCTGCATTTGGAATAAAATAATATTACTCCAAACACATTCAGCAGTGGCAGCCAAGAACTCTCCCAGGTATTAATTAGTGGAGATGTGGATTATGGATGAGATGGTTCACAGTAAGCATAGAAAAAACAAGTACAACAGACATCCGTAGATCTGTAAAAAAAAAAAAAACAGGAGGAAACAGTTACTCATCTCCAGGCTATATGCTCGACCTGATCGACCTCCCCACCAGGAACACGTCTACAACCTCACGAACTTACCTCAACCTACACTACCCCAATTGCAAAGGACTCAAGTACAAACCCTATTATGGATCCAACTTCTCCTTCCTAGGCAGCCAACTCTGGAATGCCCTCCCCAGACCAATCCGATCACTCAATGACCATCTGCCCTTCCGGAAATCACTAAAAACCCATCTGTTCAGGCAAGCCTACCCAAACGACCCAGATTAATTCCTACGAACCCATTTATTCATCACATATCCAAGAGACCATGACAATGACCTAGACTACATCTCCCGCCACATTTTCCCTTACTTATCCCTTGTTCTATCCCCTTTCGCTTCATCGACCCCTCCACCCAATGCTCACCTACCCTTGCTCACACCTCTCCTACTCCCTTCACTCTTGCCCATCCCCCTCCGCCTCATCTACCCCTCCAACTTCTCACTTACCCTTGCTCACACCTCTCCTACTCCCTTCACTCTTGCCCATCCCCCTCCGCCTCATCTACCCCTCCAACTGCTCACCTACCCTTGCTCACACCTCTCCTACTCTCTTCACTCTTGCCCATCCCCCTCCGCCTCATCTACCCCTCCAACTTCTCACTTACTCTTGCTCATACCTCTCCTACTCCCCTCATCCCTTTATCTCTACATTCTTATTTCTTTTATTACTCCGATAATGCTCAACTTATTTCTCTCCACCAACATTTTGTAATCCCAATTACTATGTAAGCCGATTTGAACCTGCTTTGAGTGGGAAAGCGCGGGGTACAAACGTAATAAATAAAATAAAATAAATAATAGCTGGCTGCGAAGTGCTGATGGTATAAAATGTCTATACAGAAAGGAACAACAAGGTGGCACGTTTCATCCATTGGAAACTTTATAAACCTCATAACATTGCTGTACCTGAAAAGCACTGGGATCATAACTCTAAGAGAAAAGTGGAGAAATGAAGAAGAGGTCATCCTGACCGATTAAAAAAAACAAAAAAACTAGATGCAAGGTAACCAGACACAGTGGTAAAAGAGAAGAACACCAGAACAGCATTGATCATAGAGGTTTCAGTCCCAAGTGACGACTCTATGAATTGTGTGAGAAACAGAGACGATCCTCAAGTATCAATAAATGCAGACTGTCTGAGACCAACAAAATGTGGCGGAAGGATACAGAAATATGTCCCAGACTTGATTAAAAAGAATTTCCAAGCGCCCCAGGATAGGTTGCCTGTACATATTACATCTTATGAACTCCAGAAGAAAAGTGGTCTTTGGCATGATGCAAGTTTTAAGCCGAGTGTTAGCAGTAAATTTAAACAACTGAGATCACACCCCACATATCCTGGTTTATCAATGAGGCTCTTTACTGTCGAGGTCTGTGCAGAACTAACCCATATGGAGACATTTCCCCTGAGATAAAACAAGATATGACACCTCTGGAGGTGAGCATTTTTCAGGAGCTGGGTGCTGCATCACTGATCTTATGGTCAGAATACTAAGAGGAAACTTCAAGAATATTAAGTATTTTGATACTAACGTGACAGGACTTAACAGAGATCTGGGTTTCCTAACATATTATAAACCAGAAAATTATACTGCTTTAGTCACCTTCTGATCATCCATCCACTTCTCCCTGTTTCTCACCCTCCCCCCCCCCCCCCCCCCCCCCCCCAGTCTTTCCCCTTGAAACTGTCATTGGGATGCTTTTATTTCTTTATCGGGATTTAATAAGCACCTTCATGAAGAGATTCAACCAAGACAGCAGGTACAATTTAACATAAAAGTTACAAATTGTTAACAGTATAACAATAGTAAAATAACCAAATATAAATACAGACAATGCAATTAACTTTATGCTTTATGTATATATTCTGATTCTGATATTGTCATCTTTTGCTCATATTGTCTTGAGCTGAGGATGAAGTTTCTGGCCTTCAAAAGCTAGTAAAAAAAATAAAAAATAAAAGTTTGTTCAATACAAAAGGTATCATCTTATTTTCCTCTCTTTTTTTTTTTTTGCTTTATTTTTATTACCTTCAACCTACTCTAGGCATCATTTCTGTAAGGTTTCTGCTAGTATTTTATAAAAGCATGCGGGCACGCACCTTCCTGCCCTGTTAACATAGGCATCTTGGAACTAACTTTTGTAAGCCTTTTCTATGTATAAAATGCTGATTTATGTGTGTAAAAGGCCTCATAAAAGGTCCTTATACTAAGCTGCAGTAAACACTAACGCTTAGTAAGGGTGTGGATAGCATGAGGAAGGATCTGGTGAAGCTAGAAGAATGGTCAAAAAATTGGCAACTAAGGTTTAATGCTAAGAAATGCAGGGTCACAAAAACCTGAGGGAACGGTACAGTATAGGGGGGGTGAAGAGCTGTGTACAAAAGAAGAGTGGGATTTGGGGATGATTGTGTCTGATGACCTTAAGGTGGCCAAACAGGTAGAAAAGGCAATACTCAAAGCCAGAAGGATGCTTGGGTGCATAAGGAGAGGGATGGCCAGCAGGGAAAAAAAAAAAGGTGATAGTGCCCTTGCACAAGTCTCTGGTGAGGCCCCGTTTACAATACTGTGCGCAATTCTGGAGACCACACCTAAAAAAAAGAAATAAACAGGATGGACTCAGTCCAGAGGGCGGCTACAAAATTGGTCAGCAGTCTCGGTCATAAAACATATAGTGACAGGCTCATGAACCTCAACACATATATGCTGAAAGAGATGTGGGAGACAGGGGATATGATAGAGATGTTTAAATACCTCAGAGATATTAATGTACAGGAGGTGAGCCTTTTCAAAAGAATGAAAACTCTGGAATGAGAGGGCATAGGATTAAGTTAAGAGGAAATAGGAGGAATCTGTTCACGCTTTCCAAAAATACTAGGACTAAGGGGCATGCGATGAAGCTACAATGTAGTAAATTTAAAACGAATCAGAGAAAAAGTTTCTTCACTCAACGTGTAATTAAACTCTGGAATTCGTTGCCAGAGAATGTGGTAAAGGCGGTTAGCTTAGCGGAGTTCAAAAAAAGGTTTGGACAACTTCCTAAAGGAAAAGTCCATAGACCGTTATTAAATGGACTTGGGGAAAATCCACTATTTCTGGGATAAGCAGTATAAAATGGTTTGTACATTTTTGGGATCTTGCCAGGTATCTGTGACCTGGATTGGCCATTGTTGGAAACAGGATGCTGGGCTCGATGGACCTTTGGTCTTTCCCAGTATGGCAATACTTATGTACTTATGTACTATGAAAATACTCCTTCATCGAAAGGGTGGTGGATGCGTGGAATAGCCTCTCAGTGGAGGTCATGGAGACGAAGACTGTGTCAGAATTGAAGAAAGCGTGGGGCAGACACATGGGATCCCTTAGGAAAAGGAGGAGTCAGTGGTTACTGAGGATGGGCAGACTGGATTGGCCATTTGTCCTTTATCTACCATCATAGTTTCTTTGTTTCAATGTTTCTACTGCAGCTTAAAAGGCAGGGCTTGCTGCAGAACGTGTTGAGGTGTCCCGCGGTAAGTTTCAAATGTTCACACACTACCCATGTGCTAAAAAATAGTTTTTATTTTTGGCTGAAGGGGTGTGTATTGGAGGGGTAGAGTGGGCGTTCCGTTTCTGCGTTACATCAGTTAGAGCATCGGCATTGCCACGCACTAACTGATTAGCACAGGATTAGCATGTGAGCTCTTACCACCTGCAAAATAGTTAGTGGTAAGCACTCATGCACTAATTTTTGTTAATGGCCACACACGAATGGAAAAGCATTAGCACATGGCCATTCATTTGGAAAATCACCATTTTCCAGCTGTGGTAGAAATGACCTTAGCACGTGGGAAAGACCAGCTTATGGGTGCGCTAAGGCCACTTTATTCTGTAGCTTTGTAAAAACACCCCAAAATTAGCTAACATCTTAGAATATGTACAGTGCAAGTAGGCACATATTTGTAGACCAGATGTGCTCAAGGGAAGAGATTGGGTACAGTATAGTGCAGACATGTTCAAGGGAGGAGATTGGGTGGCATATAGAGCAGATATTCTCAAGGGAGGAGTTTGGGTGGAGTATAGAGCAGATGTGCTCAGGGGAGGAGTTTGGGTGGCATATAGAGCAGATGTTCTCAAGGGAGGAGTTTGGGTGGAGTATAGAGCAGATGTGGTCATTGGAGGAGTTTGGGTGTAGTATAGATTGGAAGTGCTCAGAGGAGAAGTTTGGGTGGAGTATAGAGCAGATGTGATCAAGAGAAGAGTTTTGAAGGAGTATAGTGCAGATGTACTCAAGGGAGGAGTTTGGGTGGTGTATAGAGAATATGTTCTCAAGGGAGGAGTTTGGGTGGAGTATAGAGCAGATGTGGTCGTTGGAGGAGTTTGGGTGTAGTATAGATTGGAAGTGCTCAGAGGAGGAGTTTGGGTGGAGTATAGAGCAGATGTGATCAAGAGAAGAGTTTCGAAGGAGTATAGTGCAGATGTACTCAAGGGAGGAGTTTGGGTGGTGTATAGAGCAGATTTTCTCAAGTGAGGAGTTTGGGTGTAGTATAGATCGGACGTGCTCAGAGGAGGAGTTTGGGTGTATAGAGCAGATGTGCCCAGGGGAGGAGTTTGGATGGAGTATCGGATGTGCTCAGGGGAGGAGTTTGGGTGGATTATAGAGCGGATGCGCTCAGGGGAGGAGTTTGAGTGGACTATTATGGGCATCTACAGTCTAGTGCGGCTTAGTAAACAGGGCCCAGTGTATTCAGTTTTGATATACTGCTCATTGTCTGAGCAGTTTACAAGATAAATAAAAGATAATGAAATTATACCAAATTAAAAGGATAAATGCTTTTCATGACTGATTTCAGCTACTTCCCCAGCTGGATTGAAGCACAATAGCTGAAGAATTTTGTGTGTATATATATATATATTCCTTTTCTCTGAAATCTTACATTATTTAAGGTTATTTTCTTTGTATTTTCTTATCCTGTCTGGAATTTGTTTGTTTGTTTATTTATTAGGATTTATTTACCGCCTTTTTGAAAGAATTCACTCAAGGCAGTGTACAGTAAGAAAAAATCAAATATAAGCAATAGACAATTACAGCAGTAAAAACATTCAGAAAACAATACAAAGTATGGCATAGTATACAGCATTTGTAATTCCTTTTGAAGCTCAATGTTTGTATATTTTAACAGTTGTAAACCGCCTAGACAGGTTTCCTGGGTGCAGTATACCAAATTTTAGTAAACCTTGAAACCTTGATCTACACTTTTCAACTTGCTTTACTTTCTCAGGGCTTATTTTTGATAAATAAGAATAACATTTTCAGATGCACAGATGCATTATAAATTAAATCAGAGAATCATTTTTAAAAAGGGCAATTTTAAAACATCTTTTTTTCAGTTATATATTTATTTATTTATTTGACAGATTTATATCCTGCTCCATCTACTTCCTGGGCGGGTTACAAAAGAACATACATAATAACAATAAATACAATTCACATTACAATTACCCTGACAATAAAATTAAAAAAAAAATAACAGAAAAGACTAATCAGACGGATCTAATTGCCAAATACTTCATCAAGCCTGTATTTAAATTTATTCTCAAAATAACATACCAAACACAGCAGCAGGATCTACTAGATAACAAAACTCATTTCCATAGGCCTCGTGGAATAACCCTGTTTTAAGATCTTTCTTAAACTGTGCGAAAAAACCATTTCAATCCAGAATTTAGGACTTACAATTCGAAACATAGACTTTCTATTAACGTCAAGTCTAACAACGTGCAATGAAGGAACTTCAACTACTGGAACGCAATGTTCTAACAGGCTGATAAAGATACAAAGCTAACTTGATGGAGCAGGGGCGTAGCCACGGGCGGGCCTGGACAGGCCCAGGCCCAGCCATTTTCCCTCCAGGCCCGCCCATCCAACATTCTGCTGCTGTCGCTGCCTTTTCTCCCGCGGCTCCGCCGGGTCCGGGAAGCAGCGTTCAGCAGCGTTGCCTGCCTGCCTTTTAAAATAATTTGTCTCCCCAGGCTCTGCTGCATTTACTTTTTCACCCATTGCAAAGCACTGCCATTCGCACAGGCAGCTCCGCTCCCCTTTGCCGCGTCCATCTGGCCCTACGTATCCACTACAGGAAGTGGATCAGAGAGGGCCGGATGGACCCGGCAAAGGGGAGCGGAGCTGCCTGTGCGAACGGCATCGCTTTGCAACGGGCGAAGAAGTAAATGCAGCAGAGCCTGGGGAGACAAATTATTTTAAAAGGCAAGCACGCAGGCAACGCTGCTGAACGCTGCTTCCCGCCACGCCGGTGACTGGCGCAGGGATGAGACTTCTCAAGCCTTGGGGGCCTCCAGAAGATTCTTCAGCTGGCAGGGCCCGGATATCCCCGCCAGCCCAGGTATTTATCTTTACAGGAGGGGGACGGACAGAGAGGAAATATGTGGGTCATGCCCACCCAGTCCACCCCCAGGCCCACCCAAAAATTGAGGTCTGGCTATGCTACTGTGATGGAGCACTTTAAAGATTAAACAAACAATCTTGCATTTTATTCTCAGGCAATCGGTGATCGTTTTTTTGTTAACTGGAGTAATGTGCACTCATAGGTGGAGGAGAGCTGAGATTTTGTGTGTGTGTCACCTCTGCTTTCTTAGGAAGAGAGAAAAGAAAGGCTGAATTAAGGGTGATTTCCATAGTCAGTTTCAATGGCTTCAGCAATGACGTATATGCCATCACTTTTCCTGCTGCTTTGATTATTGTATATGGCAAAATACATAAGCACGTTGAGCTCTTTATGTTAACAGGCAGTGCCATGAATATGAAATGTGCAGCTTCCATTTTCATGCCTTTGCTTTGTGAAACATTTCTGTGTGAGTGAGAGAGAAAGAGGTGGGGGGTAGCTGGAGGAGGCCAGGGACACCCGTACATTGCACAATTTCAAAGATCTGAAACGTCAAGGAAAGATCTTTCAGTATTAACTACTATCATGTTTTATCATTATCATGTTACCCAAAATCCTTCTGTTATATTAAATGTATATTTTCTTATATATTTCCACAATTCATGATGTATTTGTAAGCCACATTGAGCCTGCAAAGAGGTGGGAAAATGTGGGATACAAATGCAACAAATAAAATAAATAAACTACACCACGTCTTATGCAATCTTAAAACATATGCGTATGTATGTATCTATACATCTGAATCCTATATATGCTTAAACATCAGCTTTAAGAATTGTCTGAAGAGAATTGAATCTCTCTCACACACACAGACTTCCATTGTCTTTTGTCCCTTTCTTCATATGAAGACTTTAAAGAAATGGATGCTGGTGCTGGAAAATGGTCTAGGAGCTCGTTAGAGCCTCCTGTGTTTATTCCTTCCTAGGGACGGAGATATATTAAGGTTAGTTAGGTAGGATGCTCTC
Organism: Microcaecilia unicolor; assembly: GCF_901765095.1. Lineage (NCBI taxonomy): Eukaryota > Metazoa > Chordata > Amphibia > Gymnophiona > Siphonopidae > Microcaecilia > Microcaecilia unicolor. The sequence continues at coordinate 203,404,245 of NC_044040.1, read as the reverse complement.
ATAAAGCAAAAATCTAGCAGCAAGTGTGCGGTAACTGTTATCTGTCAAGGAATAAAAAAGAAAAAAACAGGCAATTTAAATTCAGGCAGTGTAAGGCTCCAGAATGGAGAGCTATTTTTAGCCTCAGCTGAAGCTTAATTTAGAAACCAATCCACTGAGCTGCTATTCCCCCCTCCCCCCCTCCCCACTTTGGAGGTTTTTCTCTGGACGTGCAGATAGCCAGATAAGAAGCTTTCTAATTCTTCCTACTTTCTTACTCATGTATATGTTACAACTTTGCCTTACCCTTCACTACCAATTTTAATGTTCTAGTACATATTGTGTTGTCATTGCAAATAGTATACCCTAATATACACAGGGAAATTCAAACCATTCAGCTAAAACTCTAAATATCCAAAAAAGGTTTGAAATTAAGGGTTTGCAGGTGTCTGAATTTGTTGTTCCCAGATCACACAATCGAGATCTTTATTAATAAGTTGTATACCATGCCATATTGTTGTTCGAATATTTATACTGCTCTAATCGCCTCCTGCTCATGTTTGATCTATTCTTACTGTACAGCGCCTTGAGTGAATTCCTTCAAAAAGGAGGTAAATAAATCCTAATAAATAAATAAATAAAATATATAATGCACTTCACACATCGATCAGGTCGTGAGCGGCGGTGTTCAGACAAACGGAGCAGAAGGGAACCGCAGCTCTTTGCCCAGGAGCGGTTCTGAAAGGGAACCGAGGTGACCCATCCCTTTGGTTTTAGGATTGTAGATTAGGGAGCAGGAGCCAAGTTCTGTTAAGAGACAAAGCTTTAAACTGTGCAGTCAAATAGTGGATAGAGGGGGGGAGGGGGTTCCCCTGCTTGCTCCAGAGCTTGGCATGGCAAAGAACTAGACTATTAAACAGTGTGTAAGGTATTCTTGGCTCTGTGCTTATTTATGGGTGTTTTTCCCCTGTATTTTAATGGACGTTGGTTTGAAGTATATCACGCCACTTAAACTGCTCCCAAAAGCATTTGATCGTATGAAAAGAGCTGTGCTGAGGCTCTATAAATAGGCATGCGGAGAAATAGCTGCCCTGAAAGGTGATTTGGCTGGGTGGGATAAGGAACATAGCAATAAATACAGGTCATTTAATAGGTCTCCCCCCCCCCTCCCCCAGGATACTGTAATAATATGGTTTAGAGAATGTTGTATTTACAAATCAGACATCACGTCTCTTGATGGAAAATTCAAGGCATGATTTGACGCAATAAGAGATTATTTTAACCCCTCTTGTGGCATAAAAGCCAAGGCTGGTGATTAAAAATAATTTGCATACGTCAGTCAGACCACGATGTGGAAAGCTGCTGATCAAGACCAGTACAAGGATATTAGATGGAGGCCAACTGAAGCTGCCAGCAAAACTGGCTGAAAGCTTTTGGCCAAAACCGAAACTGCAGCCATAACTCATCACCTGGTTTCAGCCAAAGCCGAAACCAAAAACTCAAGTTTGGTTGTGTGCATATGAGCCAGTGAGGGCCACTGGGGATTGTCAGAGCTTGCGGTCTGCATCCCTCTGCTAAACCCACAGTTATCCAAGCCAGAATATAATAAAATTGAAATAATGAAAGACTGTATTTTACCTCCAAGCAAAATAGCCTCCACACACAGGCCAAAATATAGAACAGGAAAAGTTCTCTACGATGACGAATCACAGAAGGCAAAAGTAGAGACTAATAGAGTCAATATTGACCTCTGATCAGAAAATTAGTGTCTATTGAATTTTCATATCTCTATATGGATGTGCATATATGTTTTTATTGGCATTATTTATATGTTATATGTTTTGATTTGTAGTGTATTTATTGACCCCTGATGCAGACGCTTTTTAGCGTCGAAACACGGCCTGTGTCGGGTCGTTATCTCTGATATAATAAAGACTGTTGGACTCACGTCTCCAGTGGTGAATCGTCTATTAGTCTCTACTTTTGCCTTCTGTGACTCCACACACAGGCACCACAGCTAATGAGGATGGAAACTAAACGTGATTGTGCTTTTACAGTGGTTGACTTTGCACCACACTCGGAGTGACAGCTGACTTTATAACACAAGCTAATTCCTAAGGAGCTTATCATTCCAAATTTAAAAACGTCAATTCTTGCTAAGATTGTGCATCAAAAGCATTTATCTGGAGCACTCTATTTACCATATATTGTGGAAGACCAAAACTGCATTACTTGCAATCACAGTACCAAAAAAAAAAAGAAATAGCACATTTGCAGGACTATCTTACAATCCCTGGAGGTCTATTGGTGTAGTCAAGGCAGGAGCGATGCCCCAATCATGGCCAGGGCCGCCGAGAGACTGAGCAGGGCCCGGGGTAGGGCTGACGCCCCCCCCCCCCCAGGATCACCGTCATCCTCCCCAGGATCACCGCTACCCCCACCAGGATCACCGCCACCCTCCCCCGCCCACCTGCACACCCGACCAACCAACCGACCGAACTCCAGGTGTCTTGCCCCGCCAGTAGAAGGGGGACCCGGCACCGGAGTTTTCTCTCTCCTGTTCTCCTGTTGGGACGTGATCACCCGAGTCTCGTCAGGAGCAGGAGAGAGAGAGAGAGAGACCCTGGCGGGTCCGGGGAATTTTGCCCCCCCCCCCCTCTTGGCGGCCCTGGTCATGGCTGCCATTTTGAAAGCAGAGCTGGAATGGGCAGGAGTAACTGGGGATTGATTGTTTCTGCCCCAACCACACCCCTAGACCACCAGGGGTTGTAAGATAGACCCAAGGGAGCCTATAGGTGTGTGAAGGGAGGAGGTCTGGGAAGAAGGGAAACTCCTGTTTGGGGGGGGGGGAGGGAGATAAATAAGACACAGCAGTAAGTTTTGGCTTCCACTGAAAATACATGGTAATGTTTGGCCAAAACTGAAAACCTGACTGAAAATTAAAATAGTCTTTCATCAGAAAAAGGATTTTGGGCTAGTTTCAGTGCCATAACTGAAATTTGGTTGGCCTCTAGTATTAGATGCCCTAGGCAAACTTCAAAGCAAAGGAAACAGTGGATCCAAAAAAGTCCTCTCACAAGTGGTGTCTCCTTAAACAAGGTCTTTATTTCAAATCAATAAAACAACGACCCGACACGAATCGTGTTTCGGCCGTAAAGGCCTGCGTCAGGCCTGCGTCAGGGGTCTATTGACTTCCAATATAGAAAATAATCATGTAGATCAAATTGACAAACAGTTAACTTTCTGCTAACTGAAATAATTGCATACAGGGTGCTGCTGCACAACCTTCCCTGTCAAACCGGTAATACACAAGTGGAAACCAGGTTTTCAGTTTTCCACTTGTGTATTACTGGGAAACACAGAGTTATAAAGGAATGTGAGAGTGAAGGCAAATGTGAGTGGAACACAAAGGAGCTACTCAGGGGCAGACTGGGCCCCCTGCCCGGCTGCTGCCCAACACCTCCCCTGCCGCCGCAGCTGCCACCCCCACTGCCCTGGTCCTACCTTTGGGGTCCTGGTAGTCTGGTGGCCTCTGCGGGGAGCATGTTCTTTCCTGCCCGCTGCACTGCCGCTATTCCCCCACTTGCTGGCACCGCTGTGTTTTCAAAATGGTGGCTGAGACTTCCCGTGGTAGTCTCGCGACACTTCCGCAGGGAGTCTCGGCCACCATTTTTAAAATACAGTGGTGCCAGGCAGGGGGGGAATAGCGGAACCCCAGCGGCTGGGCAGGAAAGAACAAATCCCCCCCCCCCCCCCCGCTGAGGCCACTAGATCACCAGTGGTGCGCTGGGCATCCGGGCAGAGCCTCTGGTCCCCTTAGATCCTCTGGACCCTTGGGCACTACCTGGTTGCCCAAATTGTCAGTATGCCCCTGGATCTACTTGTCAGTGACAGACAGAAATGAGTATTGGGCTCAACCACTGCTCATAAAGGAAGGAGGTTACTGACTGACATCAAGGTCATCGTTCATACCCTGCGGGACCATGGAGCACAAATTATGGATCCAATATTGCTGTTTCTAATTCAATTGAATGTCTCTATTTCCTGTTTGTGGGTGTAGAGAAACAAAGTCTATAATCCACCACTGTAAATCAGCGAGATCATGGTTTCCTTCTATCCAGTGAGAAACTAAAGGAGCAGTTAGACATTCTCCTGCAGTGTTCAGAGGTTTTACAGCCGCTGACAGATGTGGGAAGAATTACCCCAGGATATTCAATGCTGGGCCACGTCCAGGCACTGACATACCTTGGGTCAGGCACTAACCTGGAAGTTATGAGGGTGCCGACCAATATTCAGTGCCAAAACCAAAATGAGGGAATATATGAAATACAGCAACAAGAAAATATCCCACAAACAACATAGGCATGAAAATACCAAATAAATTGTGAAAATATAGTGGAAGGAAAAAGGTGACTCTAGTTATCTAAGCTCTGACATACCCAGCGTCTAAAGCTTACTAAGATAACAAGAACTCTGAGCAATTTGTATCATGCTCTAACATTTGATTCCTAGATACATCCTCAAGTTCACCATTTCCATACATGTGCAATTGTGAAATAAATTAAAACCATCCCAAAATAGGAAAAATGTCCCCAAAAAAGAAAAAAAAAAGGAAAGACTCCAAATGCAAATGCATAGATGAACAACCCACCGATGGCTGGAGAGTTTTGGCTTCCAATTTTTTTTTTACTTTAAGATAAGTAACCTGGACTTATCATTATTGTGTTCTATTGCATTTTCATTTGGAGTCTTTCCTTTTTTCTTTTTGGGGCTTAGTAAATTGGGCCCTAAGTTACATTCACTGCGTGGTACCCTTAGACATGCCAACATACACTAGCTATAGTCCTGGTATAAGTGGTTATGCCTAAACAGTGTACTTTTTCTAGCGAAAAAGGTGCCGGTACTCAAATGCCAGGCCAGCCTTCAGGGGTGGGGTGATCACCGAGGGACCCACCCCACAATAGCCAGGCCCCCTGCAACCAGTACAGAATCTATGACAAGGCAGAATTGGTGTGTAGAGCCTGAGCTCTTTCATTAAAACTTGGGGACATGGGTCAATTTTAGCAGACAATGGAAAAGGTGCCGGGTACTCAAATGCCAGGCCACCCTTCAGGGGTGGGGTGATCACCGAGGGACCCACCCCACAATAGCCAGGCCCCCTGCAACCAGTACAGAATCTATGACAAGGCAGAATTGGTGTGTAGAGCCTGAGCTCTTTCATTAAAACTTGGGGACATGGGTCAATTTTAGCAGACAATGGAAAAGGTGCCGGTACTCATAAGTACATAAGTAATGCTATACTGGGAAAAGACCAAAGGTCTATCGAGCCCAGCATCCTGTCCCCGACAGCGGCCAATCCAGGTCAAGGCCACCTGGCAAGCTACCCAAACGTACAAACATTTTATACATGTTATACTCAGTACCCCCAAGTACCTCGTGCCTAGATGTAACTGTGCTGATGCCAACTTGTGCCAGTATCCTAGAACAGAATCTTGGTGCCAAGATGTCATTTTAGAATTGGTTCTCAGTGCTTGGTATTGAAGCACCAAGTTATAGAATTGCCCCACAAGGAGTTAGACGTGTATAGGCACAGGGCAGCCGAGAGAGGGGGCAGGAGGGGCACAATTCCCCGGGCCTGGGCCACCAAGGAGGGCCCTGCGCCAGAGTTTCTCACCCTCTCCTGCTCCCAGGCCGCTGGCACCGCAGTCCCATCTCCACCTGCCTACCCTCAACTCCCTTGTCTGTCGTCCTGTCACGTCTGTGGCTGTGACCACCCTCAGCCTTACCTTCTTTCTGGGGGTCAGCAGCTCTGCTGGCTTCTGTCTGTCTTTGTGTTAGTCTTGTCTCTGGCTCTGTGTGCTGATTGCTTCACTAGACCTCACCTGTGTGTGCTATGCCTCTCTGGGGAGCCAGCATCTAAGATGGCTGCCACCAGCTCTTTGCCAGCTTCCAAGATGGCTCCTTCTTGTCTTTCCTGTGGGCTCACTTCCTATGTGTGTCAAGTCTCTCTTTGGGGTCAAGGTCTTCATGCTTCTGTCCTGCTGCTGGTGACCTCATCAGTGAGAGCCTTCATAAGGAAGTGCTGTGCTGGCATTCTGGGCCTTTGCATTGCCAATGCCTCCGCAGTGCCTTAGGTCCCGAGGTTAGTGTGCTGTTTGCACAGTTAGCTTTCTTTGTCTTTTCTTGTGGGCTTCCAGCTCTTCTGCTTTGTGAGTTACTATCACCTGTGGGCCTTGCCTTCTGGCCCTTCTGTGTTTATTGCTCTGTGGGCCTTCTAGCCCTTCTGTGCCCATTGCTCTGTGGGCCTCCAGTCTATATGTGTATATCCTTTTATCTGTGGGCTTCCAGGCCTTCTGGGTGTATTACTGCGGCCTGGGGGTTTCCAGCCTTTCTGTGGGCTTCCAGCCTTTCTGGGTGTATCTCTCTGACCTGTAGGCTTTCAGCCTTTCTGTGTATATTATTCTCTGCCAGCCACCTGTCTCTGCCTATTGCCTGTACTCAGATCTTCTCTGCCAGCCACCTGTCTCGGACTATTGCCAGAACCCGGACATTCCCTGCCTGCCTGTCTCACGTTAGCCTAGGTACCTGGGAGCACCGCTGGATCCTGACTCCGGTTGTTCCTGTTGCTGGTTCCAGTTCTGGTTTTCCTGTAAGCCCTACCAGCTGCTCGAACCTGAGGGCTCAACCCTCGGGGAAAGGCAGCTAAGCGTAGGTGAAGCCTACTCCAGTGTGTTCCGGTCTGGTGCGTTCCAGTCCCGAGTGTTCCAGTGCAGGACTCCAGTTCGGGGTTCCAGTCCAGCCTTGTCTCTTCTCTGCTCTGAAGGTGATCTTGCCTGCCACTGCCGCTCCTCGGCCGTGGTCCAAGGACTCACGTACCCAGGGTTCCCGGGGAAGAAGCCTGACAGAATGCCAAGGTCCTTGAGAACATGATACGTCCGACCCCCCTGCATTTAAAAAAAAAATCTCTAAAGCAGCAGCGCAGCGCCTTCTCTGCAAAAGCAGCAGTTCGCCTCGGGCAGGCCTTCCCTCACTGTGTCCCGCCCTCCTCTGATGTAACTTCCTATTTGCATGAGGGCAGGACACAGTGAGGGAAGGCCCGCCCAAGGTGGTCTGCCGCTTTCGCACAGAAGACGCAGCGCCTGCTGCTTTAGAGATATTTTTTTATTTAAATGAAGGGGGTCAGATGGCAGGCAGAAGGGAGCAGAGGGTAGGTACTACTACTACTTAACTTTTCTATAGTGCTACTAGGGTTATGCAGCGCTGTACAGTTTAACAAAGAAGGACAGTCCCTGCTCAAAGGAGCTTACAATCTAAAGGACGAAATGTCAAGTTGGGGTAGTCTAGATTTCCTCAATGGAGTTGTAATGGTTATGTGCCAAAGGCGACATAGAAGAGGTGGGCTTTGAGTAAGGATTTGAAGATGGGCAGGGAGGGGGCTTGACCTATGGGCTCAGGGAGTTTATTCGGCACCTAACCACTTCACCTCTTCTCAGGAATACTTACCTACCCCAACTTGACATTTCGTCCTTTAGATTGTAAGCTCTTCCGAGCAGGGACCGTCCTTAATTGTTAATTTGTACAGCGCTGCGTAACCCTAGTAGCGCTCTAGAAATGTTAAGTAGTAGTAGTAGTAGTAGTAGGTGAGGCAGAAAGGGTGGAGCCTGGAGTTGGCGGTGGTGGAGAAGGGTACTGAGAGGAGGGATTTGACCTGTGAGCGGAGGTTGCGGGTAGGAACGTAAGGGAAGATGAGGGTAGAGAGGTAGTGAGAGGCTGCAGATCGAGTGCATTTGTAGGTAAGTAGGAGAAGCTTGAACTGTATGCGGTACCTGATCGGAAGCCAGTGAAGTGACTTGAGGAGAGGGGTGATATGGGCATATCAGTCCTGACGGAAGATAAGACGTGCAGCAGAGTTCTGAACGGATTGAAGGGGGGATAGATGGCTAAGTGGGAGGCCAGTGAGGAGTAGGTTGCAGTAGTCAAGGCGAGAGGTAATGAGAGAGTGGACGAGAGTTCAGGTGGTGTGCTCAGAGAGGAAAGGGCGAATTTTGCTGATGTTATAGAAAAAGAAGCGACAGGTTTTGGCTATCTGCTGGATATGCGCAGAAAAGGAGAGGGAGGAGTCAAATATGACTCTGAGGTTGCGGGCAGATGAAGACTGGGAACTACGGTGCCGAAGACCTGGGAGCAGGAGAGGGAGGCGACAGAAGTAGCGATTGAGGGGTGGGGGGGCGATCCTGGAGGGGATGCGCTGCGATCCTGGAGGAGGGCTCAGCCTTGCCCCAGGCCCGGCTCAGTCTCTCGGCAGCCCTGTATAGATGCGTAAATATAGTTGCAAAAATTACTACTGTCGCAGAGCTAGGTGCATTTTGTAAGGGAAACATAAGTTTGGGGAACCTTTTAAGTAGATCTCTCTAGCTGGCTGTTTCATGTGTCTATGATACCTTGTCTAATTATTTTTAGTTTATTGTTCCTGTTTGTTTTATTGGCTACTAGTAAAAAAAGCCCCGTTTCTGATGCAAATGAAACGGGGGGCTAGCAAGGTTTTCTTCTGTGTGCATGTGGGAGTGTGTGTGTCCCTGCCCTCTGCCCTCTCTCCCTTCCCCTCTGCTCTCTGTCCCCTCCCCCCTCGGAGTCGAGTCCTTCAGTGTTAAGTTTCCTGCTCTGCTGTGTTTGTGTTACAGAAATAGTGAGGGCTTCTGCCCTCTCTCCCCTCCCCCCCCCCCTGAGTCCTTCACTGTTAGAGAGAGAGTGATTTGATTTCCTGCTTTGCTGTGTTTTCCTTTACTGTTTGTGTTACAGAGAGAGCGAGGGCGGGGCAGACACTCATGGGGAAACCGGATATCTCTCCCCCTTCACACTTCCGGCTGGAGGCTTCATTTAGAACGTTGGTGGTGCCTTTTATATAGAGAGATTATTCAAACTACATTTAGCTTGTTTCTTTGTTCTCTTATATTAATTTTTTTAATTAATTCTTGTGGGTTCTCTGCTTGGGTGGGGGAGGGGGGATAGGAATAATAGACGTAATCATTTCAATGATGGCCTGGGGTCAGAAGAGTCCAGACAACGGGTCATCTCAGTTGTAGTTTCAAGGCAACGGTTGAGGTAGGGTGGAAACGGGGAGTGATTCATGAAATCAGGATCTCAAAGGTGGTTTTTTTTTTTTTTTGTATGCTCATTATTATGTATCAGCTTGATACCTTTGCTTAGATTAGCTGCTCAGTTGTTTAATGTTTTGTTCTTTTGATCCTGAAGAAAAATCGATAAACCTTAAAAAAATCTTTAAATAAGATGAATACGAAGGGTTGGGTGGGAGGTAAGAAGTTCCGGTTAGAAATGAAAATTGTTAAAAGTTCATGTTTCTGTTTGAATCAATGTATTTTTATTCGTTTGTTCAATAAAAAACTGTTTACAGTTAAATTAATTCTTGTGATATAAGTTTATATGTTGGGAGGTTAATGTTTGATCCTTTATCCTTTCTGTTATGAAGGTATCATTCTTTGCCTTATTCTCTGTTATATTAGATCTGTTGTGTTTTACTATTATTCTATGGGCTTATTTGCACTAATTGTTATTGTCTTGTGTTCTTCGCCTTGAGCACTTTGCGGAAAGGCAGGATAAAATTAAATACATAAATCATAAAAATGGTAAATACATTTTGTGACAGGTTCTCTATATGTGGAAAATGGAGTGAATGGATCTGAGTTAGAGGCTCATCCACATTTGTTCAATCAGTTCAATGCAGCAGGGGCGTAGCCAGACACCCAATTTTGGGTGGGCCTGGGCCAAAGATGGGTGGGCAGAAGAACTCCGCCCTGTCCCACAAGTGATTTGGTCCCACTCTCTCTCGCCTGCATGCCATATGGTCTCTCAAACATCCCCCCCTCCCCTGCATACCTTTTAAATAGCAGATTTTCACCGACAGCGAGCAGCAACTAATGCACACTGCTCATGTTGGCTACTACTACTATTAAACATTTCTATAGCGCTACTAGACTTACGCAGCGCTGTACAAATTAACATGAAAAGACAGTCCCTGCTCAACAGAGCTTACAATCTAAATTGGACAGACGAACAGACAGCTAGGGGTGGGGAAATTGCAGTGGTAGGGGTGATAAGTGAGGGCGTTGAGTAAGAGAGTCATGGTTAGGAGTCGAAAGCAGTAGCAAAGAGGTGGGCTTTACTACTACTACTACTACTACTACTACTATTTAGCATTTCTATAGCGCTACAAGGCATACGCAGCGCTGCACAAACATAGAAGAAAGACAGTCCCTGCTCAAAGAGCTTACAATCTAATAGACAAAAAATAAATAAAGTAAGCAAATCAAATCAATTAATGTGAACGGGAAGGAAGAGAGGAGGGTAGGTGGAGGCGAGTGGTTACAAGTGGTTACGAGTCAAAAGCAATGTTAAAGAGGTGGGCTTTCAGTCTAGATTTAAAGGTGGCCAAGGATGGGGCAAGACGTAGGAGCTCAGGAAGTTTATTCCAGGCATAGGGTGCAGCGAGACAGAAGGCGCGAAGTCTGGAGTTGGCAGTAGTGGAGAAGGGAACAGATAAGAAGGATTTATCCATGGAGCGGAGTGCACGGGAAGGGGTGTAGGGAAGGACGAGTGTGGAGAGATACTGGGGAGCAGCAGAGTGAATACCTTTATAGGTTAGTAGAAGAAGTTTGAACAGGATGCAAAAACGGATAGGGAGCCAGTGAAGGGTCTTGAGGAGAGGGGTAGTATGAGTAAAGCGACCCTGGCGGAAGATGAGACGGGCAGCAGAGTTTTGAACCGACTGGAGAGGGGAGAGGTGACTAAGTGGGAGGCCAGCAAGAAGCAGATTGCAGTAGTCTAAACGAGAGGTGACAAGGGTGTGGATGAGGGTTTTGGTAGAGTGCTCGGAAAGAAAGGGGCGGATTTTACGGATGTTGTAAAGAAAGAAACGACAGGTTTTGGCGGTCTGCTGGATATGAGCAGAGAAGGAGAGAGAAGAGTCAAAGATGACCCCAAGGTTTCGAGCTGAGGAGACAGGGAGAATGAGAGAGCCATCAACAGAAATAGAAAACGGGGGGAACGGGGAGGTGGGTTTGGGGGGGCTTTAAGCCTAGACTTGAAGACAGCCAGAGACTGAGCCTGACGTACTGGCTCAGGGAGTCTATTCCAGGCATAGGGAGCAGCGAGATAGAAGGAACGGAGCCGGGAGTTAGCAGTAGGGGAGAATAGGGACGACAGGAGACATTTACCCAGCGAATGGAGTTCACGGGGAGGAATTCAAGGGTAAAGGCTGTTGGCCCCACAGCCTTCCTTCTGAGGCAACATCCTGTTTCCGCATAATCAGTAATACATCAGAGGGAAGGCTGTGGGGCCGGTGCGAACAGTATGTATCAGTTGCTTCTCGCTGCAGGCAATGATCTGCTATTTACAAGGTATGCAGGAGGGACAGTTGTTGGGAGTTTTGGGCTGGTGGGGCTTGGGGATCCCTGCCAGTCACATCATAGGTGTACTGCTACTAGGTGGGCCTGAGACCAAAGTGGGTGGGCCTGAGCCCACCCGGGCCCACCCTTGGCTACGCCACTAGTGCTTTTCAAATACAGCCACAATGAAGCTTTTTGTTTGGAAGGATGATGGCATCAATCTATGGTAACTGGGGCCTGTATTTACCAATGCTTCCCATGCAATAACACAGAGATGCCAAGGGTAACCCATCCCAAACAGGGAAATTTCCCATCCCAGCGAGTGAGATTGAAGGCTAATGAGTGAGATTTTTCAGGCACTGTGTTCAGGGTTCTCTAAAGATATGAGTATTGCATTGCTTTGCAATCAAACTTGCAATACAAATTATACTGTAGTATTGAAATCAGTAAAACACAATAACATTTGAGTTGCTTGGATTGTATTTAAGTTGTAGGCTGCTTCTATGGTTTCCCTGCAAGACACTGGTGTGTATGTGTGTGGGGCAGTGGAAAGGGGAATGAAAGTTTTTTTTTCCTGCACTGTCCCCCAGGGCCACCGAGAGGAGGGGGCAAAATTCCCCAGGCCGGCGCCAGGGTCTCTCTCTCTCTCTCCCCTGCTCCTGACGGTACCCGGGTGATCGCGTCTTGACAGGAGAGCAGGAGAGAGAAAACTCCGGTGCCGGGCCCCCCTTGCATTGCTTGCCAAGCAGCTGCTGGGCCCTCAGGCCACGCATGCTCAGTTTTGAAACCGAGCATGTGGGACCTGAGAGAAAAGCAGCCACAAGGGCAGGCAGTGTGGCAGCCAGCAGAAGAAAGAACAGCAGTGCCTGGAGGAAGGCTTCTGCTGACGGGGCCTCGGGATCCCTGCCAGCCAAGGAGTTCGGTCGGTTGGTCGGGCGGGCAGGTGAGCAGGGAAAGGTGGCAGCGATTCTGGTGAGGGGTAGCAGTGATCCTGGGGGGGAGGGGATGGCGGTGATCCAGGGGGGACAGCGGCCCTGCCCCAGGTCCGGCACAGTCTCTCGGCGGCCCTGCTGTCCCCACCTGTGTTTAGAATCAGAGCAGTTCTCCTGGACCCTCTGAGGCTGGTCCTTACGCCAGGGGAAGCAAATGTCATTTTCCCCGTCCTCTCCAGGTGACACTAAACATAATCACAGCCTGCATCTGCAGCTTGTTAAAATAACTTGTTTTGTGTGTGCTCACTCTCAAGACAAAGCTTTACCCCCTAACTCAGAGCTCACAGAAATTGTAGATTTCAGTGTAGCTCACATCTTTTTCAGTAGTAGCTCAAGATATTATTTATTTATTTAGATTTTGCTCACACCTTTTTCAGTAGTAGCTCAAGGTGAGTTACATTCAGGTACTCTGGATATTTCTCTGTTCCAGGAGGGCTCACAATCTAAGTTTGTACCTGAGGAAATGGAGGGTTAAGTGACTTGCCCAAGACCACAAGGAACAGCAGTGGGATTTCAGCCAGCCACCTCTGGATTGCAAGACTGGTGCTCTAACCACTAGGCCACTCCTCCACTCTAGACCTAACCCCAGACCTAATCAGTATTAATTCTGTCCAGCTCTCAGCTGCTTAGGGAGACTTGCTCAGCTCTTGTGAAATCAAGTTTCAGAGACATACCCCTTCCTCTCCTTGCCTATTTCTTTTCAGTCTCCAGTGGCGTAGGAAGGGGGGCGGGGGGGTGGTCCACCCCGGGTGCACGCCGCTGGGGGGTGTCGGCTCTGCGCTGGTGCACTGCCCTCTCTGCCCCGGAACAGGTTACTTCCTGTTCCAGGACAGAGAGAGCAGTGAACCAGCGCGGAGCCGACACATCCCAGCAACGTGCAGTCGGGGCGGATCGGCCCTCCCGCCCGTCCCTCACCGCAGGTATGCACTCCGGGGGGGGGGAGGTATGCACTCCGGGGGGGGTGCGCTCCAGCGGGAGGAGGGTGCGCCGTGCTGCACCCGGGGGGGAGGGGGGTGCGCAGCGGCGACCCGCCCCGGGTGTCAGCTCCCCTCGCTACAGCTCTGTCAGTCTCTTTTTTATTTCTGTGGCTATTGTCATCTCTCTCTCTCTCTCAGGCCAATGCTAAAAGGCAAATGCGGGCGAAAGAGGCCATTAGCACCAGACCAGTGCCCACGTTTGCCGTCGCCCTATGATCAGAGCCGGCGAGCGCATGTAACAACGAGCTCACCAGCTCTGAGTGCAAGTAGCATGCAAATGTATGCTAAACAGGGCATTAGGTATTCCTCTCCAATGCTCAGCAGACAGTGCACCAAACATTGGTGCTGCTCCTTCAGCAAGCCCTACGCCAGCTCAGAACTGGCATTTGGGTTTGTGGAGCATAGGGGAGGAATGGGGAGTCCTGTCCAGCATGCATTTGCATGTTTACAGGCCCCTCACCCCCCCCCCTAGAAAAAGAGGTTGAAAGTCCGGTGGACCTCCAGCCCCCAGCCTTTCCCATTCAAAACAGTTTTTCTGGTGACACAGGGGGCACCCCCCCCCCCCACCCTGGTGGCCTAGGGCCCCCTCAAGCCCTCCATATCTTTGTGAAACAAGAGGAGAGAGTAGCATTATCTCCTCCTGTGAGCGCCACATTCAAAATGGCGGTGCCCTGCCTAGTGCATCAATACCATATAAGGGAGAAACCTCACCTAGTGCATCCCAGGATACACCGGGCAGGACAGGGCACTGCCATTTTGAAGGTAGCATTCACAGGAGGAGGGAGAGCTACTCCCTCCTCCTGCATCACAAAGGTACAGGGAGGCTTTGGAGGGAATTCATTGCCAGAGAATGTGGTAAAGGCGGTTAGCTTAGCGCAGTTTAAAAAAAGGTTTGGACGGCTTCCTAAAGGAAAAGTCCATAGACCATTATTACATGGACTTGGGGAAAATCCACTATTTCTGGGATAAGCAGTATAAAATGTTTTGTACTTTTTTTGGATCTTGCCAGGTATTTGTGACCTGGATTGGTCACTGTTGGAAACAGGATGCTGGGCTTGATGGACCTTTGTTTTTTCCCAGTATGGCAATACTAATGTTCTTATGTACTAGGGCACTAGGCCACTAGGGCTTGGGGGGGGGGGGGGGCACTAGGCCACTAGGACAGATGGGGGTGGTTCCCACTAGGCCACCAGGGAAACTGTTTTGAATGGAGGAGGGCTGGGAGCTTGGAACTGGAGGTCCACCAGACCCCCAGCCCCTTGTGTCCAGGTGGGGGGTGGAGGTCCACCTGACCTCCAGCCCCTTGTATTACTCTGTTTGACAGGTCCAGGTTTTCTTTTTCTTTTTTTTTTTGATAGCCTGGACCTGTCATGCCCAGGCACAATCTTCCTGTAGAAGTAACCCAATGATCAGAGCTAATAGCGCGCCTAAATTTGCATGCTGTTAGCTCTGATCATCAGGGCTTTATTTCTCTGCGCTGTTCCGGCACTAATTTTACAGCGCTGTTTAGAACAGCGTGGGGTTTTTGATCATCTACCTGTGATGTGCTTCATTCTCTCTATTCAGGAGGGGATCTGTGCATGTGAGTGTGTGGAGTCCTCCAGCTCAGTATGTTTCACACCTAATATGCATCCATAGCCGTGAGATCCGCACAGGACCTGAATCCATACCTGCGGGATCCTCACAGGACCCTGCATCCATAGCTGTGGGATCTCCACAGGACCTGCAGCCATACCCACTGGATGCCATGGACCTGTGTCCATCCCCATGCTGTTCTCTACTCAATCCGAGACCACTTAAACTTCAGGAAATCACTCAAAACTCACCTCTTCAAAAAGGCCTATCCCACCGATCCAACATAAATCCCTGCACCCAGCAATACAGCATAACTAATGATCGAACTGGACAATTTATAATCTTCGCTTCCTTCGACCCATGATGCCTGATCCACACCTACCTCATCTGACCACAATATAACTTTGTATCTGTTATCAACCGAATTGGCAAATGCCTCTACGGTACTATGTAAGCCACACTGAGCCTGCAAATAAGTGGGAAAATGTGGGGTACAAATGTAACAAATAAATACTCTGGATAAATGTGTTATTGTGCATTTTCTCCCTGTGTTATTCTCATTCTCCCTGTCTCCTCAGCTCGAAACCTTGGGGTCATCTTTGACTCTTCTCTCTCCTTCTCTGCTCATATCCAGCAGACCGCCAAGACCTGTCGTTTCTTTCTTTACAACATCCGTAAAATCCGCCCCTTTCTTTCCAAGCACTCTACCAAAACCCTCATCCACACCCTTGTCACCTCTCGTTTAGACTACTGCAATCTGCTTCTTGCTGGCCTCCCACTTAGTCACCTCTCCCCTCTCCAGTCGGTTCAAAACTCTGCTGCCCGTCTCATCTTCCGCCAGGGTCGCTTTACTCATACTACCCCTCTCCTCAAGACCCTTCACTGGCTCCCTATCCGTTTTCGCATCCTGTTCAAACTTCTTCTACTAACCTATAAATGTATTCACTCTGCTGCTCCCCAGTATCTCTCCACACTCATCCTTCCCTACACCCCTTCCTGTGCACTCCGCTCCATGGATAAATCCTTCTTATCTGTTCCCTTCTCCACTACTGCCTCCAGACTTCGCGCCTTCTGTCTCGCTGCACCCTACGCCTGGAATAAACTTCCTGAGCCCCTACGTCTTGCCCCATCCTTGGCCACCTTTAAATCTAGACTGAAGGCCCACCTCTTTAACATTGCTTTTGACTCGTAACCACTTGTAACCACTCGCCTCCACCTACCCTCCTCTCTTCCTTCCCGTTCACATTAATTGATTTGATTTGCTTACTTTATTTATTTTTTGTCTATTAGATTGTAAGCTCTTTGAGCAGGGACTGTCTTTCTTCTATGTTTGTGCAGCGCTGCGTACGCCTTGTAGCGCTATAGAAATGCTGAATAGTAGTAGTAGTAGTAATTTTCCCACAACAAAACCATTTTATGCAGTGGGCTTTGCAGGAGATAATGAGGCTCATTTTCAAAGCACTTAGCCTCCCAAAGTTCCATAGAAACCTATGGAACTTAGCCTCCCAAAGTGCTTTGAAAATATGCCTCAATGTGTGCTACCACTGTTACTGCACACTAACCCACGCATTCTGTATAGGCCACCCCGCTCCAGAGATATTTTAAAAATTATATTTTTCCCACCTACCCCACGTCAACATCTGATCGCCTGTCGCTGAACCCCCTCCCTCCCTGGTGTACCTTACAATCATCCCCGGAGCCTACAGTGATTCAATTATTGCTGCCTGTGCTGGCTCTGCAGGCTACCACCAGTCGGTCCCGCCAGACAGGAAATGATGAAAGTGAGGGCGGGATCTGGCCAATGGAAGCCTGCAGGACCGGCGCAGGCAGCAATAATTAATCGCTGCAGGCGCCGAGGATACCTGTAAGGAACACCTGGGAGGGACGGGGTTCAGCGACAGGCGGGCAGATGTGGAACTCCACGGAGAAGCAGAGAAGTTGATGTGGGGCGCCACTGCTGGGTGGGCGTGAGCCAAGAATGGGTGGGCCTGTGCCCACCCAGGCCCACCTGCAAGTGCCTGTGAATATTGGTATTCTAGTCACATACATGTAAGTGAGCAGTTTACAGCCACTCACTATTGCAGAGAAGGGCGACAAAAACGATAAAAGGGATGGGACGACTACCCCATGAGGAGAGGTTAAGACGGCTAGGACTCTTTAGCCTGGAGAAGAGGCAGCTGAGGGGTGATAGGATAGAGGTTTACAAGATAATGAGTGGGGTAGAGCGGACAGATGTGAAGCATTTGTTTACACTTTCTAACAATAATAGAACCAGGGGACACAAGATGAAACTAGAATGTGGTAGGTTTAAAACGAATCGTAGAAAGTTTTTCTTTACTCAGCGCGTAGTTAGACTCTGGAACTCGTTGCCGGAGAAGGTAGTGACGGCAGCTGGCCTTGCTGAGTTCAAAGGGGGTCTGGACAGATTCCTGAAGGAAAAGTCCATTGATCGTTATTAAATTTTGGGTTTTTTACCAGGTTCTTGGGGCCTGGATTGGCCGCTGTCGGAGACAGAGTGCTGAGCTTGATGGACCTTTGGTCTTTTCCCAGCGTGGCGGTGCTTATATATGTGCTTATATTTGATAGCACATACTTTGCAGGTGGGTGTTCACATGGGTAAAGTTTGGTGTGGAGTGTGGATAAGGCACAGTCTTGTGCTTAGATTATAAAATATTCTAATTTATGCATATATATTCACGATCAAGGCACAAGAATTTATTCCAGTTCTATGCTCAGTGTTTGTGCCTAAAATATAGGCACATATTTGACCTTTTACACTTGTATTCTATTCAAAAAATGTAGCCATTTGCTTTCCTTTACAGACTAGGTTCCAAATAGGCTTGTTTTTTTGCACCTGAAAGTAAGCATCACTTTATAGAATTACTCTCCATGAGTTAGCAAACAGGGGCCTGAGTATTTTGGGAAAACTTTTCAGTGCAACTATCAGCACTTGCAGGTTGACTTACTTGGGGAGCACTAAAAAAAAAAAATTTTGGAACTTCCCCAAGATACAAATACAAACCTTCGACAGCTCAGCATGGATTACGTCATAAAAGAACCAACAATAAAAACAGCATTTATTACATTAAAAAAAACTTTTCTAATAAGAACACTTTCAACAATTTCCTCAATTTCATATAGCTAAACTCTGTTCTAATAAATAATGGAAGATTGTTCCAGCATTGTGCCACCTGATAAGAAAAGAAGTGGCAGAATAATATCTTTTAAATTTTATCATTTATATTCTGAAGAAGAGAACTTTGTGTACACAAAAGAAAAAAAAACTTGCCTGTCAAGACCTCCCTTGGGCAACAACATGGACAGAGAGGCAAGGCCCAGGGCAGTCGAACAAGGTGAACACCAGACAGGATCAGAAACCAGACATGGTGCAGGAATTAGGTTTGGAACAGGAATCACAGGTAGAGTAGGAACCAGCATGAGACAGGATCAGGAACCAAGGGTAGAATGTGAATTAAGCATGATGCAAGGAGGGAAGAAGTTGCGCTGAAGCAGTGTAAGGAGTCAGGATAGCAGGAAATGCACTTCAGGTCCATCAGAAACTGTTAAGCCAGCAAGGATGTGACTGGCTGGACTTCCTTATATATTGGACTCTAGTAGTTCAAAGCGAAAGTTTTATGGACTCAACACAAATCGTGTTTCGGCCACAAAGGCCTGCCTCAGGAGTCCCTTTGATGTAGAAATATACAACTCTTTAGAGCATCTATGGACAACCAACCTTATACAATCGTATAAAGCGCGATAATGTGTTTTTGCTGCTTCATTATCGTGCTTTTGGCTGTGAGAGCTTTGGCTGCTAGTCTCTTTAGCCTTTCCTCATAGGGAAGTCATGCAATCACCTTTTCTAATTCTGCTATATCTTTTTTAAGATGTGGTGACCAGAATTGACTTCTAAGCACCTTGAGCATATTAAAAAAAAAAAAAAAAGCCGATTCTGAAGGGAAACCAAGTTCTGTGGCCTACCAAATGCTGTCACTGGGATGACTGGATTTCAGAGATAAAAGAATGAGGCAATGAAAGAGAAAGAATGAGGGACATCATATATCTGTAAGTAGAGGCTCGCGAAGCTGTAAGCTTGGCGTAGCAGGAGGAAGTTATCACCTCTCCCCCTACCAAAAAAGTGACCATACAGTGAGGTACCTCCTCCGCCTCCTTGTGGTTTTCTTGGCATGAGTGGTTTGTCATTGCCTTCTGAGGCATGGAGGCTTAAGTGACTTGCCCAAGGCCACAAGGAGTAGCTGGGAGATTTGAACGTGTCCCTTCCAATTCCCAGCCTGCTGTTCTAACCCAGGGCCACCGAGAGGGGGGGCAGGAGGGGCAAAATTCCCCAGGCCTGACCTCCAAGGGGAGCCCAGTGCCAGGATCTCTCTCTCTCACTCTCCTGCTCCTGACGGGACTCAGGTGATCGCATCCTGACAGGAGTAGGAGAGAGAAAACTCCACGCCGGGCCCCCCTTGGAGGCTGGGGAGGAGCAGACGCAGCAGGGCTTCGGGCCAGGGCCTCTAGTTTGGGAGCCACCCCAGGCTCCACCAGCAGAACGGGTCTTCTTCTGGCGCTGCTCTTCACTCTGCCGCACTGCCTGCCAAGTGGCTGCTTTTCCCCTCACGTCACGCATGCTCAGTTTTGAAACCGAGCACGGGCAATGTGAGAGAAAAAGCAGCGGCAGGGGCCTTGGGATCCCCGCCAGCCAACGAATTTGCTGTTACGGTGGGGGGGGGGGGAGATCCAGGGAGGACAGAAAAGGCAGCAACGATCCTGGGGGGGTGGCAGCGGCGGTGAACCTGGAGGGTGGCGGTGGCGGTGGCGGCAACAGCAGCTATCCTGGGGGGGGGGGGCAGTGGCCCTGCCCTGAGCCCAGAGGCAGCAACCCTGCCCTGGGCCCGGTGGTGACGGCCCTGCCCCGTGCCCGGCTCAGTCTCTCGACGTCCCTGTTCTAACCATAGGTTACTCCTCTGCTCCTTTCTGATATTAACATATCTCTATATATAAAAGGCAACACCAACGTTCTATGAAGCCTCCAGCCAGAAGTGTGAAGGGGGAGAGATATCCGGTTTCCCCATGAGTGTCTGCCCCGCCCTCGCTCTCTCTCTAACACAAACAGTGAAGGAAAACAGCAAAGCAGGAAATCAAATCGCTCTCTCTATAACAATGAAGGACTCAGAGGGGGGAGGGGAGAGAGGGCAGAGACGGCAGGGACACACACACTCCCACATGCACACAGAAGAAAACCTAGCTAGCCCCCGTTTCATTTGCATCAGAAACGGGGCTTTTTTACTAGTATATATATATTTATTATTAACAACCTAGTGTCCTTTTCTCCTCCCAAAAATATAATTGGCCAAAAACGTTTGTGCCCTTCAGTACAGCACAGGTATAGGAACTTTTGCTTTATTCATGTGGGAGGTATTTAGACAGCCCAGTGTCAATCCTAATTTTTTTATTTTATTTTGTCAAATCTTGAGCTCTGCAGGTGAATGAAGAAATGAAAGCAGAGACTCTTCCCCTGGCTAATTTGCAGTTTGGAAGCCCTTTGAACTTTTCTGTACGGTGCTAGTAGTTCACCCCTTATGTCTTGATAATGATCGGTGCCAGCTGCCCGGGGTGGCTGGCAAGATCTACATAAGCACAGGGTGTTGTGACATCCTTCTTCCTATGGTGCTAATTATAAGGTGCTAAAAATAGTAGCAGGCTCACACAGCACTGAAAATCAGATGGCTTCTAACAAATTGATGCTGCGCCATTGGAAGGTTATCAGAGGGAGAAATAATATTGAAAGTAACACAGCCTTTTGCACAGTAGTAAACAGGATGTAAAACGTGTTGGTCCCACTATATTTTAAAGGCGACTAGATTCCGGCTTTGGGGCAGTTGTGTGAACCAGGCCAAAGAGGAGCCTGCTCTCACTTCCTTTAGGGCAGGGGCGGACTGACCATTGGAACAATAGGGCAGTGCCCGAGGGCCCACTTTGCCCGAACTTCTATCTAATTTCATCAGTGGCGTAGCTACGGGTGGGTCTGGGTGGGCACAGGCCCACCCATTCTTGGCCCAGGCCCACCCAGCTGCAGTGTTACACTGCTCCCTTCCCCCTTCTCCTCCGCAGTATCCTGGCATCTGTGCTCCTGTCTCTGAACCCCTTCCCTCCAGGGTGTCGGTACAGGTGTCCCCAGCGCATGCAGAAATTCATTCTCGCTGCTTGTGCCAGCCTCACAGATTTCCATCTGCCGCATTCCGCCACACAGGAAGCAGGCAATGACGTCAGCGAGGGTGGGACACCGGCAGATGGAAGCCTGTGGGGCCAGCGTAAGCAGTGAAAATGAATCACTGCAGGCACTGGGAACACCTGTGCTGACACTGGGGATGGACAGGGTTCAGAGACAGGAGCGCAGATGCCCGGATGCTGCGGAGGACAGGGAGAAGATGTGGGGTAGGTTGAAAAAAAAAATCTGTGTTCTTAAAAAAATATCTCTGGGAAGATGGGTGTGGTGTGGTGTGGGGGGGGGGGCGGCACCACATAAGTGTGGAAGGACCCATCCAATTTACCTCTAGGCCCATCCAAAATACCGAGTCTGGCTACGCCTTTAAATTTCATCACTTTTGAAAGGTGGTTGGAGGCCCATGACCCCTTTTACCCAAGGGGCCAGATCACTGTCAGTCTAACCCTGCTGTAGGGCCTTGTTTGCTATGTTCTTATTTTCTGAAGATCACTTTAGAATGATTGTTCGACTTTCAATGTTAGCTTTACTGGATTACTGTCATTCACTATGGGGCCCTTTCACAAGGGTGCATAAGGCCCTGCCAAGTCAGCATTACTGCCCGGCTACCGCATGCCCAGGGTGGTAATCCTGAATTTGGCACACGTCAAAAACACATGGTAGAAATTATTTTCTATTTTCTACCGTGTGGTGCTGACCCGGTGGTAAACAGCAGTGTATGCGAGCTGCACACCTACTGCCCGGGTAGCACGCGAGACCTTACCACTAAGTCAACGGGTGGCGGTAAGGTCTCAGGCCGAAAATGGACACGTGCTGGGTTTTATGTTGCAACACTCACAATTGGCACCAATTACTTATTCTAGGAATCTCCAAACGCAATGATCGCCTAATTCCCCAACTGATCTTCAATTAAAATCAGGGGCGTAGCTAGGTGGGGCCACGGGGGCTTGGGCCCCCACAGATTTAGTCCTGGCCTCCTCTACTTTCAACCCCCCCCCCCCCCCCGATGACCCTCCACCGCCACTTTCGACCCACCGCAAGGTACCTTTGCTGGCGGTGGTCCTCAACCCCTGCCAGCCTTAGTCTTCTTCAGTGCTGGTCTCCGGCGTGTTTGCTGATCTGTGCTGTGAGTCCTGACGTCCTGTGTGTTCGCTGATCTGTGCTGTGAGTCCTGATGTCCTGCGCGTTCGCTGATCTGTGCTGTGCCGTCAGGACTCACAGATCAGCGAACGCACTGGAGACCGGCGCTGAAGGAGACTAAGGCTGGCAGGGGTTGTGGACCCCCGCCAGCAAAGGTACCTTGCAGCGGCAGGGGGGGGGTCGAAAGTGGCGGCGGGGGGTCGGCGGCTGGGGAAGATGGGCTAAAATGTACCCCCCACCCTGGGCTCTGGATCCCCCTCCTGCCGAGGTCTGGTTACGCACCTGATTAAAATATTCAACAGACCAACTCAGCAGTACTAATTCAATGATTAAGACAGCCATCTTAAACAGGGACTTTAAACTTCTTGGTGACCTCAGCGGTGCCACTTGTTCATACCATTTAACTAACAAAGTTATTGGCATCCTCCTCCTCGTCAGCACACCCAATTGATAGCTTTATATAATCTTAATTGCATTTAAAGATGAAAATAATTATTTTGTACTCATCTTAGTCAGACCCTTTAAATGCAATTGAATGCAAAGAACAACTCACAAAAAAAAACTCCAGACCGCCCAAAACACAGCAGCCAGACTGATATATGGTAAGACATGATTCGAAAGCGCTAAACCCCTTCAAGAAAAGCTGCACTGGCTCCCAGTCAAAGAACGGATCATCTTCAAAATCTGCACTTTGGTCCACAAAATCATCTACGGCGTAGTCCCAGGATACATGACAGACCTAATAGATCTACCAACAAGAAACAGACTCGGATCAGCACGATCATACCTAAACCTACATTACCCAAACTGTAAAGGGCTAAAATACAAAACAACTTATGCATCTAGCTTCTCCTACATAAGCGCACAACTATGGAATGGACTCCCGTATGCAGTGAAAACAATACATGACCACCTAAGCTTCAGGAAATCATTAAAAACCCACCTCTTCAAAAAAGCTTATCCCAACGATCCAACATAAATCCTCACACCCAGCAACACAACATAATCAATGTTCGTACTGGTCAATTTACTTTCCTCATTCCCCTCGACCCCATGACGCCTGATTCACTTCTACCCCATCTGACCTCAACACAATCTTGTATTTGTTATCAACCGAAATTGGCAAACGCCTTTACGATACTTTGTAAGCCACATTGAGCCTGAAAATAGGTGGGAAAATGTGGGATATAAATGTAACAAATAAATAAATTAATTAATGTTATATAAAACTATCAATCGGGTATACCGTTGATTATTGCATTATTAAGTAGCACATATGAGTTTATCTTGTTGGGCAGACTGGATGGACCATGCAGGTCTTTTTCTGCCGTCATCTACTATGTTACTATGTTACTTTCATTGAAGATTAGTTATATAGTAATGTTGCTATAGTGGGAATTAGGAGATCATTGGGTTTTTATTTTGCTGCATGTCCATTTTCTGGCTCCTTAAAAAAAAAGGCCCTTTTTCCAGGATGCGGCAAAAACTGGCCCAGCGTGCACCCAAAAGATGCGCTCGCACTGCCACAGGCCATTTTTTTCTGTGGCTTAGTAAAAGCGCCCCTTTATCTGGGTATAACTGCTAGGCTGATTCATAAAATTCAACTGATTCAAAATTCAGCTGCTAGATTATCTTCTATAAGTCCCGTAGTGACCATGTGACTCCTCAATTTTAAAGGTAATTGTCAGATGGATTGTCTCAATGATTGATAATTCTACATTTCAACTTGACTACTAGGCGTTCCCATCTATTAAGTCTGTTAGACTCAAGACTTTATTTTCCCACTCTTTTTCGTTTCTGGCTGTGTGTTTATGGAATAATCTTCGTTTAGAGTTACGTTTGTTGAAATATTGTTATTAATTTTGTAAAGTTTTGAAAACGTATATGTTTTGAGTTTAGTAGATCTTAGTTTAATTTAATTTGTAATGTAATGTAGTTTTTGTTTTTAACAGTAATCTTTTTATTGATTTTTTTTTGTAAACGCCTCATGTTTTGTAATCAGTTTTCTTCATTGTATCTCGCCTTGAATCTCAACTTGAGGGAGTTGTCGGGTGATAAATCTGTTATAACATAACATAACATATAAGTCACTTTTTTGAGTACCTGAGCTGTACTGAGGAGCGTGCATGCTTTGGAACTGCACATTTATCAACCTACTTTCTGGCAAGAAGGCAGTTTATGAAATCACCCCCCCCCCCCCCCCCCTCCTAAATTGTCTGTTTTGTGTACTATCACCTCAGAATTTTGAGGATATGCCAAAGGGACATGAACATTCAGATAGTTGTTTTTCTGCAGCCAGACACGTACACACGTATATAGCAGAAAGCAGGCTGAAACAGTTCCTGGGTGGAACTTGTGGTGAATCAGGTTAACTGTGTCTGCTGCTCTATATAAGCTCACAATGTTGATCTTCTCTGCCACAAATAGCAGGAAAGGAAAAAAAAAAAAGCAAAGAAAAGAGATGCTGATACAGCACAGAGAAAATTAGCATTTCTGTTTGTCAGGAAATGTGTTCTTAAAATGCGGGAGCAGACTGTCATTCTTCAGAGCCACAATGGTTGCAGGAAAGGGGGCGTCCACTGGCAGCTTTGTAATCCCTGTCTTCCAAGTGCAAGGAAATGTGGAGGTCGGGTAAATAGGTATAAAAGACAAGGGACAAAGAAAGGAGATAAAAGCTCTGTAAAAAAAATTGGGAAGTGCATGGGAAGGTACTCACACCACTGTGAACATTTGCTAGATCTAATTCCACCCAGGCTAAACTGCCTTGAATTTACATCTTTCACTGCTCTACTGCATGAGGTCAAATTTCTGTAGTGCACATAAGTAGAAAACAGGATCTGAAGAGCAGATAATTATCCCCCAAATTCTATAAAGCTGGACACCCAACTTTCTGCTTAGCGTCTGCATGCACAATTTACAGAATAAGAAAGTTGTGCATTGCAACTTAATTGGCTGTTAATTTTAGTTGCCAGCCAATTATGTGCTTTAATTGGCACCAATTAGTAGCTACACATGCAGCTTCCTTTTGTTGCACACTCAAATACCAGAGTGCACGACTTCAAGGGAGTGTGGACATGGGGGGCATAGGTGGGTCAGGAGAACAGACATGGGAGGGGCACAGGCGGGGCAGGGACAGGGCCGGCAGTCAGGTGCACAGTTGGGTGTGAACATTTATGTCAGCCATTGAGCTGGCGTAAGTGCTTGCGCTTAAAGGGCCTCTTTTACTAAACAGCGCTAGCGATTCCCGGCGTGGCAAGTGAGAGGAAGCCCATTCAATTCCTATGAACTTCCTCTCACTTGCCGCACGGGAATTGATAGCACGGCTATGTAAAAGAAGTCCAAAATTAGGTGCATAAGTGCAGGCCTTAGGCAAGGATTCTATAACAGCACTTCCAAGTGGAGCTGCCGTTATAGAATTTGCTCTCAGCACCTATCATCTGGTGCCTAACCTTTCAGCAGAAACAAAACAGGAGACAACTTGCTGCAATATCCAGTTACCCCCTCTATGCCTTTGTTTAGGGTGGTACCTGCTGCTCTGTGCCTGGTTTTTTGTTACATTTGTACCCCGCGCTTTCCCACTCATGGCAGGCTCAATGCAGCTTACATTGGGCAATGGAGGGTTAAGTGACTTGCCCAGAGTCACAAGGAGCTGCCTGTGCCTGAAGTGGGAATCAAACTCAGTTCCTCATGGCCGCGCAGGCTTCTGCTTCTGAAGCCTGCACAGCCTTCTACATGGAATGTTGCTAGTGGACTAGCAACATTCCATGTAGAATCTCCAATAGTAGCAACATTCCATGTAGAATCTCCAATAGTATCTATTTTATTTTTGTTACATTTGTACCCTGCGCTTTCCCACTCATGGCAGGCTCAATGCGGCTTACATTGGGCAATGGAGGGTTAAGTGACTTGCCCAGAGTCACAAGGAGCTGCCTGTGCCTGAAGTGGGAATTGAACTCAGTTCCTCAGGACCAATGTCCACCACCCTAACAATTAGGCCACTCTTCCACTCCCTCTGTGCCTTTGTTTAGCATAGTACCTGGTGCTCTGTGCCTGTTACTCCCTCTGTGCCTTTGTTTAGGGTTGTACCTGACCTCTGTGCCTGTCTGTGCCTTTTAGGGTTGTACCTGCTACTCTGTGCCTGCTACCCCCTCAATGACTTTGTGTAGGGTGGTACCTGCTGCTCTGTGCCTGTTTTTTTTTTTTTGTTACATTTGTACCCTGTGTTTTCCCACTCATGGCAGGCTCAATGCAGCTTACATTGGGCAATGGAGGGTTAAGTGACTTGCCCAGAGTCACAAGGAGCTGCCTGTGCCTGAAGTGGGAATCAAACTCAGTTCCTCATGGCCGCGCAGGCTTCTGCTTCTGTGAGTCTGACGTCCTGCACGTATGTGCAGGACGTCAGACTCACAGAAACAGAAGCCTGCACAGCCTTCTACATGGACATTCCATGTAGAATCTCCAATAGTAGCAACATTCCATGTAGAATCTCCAATAGTATCTATTTTATTTTTGTTACATTTGTACCCTGCGCTTTCCCACTCATGGCAGGCTCAATGCGGCTTACATTGGGCAATGGAGGGTTAAGTGACTTGCCCAGAGTCACAAGGAGCTGCCTGTGCCTGAAGTGGGAATTGAACTCAGTTCCTCAGGACCAATGTCCACCACCCTAACAATTAGGCCACTCTTCCACTCCCTCTGTGCCTTTGTTTAGCATAGTACCTGGTGCTCTGTGCCTGTTACTCCCTCTGTGCCTTTGTTTAGGGTTGTACCTGACCTCTGTGCCTGTCTGTGCCTTTTAGGGTTGTACCTGCTACTCTGTGCCTGCTACCCCCTCAATGACTTTGTGTAGGGTGGTACCTGCTGCTCTGTGCCTGTTTTTTTTTTTGTTACATTTGTACCCTGTGTTTTCCCACTCATGGCAGGCTCAATGCAGCTTACATGGGGCAATGGAGGGTTAAGTGACTTGCCCAGAGTCACAAGGAGCTGCCTGTGCCTGAAGTGGGAATTGAACTCAGTTCCTCAGGACCAATGTCCACCACCCTAACAACTAGGCCACTCCTCCACTCCCTCTGTGCCTTTGTTTAGCATAGTACCTGGTGCTCTGTGCCTGTTACTCCCTCTGTGCCTTTGTTTAGGGTTGTACCTGACCTCTGTGCCTGTCTGTGCCTTTTAGGGTTGTACCTGCTACTCTGTGCCTGCTACCCCCTCAATGACTTTGAGTAGAGTGATACCAGCTGCTCTGTGCAGGTTACCCTTCTATGTCTTTTTTTTAAATGTGAAAGTCATTTAAGTTTTGCTTTGATTCTATGCTTTTGCTATCTAAGCATCCTCTTTGTTTATCCCACACCTTTAAAAATTTTTCTTTTGTTTGTTATTATGTATATTAAATGCCAACAAGTATGAGCAGAGTTAACAATAGGGCCATGTAAAGATAAGAGGAATATTTATCTGCTTTTCTTTCTGCAGCCAAATATGTGAATTTTCCACTTCTTTCCTTTAACGGTTGTGAGTGGGGCTTTGAGTCAGGGAAAATTTTATCTGGGCAATGTGGTGAAGGGTGCCTCGGGAAGCTGATTGGAGGTATGGGGAGTGTTGTGGAGGGGGGGTTGGAACTGATCACTGGGGAGATCAGGGGGTTGGCACTGGTCATGAGGGGTTCGGCAAGGGGTGGTGCTGCCATGGGTATCTGTGCTGATGACAGTTAATGCACAAGCATCACATACATAACCAGGCTGATAGCACAGAGGGCCCACGCTTGGTCCAAGCAGTACCTGTGCATTAACTGTCTACTGTGTGCAATAAATGTCCCCTGTATTTACCGCATAGGCTTTGTACTTACTGCCTGCTAATTTTTGCTGTTAATGTGCAGTAAGTATAAAAGCCTCTTAACATCCTAAATTTAGGAAGTCAGCTTTTTTTTTCTTTAACATTGGCCTCACAGTTGTCAGAAATATATGTGTGATAAAACTGTGGGTTTTAAGCCTTGCATTATTTTTTGAGAAGTATTCCTCTAATGTGGCCAGCAGGTGGTGCATGTTCTTTGAGATAAGAGGTAACCGGCAGTGATGTGGCCAGCTATTTTTAAAACTTGTTGTTCTGGGCTCTGATTGGCCCAGGAGCTCAATTTCATCTAGAATGTACTGACATTTGCTCCAGTCTTAGCCAGGGACCAAAGAGAGAAGGATCTATTTGCTGAGGCCCTGTGAAAAGTTATATTTGATAACTTGGGAGTAACTATATGTCCTGATCTCTCTAGGTACTATTTAGATAGTAAACAAATGTTTAGTTAGTTTTGTAATTGATCCATATTTCAGTTACTTGTTACTGTTTGCTGATTGCACCACCTCTGTTCATTGTTCTAATTTTTTCCTGACAATAAACATTATTTTAGTTTATTGCCTCTACTTGTCTGGACTAAGAATCTTGGTGGTTTGTGTGTTGAGTCTGTGAGTGCTTTCTAGGAACTGTGGGACTACTGAGATTGTGGCCTCAGTAACCTAGAAATCACTGGGAATAATTTGAGAGTGAGAGACTCGCCCAGAGGCAGTTGGGACACAGTCAGTGGGAGGAGGGTTCTAGGGTAGAGCACAAGCAACAGGTGCAGGCGGACCTGAGCTGTGCTGGTGATAGACCCTCTAAGTGGCCACGGGGTAGGTTGGTGGCTAGGCATTTTGTGACAATATGAGACTAGTGAAAGGCTGAGGTTGACCTTTTCATTTCTGAAGACACTGGAATAATCATGGAGGGTTGATAATGCTAAAGTAGGTCTAAGTAAATCTATATAAATACTGTTAAGGTGGATAAGCTAATCCAAAAATAAAGGCTGGAAAAGGAAAGGGCTGAAAAGAGCAGTAATGTATGTCAGAACTTGTCTACCTTTTCATGAAATCATTGTGTACAGTGAGCTTTCCAAGATTGGCATCTTGTTACCGTTATATTAGTTCTTCACAGAGTCACTGTTACATGTAAAATGAAGGCGCAGTTGGGCCTTGCGCTTCCTAACCTAACCAACTGTAAAGACCTTCGAAACAAAAAAAAAAAAGATATATATATTTTAACCACATTTAGTGGAGGAGTGGCCTAGTGGTTAGGGTGGTGGACTTTGGTCCTGAGGAACTGAGTTCGATTCCCACTTCAGGCACAGGCAGCTCCTTGTGACTCTGGGCAAGTCACTTAACCCTCCATTGCCCCATGTAAGCCGCATTGAGCCTGTCATGAGTGGGAAAGTGCAGGGTACAAATGTAACAAAAATAAAATAGATACTATTGGAGATTCTACATGGAATGTTGCTACTACTGGAGATTCTACATGGAATGTTCCTATTCCACTAGCAACATTCCATGTAGAAGGCTGCGCAGGCTTCTGTTTCTGTGAGTGACATCAGACTCACAGAAGCAGAAGCCTGTGCGGCCACATTGGTGATCTGCAAGGGCCGACTTCTACATGGAATGTTGCTAGTGGAATAGCAACATTCCATGTAGAATCTCACATAGTAGCAACAGTGGAGGAGTGGTCTAGTGGTTAGGGTGGTGGACTTTGGTCCTGGGGAACTGAGGAACTGAGTTCGATTCCCACTTCAGGCACAGGCAGCTCCTTGTGACTCTGGGCAAGTCACTTAACCCTCCATTGCCTGCCACATTGAGCCTGCCATGAGTAGGGAAGCAAGGGGTACAAATGTAACAAAAAAAAAAAATCCTGACTGCAATAACCATAGTGATACCCCTTTTTCTGCTTCATTTGTCCAGCTTTGGGGTACAGGAGGACATGTCACTATCATCTCTACCTGTGGGAGTGTCTTCTGACATTCTTTCAATGTCTTCAAGTAGTGACATTCTTGACCTGAAGGTCAATATTTCTCAGTTTTATAAGAACTGATTGAAGTGAGAAGTAATGTACTATTTAAAATTACAGCGCAGCCCAGGGTTATTATCAGCAGCTCCCAAAAGAGCTCTCGGGGGGAGGGGGCCTGCTCCTTCAGCAGTAACCTAGCCTTGCAGGCAGAAGAACGGGCGTAGCTAGACCTCAACGTGGGGGGGAGGCCGGAGCCCAAAGTGTGTGTGTGGGAGGGGGCACAGTTTGGCCTGCCTCCTTGCCGCAAAACCCGCCCTGCCACAACCCCACATACCTTGGCTGGCGGGGGTCCCCAACCACCTCTTTGCAGGCTAAATGTGGCTTACAATACATCATGAATGGTGGACATGTATAAGAGAATATACAATTAGTAATACATATAGAACTTGGGTAGCATGAACACATGCCCACCTGATATTTGCTCTGAATATTCTTTTCCCTATTTAGAGAAATCGGTGAAAACATTACTTTTCTAACAGGTATTTAGAAGATGCCTCTCATTTACTGCTTATGCAGATTCGCAGTACCCTCCTTAATTCTTGTTTCCACCCCTTTCCTTTTAATTTTCCATGTGTAGGTTCCTATGTCCTTTAATCAGCTTCTTGTTGTTACTCTCTCCCCTTAATCCCTCCAACTTTTCTATTTTGATTCTGTAGTTCCTTCCCGTTTCCCTATCCTATTGATAACCGCACCGCAGCACTATGTGTGCGCAATGAGCGGTTTATCAAGCACTCATAAAGAAATAAATTGATAGCAGCAAAAATGACAAAGGCTAATGGCACCTTATAGATTAACTATTTAACTATAGGGATTTTTTTCAAAACCAGTTTTAACACATAGCTACTAAAGACTCCAGAACATATGAAAAACCTTATTTTTATTGACAATAAATGTCAATCATCCATACATAACAACATACAATACAATTTTGCCTCACTCAAACATTCACATGCTCCAGCCATCCATCAATATTCGTAATAATAGTGCACAGCTATATACACCTCTCATAAGATGTTGCAGCTCATATTCGATAAATACAATATAAATATAACAATTTAGAACTTATCTATTTGATCTGAAAGTTCACCATTAACGCTGGTTCTATAAACTGGAACCTGCGTATGTTCTATATCAATTGTCCTGTGTTTAACTAGAGCAAACTTGATACAATATTGCACCATATACGTGTATTGTAGAAATATTCTTCAGTCCATAATAATGTTCCCAATTGATGACAAATATCACAGAGAATATCCAAACACCCCAAAATTGGGTTGGCTGGGGACTACTACTACTACTACTACTATTTAGCATTTCGATAGCGCTACAAGGCATACGCAGCGCTGTACAAACATAGAAGAAAGACAGTCCCTGCTCAAAGAGCTTACAATCTAATAGACAAAAAATAAATAAAGTAAGCAAATCAAATCAATTAATGTGAACGGGAAGGAAGAGAGGAGGTAGGTGGAGGCGAGTGGTTACAAGTGGTTACGAGTCAAAAGCAATGTTAAGAGGTGGGTTTTCAGTCTAGATTTAAAGGTGGCCAAGGATGGGGCAAGACGTAGGGGCTCAGGAAGTTTATTCCAGGCGTAGGGTGCAGCGAGATAGAAGGCGCGAAGTCTAGAGTTGGGACATGCATCCGTGCTTGAAAACTTCAAATCGCAAGTTCCCCGATGCTGATCGGCATTTCGTCTCCTTCCTCAGGAGGAACCAAAATAATAGACAACAGTTTCCGGTGGTGCGATTCCTGGGCGGAAGCCCGGCCGATTACCACGTAGGCGTGCAGCCTGATATAGGATTATTATTTTGGTTCCTCCTGAGGAAGGAGACGAAATGCATCATGGGATAGGAAACAATATTCTATTCAGCTAGTTTTGAAGATAAGATGCTGGGCTCAATGGACAATTGGTCTGATCCAACATGACACATTCTTATGCAATCATTTCCAAGCTTGCAAATGAACTAAATCAAATGACATTGGTCTCGTGCATGCTTCTGCCACTCTGTATTGCTCAAAATTTATCTCTGGGTAAAGTTATTTGAGAGGAAGGAAGTTAGAGTGTATACTTGATTTGTAAGATACATACTGAAACTTAGATCATGATGACGGCTAAAAACTACAAAGCCCATCTAGTTTGTCTTGTTATAGAACCGCAGAGTCGACACTCTCTAGATGTCCCTCTGCTTCTCCACAGCTAAGGATCTTCTGTGAAAATCCTGAGCATTTTTAAATTCCGATACTGGGAAGCTCCCCCATGCATCTATTGCTCTCTCTCTCTTCTTATGCTGCTTCTGAGCCTACCCCCAGGTTACTTCATATTCTGACCCCTTTTATTCTAGGATATCCCTTCCAATTAAAAATGCTTTCCTCCTGTGCATTTTTTACACCTTTGAAGTATGTATATTTATATCACATCCCCCTTTCCCTTCTCTTCCTAAAGTCATACTCACACTTGCCCAGATTAGAATACATATGGTTTACTTTATTTAATATACCACCTTTCCTCATACAGGGGCCCTTTTACTAATAAGCTGCGTGAGCGTCTACGCGCTCTCATGCCAAAATGGAGTTACCACCTGACTACCGCGTGGCTCTTGCAGTCATTTCATTTTTGGCGTGCGTCTGAAAAATATTTGTTATTTTCGGGAGCGCGTAATGGACATGCGCCAAATGGCATTTGGCGCACGTAGGTCATTACCACCCGGTTACCGTGTGAGTCTTTACTGCTAGGTCAATGGCTGGCGGTAAGGTCTCAGACCCAAAATGGACGCACAGCAATTTTCATTTTGTCGCACGTCCATTTTTGGCAAAAATTTTAAAAAGGACTTTTTTTACAGGCTGTGACAAAGCTAGCACTCGGGGCCCCACAGAAAAGCAGCTAACCCCTGAACTACGGTTCTCAGAAGCCCTTGCAAGCAGGAGAGAGGAGGGTAGCCCCAAAAGGGTGGAATGGATTTCCAACCCCAGCAGGGGGAGAAGTGGCTCAGTACTAGGGGAGCCAGTTACTCCCTTCCCCACTAGAGGGAGAAGGGGAGGTGAAGCTCAGTCCCTTAGCTGCATCGCCGCCGGTATATAATTCCCTACAGCTGTGAGAGGGAGAGAGATTTCTGGGTGGCTCCCAGCCACCAGGAGGGAGAGGAAACTGATTGAGAGAGAAGCTGCCATGGAGTAGGTGGAGGACGGAAACGGCTTCCGGGGGGGGGTGGGGGGGGGGGAAGAGTAAGCTGCCATGGAGTGTGAGAATGTAGATATAACCCTGACCAGCACATGAAGGCAGTGTGAGAGGCCACAGGGGTGTGGTGCTGTGAGGTAGGAGGAAAGCTGCCAGCCCTGTTTGGTACAGGGTCCTCCGGGGTGCTGTGAAGAGGACAGGGGCATTAAGTAGTGGTTTCCTTTGAAGAGACTGTTTGTGAAAGGGTTGAATTATTAGGATGTATAGAACAGCAGGCTGAACTTTGACTGAGCCCTTCTGAGGGAGAGGGGAAGGTAGTGCAAAGGAAGTGGGCCTGAACTGTTAAGGAACTGAATGCTGGCTGGAGTTTGGAACCCAGCCTGAACCCTGTTTGTGAATTGCATTTCAATTTTGAGAGTGGAACTGAATTGAGAATGAAGCACTTTGGTTTTAAGTCCATATGGCAGTCTGGTTCTTTTCTGGAAGCCTGTGAGCCTAACAGGGCTGCCGGTCCCAACCCAGAGTGAAGGAAGCGGACCCCTTTACAAGATGCGCTAAAAAATGGATCGTGTGCCCAAAACCTGCACCTACACTACCGCAAGCCATTTTTCAGCGTGCCTTTGTAAAAGGATCCCTTAATCTGCACAGGGTCAGTCATGCACTATCAACTGTGAAATACCAAATGGGAGGGGGATATGCAAAAACAATACAATACACAAGCAAAAAGCACAAGAGTATTGTGAAATAGTAATCAAACAAGAATCTTTATAAACATGTATATTTTGAATAACAGAAAAATAATAAAACATCAATTAGGTGGGTTGATACAAATCCATGCTCAATAATAATCCAGCCTATTTAAATAAATTCAATCTGAACCCTGACATGTTTAGGCGAAATGCCTGTGTTTGCATCCAAACACTGAGCAGTAAGTATACTCAGACACAACCCACTCTGTATGTCCCAAAATACATATAAGAGCACGCACCAAAAAGGCTCCTATGAAAATATAGAGAAAGAAAACAGATGTAGGAAAGGACCAACAAAAAAAGTGAACAAAAGGAAACCTTGGAGTCAAAGAATGACAAACGCAAGGATGCATCACATCACCTCACAGCTCATACCGAGATTGGCCT
Source organism: Microcaecilia unicolor (assembly GCF_901765095.1). NCBI lineage: Eukaryota > Metazoa > Chordata > Amphibia > Gymnophiona > Siphonopidae > Microcaecilia > Microcaecilia unicolor. Next base: position 203,369,791 of record NC_044040.1, on the reverse strand, counting down.
TCCTCCTGCTGGCTATGGGGACTGAAGAGCTGTAGAAAATGCTGGGTGGGGGCCTCTGTGAGAGCCAGGTTGAACCAGTAGGTTGCAAGAGAGGCCAGAGTTGTGGATGTAAGATTAAAGGTTTGCTTACAGCACTATCCATCCTTGTACAGCTTGGGCGAACTAGGGGCTTAATATAGTGCATGGATTTGTGAAAATGTCATACACATATGCTATTTTGCTGCTCACCATAAATATCACAGAAAGGGTGGTGGATGTATGGAATAGCCTCCTGGTGGAGACGACTCGAGGACTGTGTCATAATTTAAGAAAGTGTGGGACAGGCATGTGGGATCCCTTAGGAAAAGGAGGAGTTAGTGGTTACTGAGGAGGGGCAGACTGGATGGGCTATTTGGCCCTTATCTGCTGTTATGTTTCTATGTCAATGATTCCAAAAGGCTAAAAGGATGCGTGCTATGGAGGACAAATACTGGCATTCTGTTCAGGTGAATATCTTTGGAAATTGTCTTCATATTTCCTGTTCCTCAGACATGTCCCCTGATCTTGCATGATGTGATAATACAAAGGGGTCCCCCCCCCCCTGCAAACTTTATGACATGCATACTATGTTGAAATGCGGTTGAGACTTTGCATTACGGTTGTCTTGCCTTGAAGATGTCCATCCAAAGCAGTACTGTAATAAGTTTACATTTCAAGGTCTGGGGCTGGGTGTGGTACTTTTTAGAAAAGGTGCTTCATTAATTGCAGTGCGTTGTGTATGTGTAAATAAAAATCCAGTTCAAGATTTCTACTACAGTTTATTATTTAACAGCCTTTAAATCTTATGAAGTGACACATAACAAGTCTGGCTGGTGCAGTCACCATCGGACAGGACTTAACAAGGATCTGGGTTTTCTAGCCCATTATAAACCATAAAGTCGTATTTCTCTGTTTATCACCCTCCTCTCACCTACCCACCCCCACCCTGCTAGACTGTCAATGAAATGCTTGGATGTTTCACTTATATATACTATCAGCTACCACATTTGCTTATTTCCGATTTGACCAAGAAGGGCAACCTTCGAAAGCTAATCAAGAAATGTATTAAGTTATGTCCAATAAAAAAGGTATCATCTTATTTTCTTTTCCATGTTTTATTTTGTTTGATTTCTATAGATTCTACATGGACTTCCATGTAGAAGTCGGCCCTTGTAGATCACCAACGTGGCCGCGCAGGCTTCTGCTTCTGTGAGTCTGACGTCCTGCACGTATGTGCAGGACGTCAGACTCACAGAAACAGAAGCCTGCGCAGCCTTCTACATGGAATGTTGCTAGTGGAATAGCAACATTCCATGTAGAATCTCCAATAGTAGCAACATTCCATGTAGAATCTCCAATGGTATCTATTTTACTGTCATAGTAATACTTGAATGTTTTCACTTATATACACTGTCAGCTAGCACATTTGCTTATTTCCAATCTGACGAAGAAGGGCAACCTTCGAAAGCTAATCAAGAAATGTATTAAGTTATGTCCAATAAAAAAAGGTATCATCTTATTTTCTTTTCCATGTTTTATTTGGTTTGATTTCTATTGAGTCACCCTCTGGTACTTGAAATCGCTTCGATTTCATCAGTGCATTACTTTTCCTGGGCTGTTGCATGGCTTAAGAGGGTGCATTCTGGCTGTCACCCCAAGCAAAAACTGTCTCTTTAATTTTTCTGACGCATAGACACGAATCCCATGGCAACCGTCAGCCCTGCGGGCTCGGTCCATGTGCAGGCCCAGGGGATCCTACCGCGGGGCACCACCACCGACGAGCTGTGCCGCAAGCAACGTCGCTGTGAGTGCGGGCTTTCCAGCAAGTCTGGTGCATCTGCCCTTATGCGTGTTACCTAGGGTTGAAGGTAGCCCCGATTTTTGTGTCTGCAACGTTAGTTTCGGTTAATGGTATTGCAAAGGGAGAGGTATCGAAGACACCGATTGGAACCCCCCCCCCCCCCCCCCGGGAAAAATGGTGGAGAAAGAGCCTTCGTTAACAGAAAGGCCGGACTAGAGGTACCGGCTACAGGAGGAGGAGGAGGACGGGTCAGGCGCGCGCGCATGCTAGTTTCTACGGGTGACCGTCGGGTGGGAGGGGGCGAATCACCCCTCAAGGGAGGGAGGGAGGGAGGATGCCGGCTCCTATGGGTGCCCCTCCGGATGGAGGTGGGAATAAAGATGTTTGGGGGGGGGGGGGGGGGTCTGGCGTCTGCCGTGCAAGTGAGCGCACTTGTAAGTTCCGTTAGCTAAAAGATTCTTCTCCTCCTCCCCCGCCCCGTTGCGTCGTAATAGTCCGGTCTGACGATGGACCATACCATGGCGTGGGTTGAAGGGGGGGAGGCGGCAATATCGGCTCGCACGGGACTCTTTCGGTTTTATAGGTGGAAAGGGGGGGGGGGAGGAAAACCCGTAAACGGGAGCAGACAGACGGTATGTCGTAATCAGCTGTGTCTTGCGTTGTAGCGGCGCCGAGTCCGGCGGTGAGTCCCACTCCGTCTCCCCCCCCCCCACGTCCTGGCGTGGATTTGGCAGCCTCCCAGGCGTTGGATGGGGTGTGGCCGCGCTCGCGAAAGAAGGAGGAACAGCGGCCCTCGCTCCCACCACCGCCTTCCACAGGGACTTAAGCTGCCGCCGTCGCCCCGGGGGAATCCGTTCCGGCAGGAGCCATGAGCCAGAGCTGTGGGAGCCGACGCTCGCTGTAGGGTCCAGAGGCCTAGGCAGGAGGAGGTAGACGCTGAACCAGGTTAGACTGTGCCGCTAACCGGGGCTTTTTTGGGGCCTGTAAGTCGGGCTCTGCGCGTTATGTATCGCGGGCGGTGGTGGTGCTGCACCCGAATTAGACGGTGTAGCGGGTTCTGCTGCTCACGGCGCTTTACGTGACAACGCGGGAAGAAACGGGAAGGGTTGGAAACGGGGTTCCCGTCCATTTCCTTTCCCCCCCCGCGGAAATGCTGTTTTGTTTTTGGAGATGGCATGTGGGTTCTGAAAAGGCGAGAGCTGTTTCCAGTTGCAAAGGGTTGGTTAGGGATCGTCCGGCTTCGAGAATATGACAGTGAACTTGTGCAGGGGATTTCCGGACATTGTCAAAGGCACAAACCCTATCCGTGTGTGTATATATATATCTTCCCTAAAAATGTGTTTATTCTTTTTCTTTATGCATTTGGAAACCGTTGCAGTAGATCCCATTCATATATGACAGGCTGTACCTGTTTTTATGTAGGAGAAGGCTACATACTACTTTTCTATCACAAATGGCTTATCTTCAAGCTAGAGACTTCAGAGACACGTGAAGGCAAATTGTAGATGCTTTGTGGAACGGGCATTCACACATCTGGGCAAGAGGTGGAAAATTCCCATAATATCTTTACAAGAGGTTATTCCATAGGTAGAGCCTCTTGTAAAACAGGTGCATGATTGCACCTGTAAGTCTCCCCACTTACATAGGGAGTAGTGATTTTTAGAAAACTGCTTGTGGGGGAAACGCCTCCCTTGCACACACGTAATGTGGGAGCAGTTTATAAAATCCTTTCGCCTGCTCTAGAGGACCATGATCCTAGCATAGGAAATCCCCCCCCCCACCCCTAAAAAAAAAAAAAAAAAACCTTTCTCCTTCCTCGCTTTATTATGGATCCCTGGTGTCTACTATAACATGCCTACTAGAACTGTCAGTACAGAATAACATTTTTTTTTTAAAGCAGCGGGAGTGATGTCCACTCACTTCCGCTCTTAATAATGCTGGGTTCAAATGGATGCTTGACCTTTTTTTTTTTTGGGGGGGTTACATTTGTACCCCGAGCTTTCCCACTCATGGCAGGCTCTATGCGGCTTACATGGGGCAATGGAGGGTTAAGTGACTTGCCCAGAGTCACAAGGAGCTGCCTGTGCCTGAAGTGGGAATTGAACTCAGTTCCCCAGGACCAAAGTCCACCACCCTAACCACTAGGCCACTCCTCCTCATCTCAGTGGTCACCTTAGAGAACCCAGGATCATTGAGAGTAGTGGTGAGTGGGCATTGCTCCCACTCTGTAAACATCGGGGACCCCTGATAAGTTGGAATCCACTAAGGAGTGTGTAACAACTCGCCTGCTGAATGAACTAGCCCTGAAAATGGATGGCGCTGAAGTGTCAGGCCCATATGTGCTTGTTGTGCCTCCTCCCCCCTCCCTCAATTTTTTTCCCAATAAAGTGAACGATGAGGCTGGGTGTGGGTTTGCTGTGGGAGCAGTGACCTCATGGAGAGATTAGATGCTTGGTGGGGGTTGGGGAGGAATTTGTATCAAGAGTGTGATCACTGGATGGGGCAGGTATTTATATGTGCCTTGGGGCAGCTGTAAATGCTGATATCTGAATTTTGCCCTATAAATGTGGATTCTCTATGTGAAATGGGAATCCACATATGTATGGTATATCTTCCTAGGACGCTCCCTTTCCCTGCCCTACCCACACATCTCCCATACTTTGACTAAACATAAGTATCTCCTCATGTTTAAATGATCTTTCTCGGGGAAATGCTGTTTATACATGTAAGTGTCAGCATGCTTCTAAATGCTAACACTGCATGTGAGGGTGCTTCTAAAACAAGGGTCTTTTGTGTGCTTTGGAGAGAAGGCGTACCTAATGATTAGTGCAGTAGGCTGAGATCCAGGAGAATCAGGCTCAATTCCTACCACACCTTCTTGTGACCCTGGGCAAGTCCCATATCTCTCCATAGTTCTAGGTGCAACCCCCCCCCCCCCCCCCCCACCACCAAAAAACCCCCCAAAAAACAACAACTTAGATTGTGAACCCAGTAGGGACAGAGAAAGTACTTGAATATAATTTATACAGCGCTGCTTACGTCTATTGGCACTATTATTCTCCTAGGGCTTTGCGGTCTCAAGACCTGACTTTGCTGGTAGCTCCTTCTTTCCATCAGGTACATTTGGAAGAAATTCATAGCCCAGTTTTTGTTGTCGCTGGCCCCCATTTGTGAAATTATTTGCCGTTTTCTGTGCGCCAACTTGTATCTGCATCTCAATTTAAGAAGCAGTTAAAGACCTAGTTGTTTTGTAAGGTGTTCGACTGATGGGTGGGTATTGAGGCATGCTGGGTTTTGCTGCTTGTAAGTTTGTTTTTTTTTTTCTTTTTTTGTACAGTTTGTATATTTTATGAATGTTTTATTCCTTGCCTAGATGGTTGAATAGGTGGGTTATAAATGTATTAAATAGAACAGAGGTTTTAAACTCGGTCCTTGGGACATGCTTAGCCAGTCTGGTTTTCAGGATATCCCCAATGACTATGCATTATGCTTCCCTCTGAGTTTCCTGATTTCACTCTGGTTACAATATTATTTGCTTTGACACTCCAGTAACCACTCTTGCATTAATCATCAAAATATTTCTTCTTACAAAAGTTTTTTTTAATGCCTACAAAATTGTTAAAAAATGACCCTAGGGGAAAAACTCGTGAAAAGAACAATCAGAACATGTTGACGGTAGGTCATTATAAATGTAGGGGTTGCAGATACTGTGAACATGCAATAGAGACTCTATGAGTAACAATTCCTAACCAAAGTAAGTCTTGTAGATTTTATTTAAGATCTAGAACTGACTGAATTGTTTGCTGTGATTTACGCTATAAAGTGCTCTTGTGGCTTGTTCTATATTGGCCAAACCATTAAAAAAAATAAAACATAGACTAGCACAGCACTTGATCAACATTAAGTTACAAAAAATTGATACCCCATTTGTAGAACATTGGATGAAAGAAAATCTTTTATAATTTGTGGTGTTGGCTGAATTCGCGGACAATCAAGGAACACTGTATGTAAGATGTTGCAGCTTGAACAAAGATTAATTTTTGAGTGGCGGATGGTGGTTCCGCTGGGGTTAAACAAAGAGGTGGAATGGGCGAGCTTATTGATGTGACGTATTTCCTCCAGAGTTTATAGTTTGAGCCAACAGGAAGTTAATCAGGAAGGCTTCGGGCGAGCTGAGGCGCCATTTTCTCCTGCAGCCAGTGGAGGTTCCTCTAGAGTGTGACTAAAAGATTAAGAATCTCATGTTGTTAAAGGTAAGAAGTAATATTAGAATGAGATGCGTTAGTAAGATAGTGTAGAGGGTATATATTATCTTTAAGTTCTCATTTATTTGTGTTGTAGTCATGAACCCTGAAGACGTGGACAACGAAACACAAATTTCTGTAGGGTGTGACAGTTCACTGGAACTATACGTTCAGTGAGAGGACTGGACAGTGAACTGTGGAGAGAATTAAGAGAGAACAATTTGAAGAACAGATAAGAAAAAATACTCTACTTTTAATAATTGGAATTGATGAAAGTTTTGAACGCTGTGGCACTGATATAGTTACTGAGGTTAAGATGCAAAGAAAAATAATTTGTTACAAATAATTGTCACTGTCCAGTCTTCTTTCTTTTTCAGTCTAGTTGTTGCATCAGTTGTGTATAACAGAACAATGTTGAGGGTTCCTAATATCATGAGAGTGCTCTATTTATGATACATCATCTGTGAGGAAAAAAGGAATATGTATTTTGGTTGCAAACAACACAAGTAGCCATAGGAGTGGCCTAGAGGTTAGGGTGGTGGACTTTGGTCCTGGGAAACTGTGGAACTGAGTTCAATTCCCACTTCAGGCACAGGCAGCTCCTTGTGACTCTGGGCAAGTCACTTAACCCTCCATTGCCCCATGTAAGCCGCATTGAGCCTGCCATGAGTGGGAAAGTGCGGGGTACAAAAAAAAATAGATTACACAGCTGTATGATTAGAGCTACGAGTGGATGTGAGGATTAGGGTCATTTTTTAAACAATTTTGTAGGCATTAAAAAATCTTTTGTAAGAATAAAGAAGTATTTTGATGATTAATATGAGTGGTTATTGGAGAGTCAAAGCAATGACTGCATGAGATATATTTGCATATAATGAAGGCAGTGCTTGCAGATATATTTCATGCATTGTCATTGGAGATGTCCAGAAAACTAGACTGACCAGGTGTGTCCCGAGCACTGGGCTGAGAGTTCCTGATCTAGGTCCATATGTTCGGAACTACTAATTCTTGTAAAGCCTTTTTGTGGACTACCTTTCAGGCAAACTTCGTGCACAGCACATTGATGTAAACATCTATCAAAAATAACAAAGGAAAAAGGCTTTTATGTGTATATATTCAAGTCTTAGATCTAATCCTCTGTTGACTTCTGTGAGTGCCCCTTTGGTCAACACAGCGTCTTTTTGCTGCAGGTAAAAAGTATATGAAGATTGAAAGCCTTCACCTCTGTAAACATGTGCTTACCTGTGTCCTCTGTAAACATGTACTTACCTGTGTGAAACATATAGAAAATCGCTGTTTTTGTGTCGAATCAGGAACTCATTTTGTTTGTGACCATATTATACCTTTCAGGAAATCTAGACTGCCCCTACTTGACTGACTGTACATTTGTCCTTTAGATTGTAAGCTCTTTGAGCAGGGACTGTCCTTCTATGTTAAATTGTACAGCGCTGCGTAACCCTAGTAGCGCTTTAGAAATGTTTAGTAGTAGTAGTAGAAGACCCTAAGGTAGTGGTTCTCAATCAGTGTGTCCCTTGAAATACCCTTAACTGGTCCCTTTTTCTGCTTGTTGACTACCCTGCTGCCATCAGTCCCAAATAGAAACACTGCAGGTCTGCTGCCCATATCTTTTGCTTTCTACATAATTTCTGAGTGTTTGCAGAGTTTTGAGTTACTTCACCGTATCTGGCAGTAGAGGGATTTTGTGTTGGTGATGACACCAGAATTTGAAAATATTTGTTATGATAAGCAGATAGATTCTAGAGTGGATAAAAGTTTCCCATGTGGAAATATTGCATATAAATTCATCACTCCCAGATTTTTTATTGATAAAGTGATGATCAAAACTTCTTTGAAAACAATAGCTTTGTTGTATAAACTGTTAAAGTAAATACATTCTGTTTAAGAATATTTTATATTTATATTTCCCTTTCATAATTTTTAACAAATGTAGGAGGTTCTTTTTTGTTGTTTTTGTTGTTCAGTGTGTCACACACTTGAACACTGTCAGGTGTGTCACAACAGAAGAAAGGTTGAGAACCACTGCCCTAAGGAAGTAAACGCAGCTTCCAAAAAGGCAGCACAAATACAGTTTTTACAGTTTGGCACAGTGTGCAACACACAAAATAGCAAATTTATGTATAGAAAGAGAAGTAAAAGTGGACCAGTGAGCAAAAAGAATCCATTAAAACATTTTATGACCAAGAACCTTTTGTGAGATGTGCATTAGTTACAAGAAAATCAACAGTTTCATAGGTAATAACCTCGATTGGGTTTAACTTTGTTAAAGGTGCAAGCTTTGAGACCAGCAAGGACCCTTTTTAGGGCAATGGAAAAAGTTTTGTTCTGTGCTTCCTGTTGGGTTTTGTGGGTGCTTCCCTGAGCTCTCCTGCCAGGGAAATGATGACCCTGGTCTGTTGCTAATTTCTATCTTTGATGAGGACAGTGGAAAAAGTACATGGCAAAACGTCAAGAGAAAAAGGATCTGTCATCTTGACCCAGTTATTGCTCTTGAATCTCAGCTGCAGTATGGGAGAAGTGCAAGTGGAGAGTTTAGGGTGGGAGACATGGTTGAAAATATTTACAAACAAGAACATTTGGAATGTGGAGGGGTCACATTGTGCATTCTGTGCACGGTGATACCCCGGTGGAGTGATTTTGTGAAGAGAATTTCATACTTAATCCTTATGTTCATTGTACAGTTAATTTGATACCACAGTAATTCAGTTGGCTTCTTTTTAAAATTCTAGATCAAGGGATAAAGGTGCCCTGATATCTGATCCCAATAAATTCAAGTAAAAGTGTGAAACGCCACAAAATGTTGTTCTACTGATGTTTCACTGGACTTTTGTCTCCTGCTTCATGATTTTCTTCTCTGAGATGGTCCCAATGATCGTGCACCTGGTTAATGCTCAACAGGAAGACGTAATTTGCGGTCCTGTGGATTTGCTGCTGAAAGTGAAACAGCGAAAATGATGGTAGATAAAGACCGTATAGGCTATCCATACAATCAAGTATCCTCTTTTAGAGGTCCTATGTGCTTTTGCCATGCTTTCTTGAATTCAGAAACTTTGTCCCATGTATCTACCACCTTTTTTCCACGAATAAGTATTTCCATAGATTACTCTTGAGTCTATTCCCTTTCACTTTCATCCTGTCTACCACCTTTTCCATGAATAAGTATTTCCATAGATTACTCTTGTCTATTACTACTACTACTTAACACTTCTAAAGCGCTACTAGGGTTACGCAGCGCTGTACAGTTTAACAAAGAAGGACAGTCCCTGCTCAAAGGAGCTTACAATCTAATGGATAAAATGTGCGGTCAATCAAATTGGGGCAGTCTAAATTTCCTGAATAGGGGTAAAATGGTTAGGTGCTGAAGGCGACATTGAAGAGGTGGGCTTTGAGCAAGGATTTGAAGATGGGTAGGGAGGGGGCTTGGCGTATGGGCTCAGGAAGTTTATTCCAAGCATAGGGAGAGGCGAGGCAGAAAGGGCGGAGCCTGGAGTTGGCGGTGGTGGAGAAGGGTACAGAGAGGAGGGATTTGTCCTGTGAGCGGAGGTTTCGGGTAGGAGCTTAAAGGGAGGTAAGGGTAGAGAGGTAATGAGGGGCTGCAGATTGAGTGCATTTGTAGGTTAGTAGGAGAAACTTGAACTGTATGCGATACCTGATCGGAAGCCAGTGAAGTGACTTGAGGAGAGGGGTGATATGAGCATAACGGTCCATGCGGAAGATAAGGCGTGTGGCAGAGTTCTGAACGGATTGAAGGGGGGATAGATGGCTAAGTAGGAGGCTAGCGAGGAGTAGGAGGCTAGCGAGGAGTAGGTTGCAGTAGTGAAGGCGAGAGGTAATAAGAGAGTGGACGAGAGTTCGGGTGGTGTGCTCAGAGAGGAAAGGGCGAATTTTGCTGATGTTATAGAGAAAGAAGCGACAGGTCTTGGCTATCTGCTGGATATGCGCATGAATAAGTATTTCCATAGATTACTCTTGTGTCTGTTCCCTTTCACCTTCATCCTGTCTACCACTTTTTCCATGAATAAGTATTTCCATAGATTACTCGAGTCAATCCCCTTTCACCTTCACCGTGTGCCCTCAGGTTACAGAGTTTAATTTAATTTGAAAGAGACTTGTGTCCTGTGCATTTATGCCTCTTATCATATCTCCCCTCTGGTACCTTTCTTCAAAAGTATAGGGGGCCAGGGCTAAATCTGTAGGGGCCCATGCCCCTGCTCTGGACAGACTCCATCCTGCAGACTCCAGAACTGTATGCAGTATTCTAAATGGAATCTTGCCAGAGACTATACAGAGGCACTGTTACCTTATTTTTGCTACTGACCATTCCTTTCCCTATGCACACAAGCATCTTTCTGGCTTTTATTCACCTTTCTAACTGTTTGGCCACCTTAAGATCATCATGATCATGTCCAAGTCGCACTCCTGTGGACAGAACTGCTTCACCCCCACCCCAAAAATAGATTGCTCCGTTGGGTTTTGCAGCCGAAATGCATAACCCTGTTTTGTTTTGTTTTTTAAATTATTTTCTTAGCATCAAATCTTAGACCATTTTTGAAGCGTTGCTTGATCCCTCTTTATGTGATCCACACCATCAGATGATTTTGGTATCATCTGCAAAGAGGCAAAACTTACCAGACAGCCTTTTGCAATATTCGCTTACAAAGATATTAAAAAGAACCAGACCAAGAATCAATATTTGCAAAACACCATTGGTAGTGCCCGTTTCCTTAGAATGAGCTCCAATTACTGCTACTTTTGTCTTCCACTCAACCAGTTTGCATCTTTACTTTCCTGACTACCTTACCAGATTCTTAGCTTTTCTAGGTAACATCTGACTGTCTTCCTGTGTCTCCCATGTAGTTTGTGAAGGCTAACCTCTTTTTCCTTACTCAGCTACTACTTTTAAGAACCAGTGTGGCCTTCTTTCCTTTTACTTCCTTAACAAAAAGGATTGTTGCCCTTAAAATAGTTTGTTTTGCCCACTACCCTCCCACGTCCCCCGAAATGTTCTCATCCAGCTAATCCGTCTTGATAAAGGTATTTATTTTGAAGTGTAGAACCTTCACTTTTGAATAAACCCTCTCTACATGTGTTTTATTATAGAGCATCATGCGGTAAACACGGGATGCCAGATGATAACCCACTAAATAACTGCTTTTCAACCCAGTCCTTGGGATACTTCAGCTAGTCAGGTTTTCAGGATATCCACAGTAGATTTGCACAACAAGGAGGCAGTGCGTACATATTCATCTTATATATTTTCATTGTGAATATCTTGAAAACCTGACTGGTTGGGTGTTCCCCAAGGACTGGTTCGAGAACCACTGCACCACATCATCAGAAACAGTGTTCGTGAGTACTAGGTCCAGTATGACCTCATCCCAGGTCGGTTCCATTGCCAACTGCTAGAACATTTTCCCTGTAGAGATTCCAGAATATCCCTAGTTTTAGATGATCCTGCAACACGAATGCCCTAGTCAACAACCAGCATGTTGAAACACCTATTGGTAGAACTTCCCCTTTCGTAGCTATGTTGTGAATGTCTTTAATTAAATTTCTGTCCCCTTCATTTCCTCTTCCTTAAACTATAAATCCTTCAATTCTGTTTTAATATCTTTAACATATAGCACCACTCCTCCTCCCTCCCTTCTTATTCTGGCCTTCCTGATTAAATTATAGCCTAGGTATAACTACATCAAAGTCATGGTTATCCATGAACCACATCTCCGACCACCACCAAATCCAAGTCCTTCTCTTTCATCACCTAGAATCTTATTTCTCATGCTTTGGGCATTAGTATATGTTACTTTCCAGATGTCCTTTTTCCCCATTTCTATAGAGCAGGGATTCTCAGCCCAGTTCTCAGCATGCACAAAACTAGTCAAGTTTTCAGAATATCCACTGAATATGCATTAGATTTGTATACAGTGAAGGCAGTGCATGCAAATTTCTCATGAATATTCATTGTGGATATCTTGAAAACGAGTCTGGCTTGTATGTCCCAAGGACTGGGTTGAGAACCCTTGCTATAGAGGTATTTAATGTTTTACTTGCATAAGGGCTTTGTTCACCCATGTCCTCCCAGTTATTCTGGTTTGAAACCCTCTGGCTAACCTACTGAAATATACTGCAGAAGACATTTGTCGGACATCATCTCTGCTTGGTATTCCATGGTCCAGGAAGTTGAAATGCTCTTTGACACCATCTGAGTGACAATGCATTAATCTCAAGGATGCAAGCATCTCTGCTTTGGCCATCACCCTAGAAAGAGCCATGAAGTGACTTTTTATATGTTTGGTGGGATACTGAACAGTATCATTTGTGCCAGCATGGATGAGCAGTATTGAAAATAATAGTGTACTTGAGTCTCAGCAAACTCTTAATATCTTGATTATTGGCAACAGGCAGACAGCATACTTCCGAGGACCCCTCAGAAGGGAATCACCAACCACCACTACCCTTTGCTTCCTAATAGTCACTGATCTGGCAACTTTGGGGTTTTTGAACTTTGGTCCCTCCTGGTCCTGGAATGTTCTCACCTGCACTTTCCTGACTTCATACCAGTTCCTTGTTTCGAGGGAAGGAGTCAAGGTATTGATTCCGCAGGGTCTGGTTATCTGTTTCCAGTGGTCCTTTTTCTGCACAGTTTTTCTTTCCCTCTACTAGAAATCCTTGACATCTCAAAAAAACATTTCATTGTATGTCTCATTGTCACAGATGCTTCTCACCCTTGCTACCTCCTTAGTTTATCCACTTCTTTAACGAGGGATTCAACCTATAGACGTATTGCACATGGAACCAGTCCTTCACCTTGGCAATATTTTGATGGAAGAAAGATGCTTGGAAACAAAAGGAGTATAGTGAAGACCAGAGTAACTATTTTTTGATCAGTATAACTAGTACTACTAAGTTGTGTTTTTTTTTTTTTTTAAAGCATATGAATTTGGTGGCTTTTCCCACTAGTTGTCAGGCTGCTAGTATTAGAGACCTGAAGAGGTTTTGCTGGTGTGATGGGTTGCAGATCTTGGAGGGCATTAATGGACATGTTTGACTTTCAAGGGAACTTATACTATGCCCAGGAGTGAAGTAAGAAGGGGCATGCGGTGGTGAATTGGCTACCTGCAAATTAATATATAGGTCTGCAAAATACCAGCCACTTGCTGCAGGTTTCCTATGTAGTTGTCTTCTCTGCTTTCCCCCACTCTCTGAAAACACTACAGGATAACTAGCCAGATCTTCAGTTTGAGGTACAGCAATCTTTCAATGCTAGATATAAAAATAAACAGATGGTATAACCAGGGCAGATGAAATGTTCAAGAACTTGTTAGGGGGTTCTGCTATCTTAGGGGGGGGGGGGGAGAGGGAGATACAGTAAAGTTTGTTTGACTTTCCACGCAGCTTGGCTTCTGTATAGAATTTTATGTATAAACAAATTCTGCTCATGAGCTAACTTGTGCACAAAGCCTCAGGTGGGCATTAATGCAGAGCACATTTAAATTAATGCTAATGAAGCTATTAGCTATTCTGTGGAGATTCAGGGAAATGCACAGAAGACCAGAAGGCTCAGTGCAACGTTGAAGCTTTAACACAAGGTCTGAGGAGCAGCAAAAGGTTTGTTCATTCTTCTGCAATAGTGTCAATCAGGATTTTATACCTGTTTTCTTTTGGACCTTTCATCTTTTTTTTCAGGCTTCCATGCAGAGCATGGGTATGTGTGTGTGTGTGTGTGGTTTAACCCCCCCCCCCCCCCCTAAAAAAAAAAACCCAATCCCAGCTGAGGGGAGGTGTGCTGGACTGTTAATTTTATTGACATTCGTCAGATTGTGTGCAAATACATCTGCATATATGCATAAATATTGGTATTTTCCTTAGCATTCTCCCTTGACCAAGCCAGACCCTGTGGGTTGTGTCCATTGACCAGCAGATGGAGACAGAAGTATATGTGCGGGGAATGGGGTGGAGTCCAGTGTGCTTCACCATATAAAGGCACTGTGCTGTGAGACCATCAGTATTTCTTTGTCTTCAAAGGATGAATGTTGGAATTTATGTATGTATTTAACACATTTATACCCCACATTTTCCCACTAGTTGTAGGCTCAATGTGGCTTACACAATACTGTAGTGCAGGCTACTGTTAGTAAAATACAATTTAACAATGTAATAAGATAGTAATCGAATATGCAACGTATAAGACAAAGATAATAAAAGATAATTAAAGATGATAAAGTCCATGAATTTTGCTGTATCAAAGAAATAGTAATTTAGGTTGAGTCTGGAAGGTAAGCCTTCTTGAACAGGGTGGTCTTCAGTAATTTCCTGAAATTTAGATGGTTCTGAATTGATCTTAAGATTTTGGGTAGTGCATTCCATAGCTGTGTGCCTATGAAGGAGAAGCTAGATGCGTAGGTATATTTGTATTTAAGTCCGTTGCAATCTGGATAATGTAAATTTAGGAAGGATCGGGAAGAGTAGAAACTGTTTCTGGGTTGTAGATCTATTAGACTTAACATGTATCCAGGAACATCTCCGTAAATAATCCTATGAATCAAGGTGCAAACCTTAAAGGCTTCCTTAATGGGAAGCCAGTGTAAATTTTCCAGAAGGGGCTTGGCAGATTGATCTTTGGTAAATCAAAATTCGAATCTCGCTGCTGTGTTCCGGGCGCTCTGAAGTTTCTTGATTAGTTCTTTGCATCCTACATAAATTCCGTTGCAGTAATCTAAGTGACTTAATACCTTTGATTGTATTAAGTTATGGAAGACATCTCGAGGAAAGACAGGTTTTATACGTTTGTTTCCACATCGAGTAAAACATTTTCTTTGTGGTGTAATTTACTTGGGTTTCCAGGGTCATGTTCCGATCAATTGTGACACCTGGTAGTTTTAGGCTATCCGAAATAGGAAGAGAGTGGTTGGGAATATTTATTTTAATTATTTTTATTAGTAAACATCACATGCCATGATACAGAAAGATCATCATTCTTAGTATCCTCTATTCATAGCAATATATCAAATAACATATAGTACAATTCTTTACCCCCCCCCCCTTTTTATTCAACCCCCTTCCCCCCCAAACAAGTAAACTCAACAGATTAATGTCATATCACTGCAGCATATTCTTAACCTACTACGAAAACCACATATCTTTAACTTGAATCAGTCTTCATATGTTTAAGCATAAAGCACACATCCCCCCTCCCCCTCCCTCCTCCCCCTCCCTCCCATCTCCTTACCCACCCTCCTCCCTCCCACGTAAGAATATTCTAACATGTCTTTCTTTCATATCACAAGCTACAATGTGAGTGAGTTCACTAGTAAGCTGCGGGCTCTGCCCGATAGGGCCTGCACGTATGGCTCCCAAATCTCCCAGAACCGTTGTTTACTCCTAGGGCTACGGTGCACCTCACGTGCCTCCAGAAGCACCAGGGTATGAAGCAAATTCCTCCACTGCCAGAAAGAGGGCCCAATATCCCGAGTCCAAAATTGTAGAATACATTGCTTTCCTATAATTATTGCCTTATACATGAATATGCCCTCTGTGTGCCTCAGATTTAACCCGCTCCCCTTTGGACCCAAGATTAGATTTTTAGGTGACAATCTAATTGTCTTATGAATTGGTTGGGAATATTTAAAGTTGTAGGTTTATACTTATTAAACTGAGAAGATAGGATGAGGCAGTGAGTCTTCTCCTAGTTGGTGGCCGCCTCGTTGGTGTAGTGATGTGGGCACTGGTTCGCCTTTCCTCCTGGTTGGTGGCTACCTCGTTGGTTTGCCTATCTTCCTTAGTGGTGTGGTAACTTGGGCACTGGCTCTGACTCCACTATTGTGTTGCAGATGTGATCCCTAAGAAGCTTCTCAGTCAACTGCCCTTTTAGGGAGGCATTTACTGTTTGGTGAGGGCTTGGAGAAGCTGGTGAAGGATATGGGGAAGGCACGCCTCCTTTGTCTCCCAAAGCTGAAACAGAGGTGCTCAGTGGTCCACCTCTAGAGGGCACTCCAGAGGTGTGGACCATTTTGTCAGTCTGGTGCTTGCTTGCCCACCCAGGTTTCTGGTTTGGCGAGTTCCTTTTATGGTCCCAAGAGATCTAGGGCCCTCTGGTGGAGTTGCAGCTAGACCTGCCCAGTGAGGGTATGCTGGGCCCCTCTGTGGTTCCAGTAGGGGGGGCAGGCTCTCTCTCTTTTGCTGCGTGGGCCTGTATCACCTCGAGTCAAAGGATTCTGGAGGTGGTCAAGAGAAGTTACTCCCTGTAGTTCACCCGCACCATTCCCAGTGCCTTCATGGTTTCCCCATGTGGCTTGGCCCTACAGCAACAGGCAGTCTTGCTCTTACTCTGTAGCATTTACATGATCTAGGGATGGTGAAACCAGTCCACCAGCAGAGCAGGGATTGGGATGCTACTTCATTTATTTTATGATCCCAAAGAAGGACAGCTCCTTTTGTCTCATCCTGGATTGAAAAGGGGTGAATGCTTGTCTGCAAGTCCATCATTTACACGTGGAAACCCTATGCTCTGACTGTCTCAGTTCAACTAGATGAGTTCTTGACCTCAAGCTTCTATGAGGTCCATCTGCATATTCCCATCACGAGAGATCTTTTTGCTTCTCTGTGCTAGGGCAGCACTTCAGTTTTGAGCTTTGCCTTGTGGGTTAGCTTTGGTGCCCTGCACCTTTTCCAGGATAATGGTGGTGGTGGCTTCACATGTACATCGCCAGGGCATTTGGGTTGATTCCTACTGGATGACTGGCTGTTTCAGGCCAACTTGGAGATAAAGGTCAGTGCAGTCACCTCTCAGGTCATTTCTCTTGTGGAGGCCCTGGGCTGTGTAGTGAATCGACGCAAGTCATTTGGTTCCTTCTCAGACCCTGGAGTACCTGGGGATCCGCTTTGACACTGCTCAGGGGATAGTTTTCCTTCCTGAGGACAGAGCGCAGAAGCACAGGTTGTGCAAGCTGGTGGCCCCCCAAGGTTTGGGACTGTCTGCAGCTCATGGGGTCCATGGCAGTGATGCTGGAAGTGATTCCTTGGGCAAGGGCACATGTGCATCTGCTACTGTGACCCCCTTCTCTCTCTGGGCCCCTGCTTCTTAGGACTTTGAGCAACTCTTGCCTTTCCCTGCCAAAGCGAGAGTCAGCCTGGAATGGTCTGACAGTCTTGTTCACCTCCTGAAAGGAATGCTGCTGGAAGCACTGGGCTGGGTCTTGGTCACCACGGTTGCAAGTTACCATGGCTGGGGAGTCCCATTGAGTAGAGTGGTTCAGGAGGCAACGTGGTCCAATTACCTGGACACTTGGGCTGTCTGCCTAGCCCTGCTGGAATTTTTACCTCTCTTCTGGGGACAAAGTGTGGTGGGCAGTGCCATTATAGTGGCCTATATCAACAAGCAGGGGGGCACCAGAAGTCAGGGAGTGGCCTGGGAAGCATCTTGCCTCTGTCATTGGGAGGCGAGTCACTTGCAGGCGCTGTTAGCAGGGCATGTTGTAGGCAAGGATAATGTGAAAGTGGACTTTCTCAGCTGCTCTCTCCTGGACATGGGAATGTGAGCTGGCCCCATCCCCACCCTTTGATGTGATGGTCTCTGGGGCCAATGCGAAGGCGGCCCGTTTCTTAAGGAGCTGGCCTCTCCAGGAATAGATGCTCTGGGGCAGCCCCGGCCTCAGGAGGAACCTTTCTACGTGTTCCTTCTGTGGCCTTTGATCAGCCGGCTGTTGCTCAGGATTGTATGTCATCCTCATCTGATCTGCTGTTGGCTCCGGATTGGCTTTGGTAGCTGTGGTACGCAGACTTACCTCCATTTGTTGGTGTTTGAGCCTCTTCAGCTGCCCGAGGTCATGGAATATCCGGATTCCTTCTGGCTTGTGGTCTGGCCATTGAGAGGTGATAAAAGTAGTTTTTTCTCTGGCTGGCATGGCTGTTCTCTTCACAGAAGTTTTCCACCTCCATGGCTTTTATCAGTGTTTGGAGGGTTTTTGAATCCTAATGTGAGGGTCAGCCGCTGTCCCCTTGGAATGCTCAGGTTCCCACTATTTTGGGTTTCTGCAACAGGGCCTTGCATTTGGCTCTTTTGAAGATACAGGTGGCTGCCTTTTCCAGCTTTTGGGGCAAGGTAAAGGGTATTTCCCTGACGAGGTAGTCCGGTTCCTGAGAGGAGGTAGGGCATGTACGCCCTCTGCTGCATCCCACTTTTCCTTTGTGGGACCTAAATCAGGCTTTCACAACTCTTGATGAGGCTCTGTTTGAATCATTAAGGTCTGCTTCCATGAACAACCTCATGCTCAAGATAGGTTTTTCTGATGGCTGTCGCCTCAGCCTGGAGAATCTGCGAGCTGCAGACAGTCTTGTTGAGATCCATGTTTCTCCTTTCGAGTGAAACTTGATCTCGATTTGCACAGTTTCTTCCTTTCTTCTTAAGGTGGTGTCTCATTCCATGTGTATCAGGAGGTTTGTTTGCCTACTTTCTTAGTGGAAGGCTCTGGTCCTGGAGATCGGAGACTACACAAGCTGGACATCCCGCTAGATGTTAACTGTGGTACCTGAAAGAGACGAACGACTTCAATCTTTTGAATCACTTCTTTTGTGGCACTAGGAAGGGTCAGGCAGCCTCCAAGGTTTTGATTTGTAAGGTGAGTTTGCAGAAATTGTACAGTCTCTCAGGTTTTGAAGGCCCACTGTACTCAGGTCCTGGAGGAATTTGTAAGACAGCAACGTGGTAGTTGTTTCATTCCTTTGTGAAGTTCTACAGGTTGGATATGCTGGCAGGGCCTGTTTGGTCTTTGGCAAAGTGGTCTTTCAGGGGGCTTTGTCATCACGTGCCTAGTAGATCTACTTCGGTACATCCCATTTTTGTAGAATGGTACGGTTAGATGGCAAGGGAAGTGAAATTGTCTTACGTGATAAGTTTTCTTACCTTTAGTCAGCTGTGCCATTCTGCAGCCCTCCCTCAGAAGACTAAGGCCCAGGGCTCTCAGGGTGCTCTGTTCTGTCCCTTACAGTTTAAAAAAAAAAAAAAAAAAGAGGGAGGAGTTAATTCATTTAATCCTGCTTGAAATTCGTTGCAGTGGTGATGGGGCATGGATGTGCCTTACAAAGGGACAGTCTGCTACTTTGCCAGACGTATACTGGATCTTTCCACTCAGCACCATTAGACTATACTGGTGAGGTCGCTGGTGAACCTCAGGTTTTCTGTCTCCTTCCATCTGCTGCTAGAAGGGGATAACACCCACTTGTGCCGAATGGTATGGCTGACTAATATATTCATTGAGTCTCTTAGATCTCATCTCTTTTGTTCTCACTGAGTCACTTCCTTATAGATAAAGGGTCTATAATGATAACCCCCATTCCAAAAAACCCTCGGGCTAATATGTGACATCACATCTATAGACCTGTGGCCTCCATCCCTTTGTTGGTTAAGATGATGAAGGGAATAGTCGTTTGCCAACTCATGGACAACTTGACTTTTTCTTCCTACACTATTCACAATCAGACTTTAGACCTAATTATAGGTTGGAGATGGTCCTTACCACACATTGCTAACTTCAGAAAATAAATCAGCGTAGGTAGGAAAATCATTCCTCAATTTGACATGTCTAGTGCATTTTATGTGGTTGATCACAATTTGCTACTAGCACTAATGGACAATCTAGGAATAGGCAGGAATGTACTTAATTGGGTCCAAGGATTTTTAAAATCCAGATTCTATCAGGTCAAATCACAAAGCTCTACTCCTCCCCAATAGTCACCAGACTGTGGAGTGCCGCAGGGCTCTTCCCCATCTCCCATCCTGTTCAATATCATGATGACCCCTCTAGGGAAGTTTCTGGATGCCTGAGGTTAGAAAACTTTCATTTGCATAGATGATTTAACTGATGATGTGCTAAATAATGTTAAATCTGGCCTTGATCTGATGGGAAATTGGGCCTCCACCTTTGAAATTAAATAGAAAAAAAATCCCAAATGTATTTTTCTTATCTAACCCCTATCGCACTATACATTACTGTAACTTATGCATTGGAGTCGCAACGAGTCATAATAGACTCTTATGTCTTTCAATGCCCAAGTTCAAGCAGTCACAGCAAAAGCATTCAGAGTAATGTGGAGGCTAAAAAGAATCGGATATCTCTTCCCTAATGATATCTTCAGAACCTTGGTACAATCGTTAGTACTATCACACTTTGACATTTATGCTGTCTGCAAAGAATTGACCTTAAAAAGATTACAAACAGCCCAAAACACTGCAGCCAGACTTGTTTACAAGGTCACATGTTTTGGGAAAGCTTCTCCTCTGCTCAGGAAACTTCACTGGCTCCCTATAAAAGCCAGAACACCTTTAAACTCCTGTATATTCGTTTTCAAAAATGTATATGGGTTAACTCCAGATTATATGCAACCTTAATCTACCCTTACGTAACACTATTTAACTCTCCATTATCCTAGTTACAAAAAAGTGGTATATAAATCAGCAGGGTTCCCTTACCAGTGTACCAAATGGTGGAACTCCCTCCCGAAACTAGTAAGATAGGAGCGTAATTATTTGAAATTCTGGAAATATTTAGAAACATTTCTGAAGAATTTTTTTTACTGATGGACCCAGCCCCCTTATAATTTAGATGCCTAACACAAAGTGTCCATTTCCATTCTTTTTTTTTTACTTCATAATGTTATTCTTTCAGATTATCATATTCTGTTTAATCATTGTTTAATTCGACCCTACAAGTCTTTTAGACTGATGTATTCAGTGACTAATTTGTAATGTTAGTTTAATATGCATTGAACCGGAACCTGATTTGTATTAATATAATAATCTGTTAGCCATATTGAACACAATTTGCTTGGGAAAATGTGGGGTATAAATGAAATAAAATAAAGGAAATTATAGGGTAAGACATAAGTACATAAGTAATGCCATACTGGGAAAAGACCAGCATCCTGTCCACGACAGCGGCAAATTCTGTACCCCATGAAGGTGTAAGCAGTAGCAATTGTCATCCTCTTCTTTAAAACATTCATCATTTCATAAATAAGTACTTAGCACCATCACTTTTCAATATTTTTGTTGCACTTATTTTCTAACACTTTTGCAATCTATTGACTTCACACCATATATCCCGTAAATTTCTCAACCTGCACTACCCCAGCTGCAAAGGACTTAAATACAAGATGATGCACGCCACTACCTTCTCTTACAAGAGCACGCAGATATGGAATGCATTACCTACAGACCTGAAAGCAATCAAAGAAACATCTATCTTTCGGAAATCTCTGAAAACATTCTTCTTCAACAAGGCCTACAATGAGAACTTATAACCTCACTAAGTCCACTCAACTATGAGCGCACACCTCCTATAATTACCCTAACAACTCTCTTCCCTCTTCCCTTACCCCTTCCTAAGCGCTACACATTACTAATTGTATCCGATATCCTGTTATGACAATGTTATCAAATCTATGTAAGCCACATTGAGCCTGCAAATAGGTGGGGGAATGTGGGATACAAATGCAATAAATAAAAATATGTCTACACAGACGATATGCAGGTATCAACAATAAATTAACATAAGTAACTTAACTAGTTAAACTATAACAAACCAGTATTAAACCCCAATAAATTTTAAGATACTTCTCTTTACTGATTAACCCAGTGTGACACTTGTGACATCTATCCTCTGTTCTACTCCTGTCCTTTTAGTGCACAACACAAAGATTTTAGGAGTGATCTTCGATGCCTTAATTTTTGGGGTTTCGGTTTGTTTGGGTCAGATTTCTGCTGTAGTTAAACATTCATTCTACAAACTTCATATCGTTTGTTCCATAAAAACCCTTCTGCTTCCTACAACTATAACTTTCTAATGCACTCCTTCAGGAATTAACCAACTTGATTATTTTAGCACACTATACAAAGGACTTGCAAAAGACCCAAGACGCCTACAATTGTTACAAAATACGGACATTAAACTGATTACAGGACACACAAAATTTGATCATGAGTGGAGGAGTAGCCGAGTGGTTAGTGCTGCGGACTTTGATCCTGGGGAACTGGGTTCGATTCCCACTGCAGCTCCTTGTGACTCTGGGCAAGTCATTTAACCCTGCATTGCCCCAGGTACAAATAAGTACCTGTATATAATATGTAAACC
Organism: Microcaecilia unicolor; assembly: GCF_901765095.1. Classification (NCBI taxonomy): domain Eukaryota; kingdom Metazoa; phylum Chordata; class Amphibia; order Gymnophiona; family Siphonopidae; genus Microcaecilia; species Microcaecilia unicolor. The sequence continues at coordinate 203,347,583 of NC_044040.1, read as the reverse complement.
ACTTTGAATGTAGTTGCAAAACCACAGAAAGGTGGTATATTAAGTCCTATTCCCTTCCCCCTTCTGCTAAAAGCAGCTCACTGGTTACCACTGACTCATTGAATAACCTAAAAAATACTACTAGTGTTTAAAATCTGCTCCTCTGGCGAACCTTCATACCTGTCACACTTCCTGACTCTTTACTGCCCCTCTTGAACACTTAGGTCATCTCAACAGAACCTGCTCATTGTTCTTGTCGTGAAATTACTTATGGAACCACATGACATCTCAATCGGATCTCAAGACCACCTTCTTCACTGATGCCTAAAACTAATACCCAGTATTGCACTCCTAAGGGCACTGGTTGCCAGCCTGGACTGCGTATCCTCCTCTCTTTGTGTTCTCCCACCCTGCTTTCCTATTGAGATCTTTCTTTAAGAATGCAATCTGCCCAAACATTACATTTGATGGATGGAGTAGAAACTCTGAAATATACACACATATCTCTCCAAGCTTATCTATTATCTATACACACACCAGACTTAGGATGAGGTTCTGTCATTTTTTATCAGGTTCAACATCTAGATAATACAATCAGTTGAACAACAATTTATGACCATGTAGTTGACAATTTTGAGAAGTTTATAAAGTTTGAGATTTCCTGGTTTTAGAGCTTCTAAAAGGTAGTTTTCAGGTTTTTGAGAAGCTTTTTCAGTAGACCCAGGCAACTTCTGGTGTTGGAATGCATTGACATCGTTGGAAGGAACAACATTTTTACCATCTTTTTAAGCTTTTTTTTAACCAGTTTTAGGCTTTTAAACCTGTTTTTTTTTTTTGGGGGGGGGGGGGGGGGGTTGTGTTGTGTTTTTTTTAATGTTTTTTTTGTTTTCTTGGTTGCAACATGTGATAGAACATCTGGGTATGATTTTGAATGGATTATTTTGTTTTAAAATTGCCAGAAACCCATGGTCACCAGTCACAGCAGTGTTCTTAAATGGAGTTTTAAAATTGATAGCACCTTTATAAAATGATGATGCTAGCTATGCTTATTATCAGAAGTGTCATGGTTTTTAATTTTATTCATTTTTTTATCTCCAACTGACATGACATCATTTAGGGCTAGATGCTGTATATGGTGCCGAAAAAAGCTGCTGAAGCGCTATTATATAAGGCACGCCTAAAAGTTCAGCAAGGTTTATAGAATTAATGTTTGAGGAGAGAGTTTGCAAGTAAAACTGTGACCACAATTTGCCCTGAAACGCCCATTTCCACATCCTCTTTTTTTTTTTTTTTTTTTTTTTTTTTTGAGCCTTGCCAACATTTATGCTTGTAAGTCCCAATTAAATCTAATTAGCACCAATAATTGTTAAAATCCAGTTATTGGCACTAGTTGGCTCATTATTCTATTAAACTGTCAATGCAAATTGGGAGTGTGCCTATTTGCACACGCAATCTTTGGTGACTTTTATTTAATGGGATATAAGTTAGAATGCATCACTAAGGACCTCTTTTTTTTAAACAGCTGTGCTATCAGTTTCTGTGTGGCAATGCCAACAGTGCCCATATTCAAAGTGAATGGGCTTTGTCAGCATTGCTGTACTAGGAACTGCTAGCGTGGTTTGATAAAGAGTCCATAAGCTGCTTGGAAATACAGGTGAGAGGTACACATTTCAGTCCATTTCCATCCTTTTTAAGTGATGGAATTTTTAGAATACTGAGTTATTTTTATTTTTTTTTTACTAGTTTTTACCAGTTTGATTTATAACACTGGGTAACCTTATCCATGTCTGTGTTTTATTTATTATTTATATGTTCTTCTATCCCACTATTATCCCAAAACAAGTTTCAGTTCAAAGTGGCTTACGGTTTACAGTTAGATGAAATTACAGTAATGTTATGCAATTAAAAAGTGGGGTGGAACATTAATAGTTTATCTAGTTAACTATAGAATGTTTTTGAAAAGGTTGGTATTCAGTTCTTTTCTTGGTTCCTGCATGGTTTTCAGTGTGGTTTTAAATGTTTAAATGACATTTTAAGAATGATTGAGTTTTATATAAACTGTTTTGTCTTTATTCATTATGATTTGATTTTTGATTAGTACTGTGTGTTTGCAGTAATTTACCACCCCTTGAAGCAGCCCCTTGGGTGAAACATAGTTTGTCCAGCATTTGTGTATAAGGACCCAGGAGTTTTGAGTAGAGAATAAAGTCTGCATTTCTTCATGGTCAACTCTTTCCTTGCTACCAGTGTTTGGATCTTGCACACCCTTTGCCATACTGATTTCTTAAATATTTTCATTAACTTGGCAGGGCAGGTGCTGTCCCCCCCCCCCCCCCCCCCCCCCGGTTTGGTCAGAGCCATCTTTTGTTGAGTTTATGACATAAGACTTCATTCATAACCACCTCTCCTTCCTCACAAGCCAGTGATTACAGCATTCAGGAAGGAGTACTGCTGTAACGTGGTTCCCAAGTCCAGCCAGTAATGTTGCTTCTGAGAGAAATCTGTGATTACCCCCCCCCCCCCCCCCCACACACACACACACAGGCCAGATTAATATTTTTAGCAAGATAGTAGAAGGAAAGGGTCTCGCTTCAGGGATGCAGGAGCAGCAGAGCAGGCAGTGTGTCTTCCTGTAAACATATCCCATGGTGAAAGGGCAGCATCCTCTCTTATTCTGGCAACATCTTCTCACAAGCACCAATTAATTTGAAGTGGTGGCCCTGTAAAGGTGCAGGAATGGACAGGTGGCAATTCTGTTTTACAGTGCTGCCAACGCACAAGCCCATCTGATAGAACATTGCCACCCGGATTGGATGGCGCTTGTGAGAAGTAGTAAGGACTGAATGGGCCTATGGAATTGAATTATTCTCCTGCCTTCCATAATAAAGATGAGGGTAGTGCCATTGTCTGTGCTGTACAAGCTGTGTGGCTATATGGGGATTCTCATTTAAATATCTGTGTACAACTATTTTATTTAATTCATTGTTAAATCCATATTTTACAAATTTTACTTCAGAAATTCTATGCTGTCTACAACATTTGGGGGGTGGTCTTATTAAGAGTGCTGTTGAAGATTACTGTTTGTTTCTACACCTCTGTTCTCTCCCTCTTGCCCCAATGAACTTTATTATAATAAAAATGATTTTTAGCCTGCACTATCTTGCCATTCCAGGCGGGTTACAAAATAAATATACATAAATACAATAATCAACATTAAAAAAAAAAAACCCTGCTGAGACAAAACATAAAACTAAAACAGTTAACAAAAAAAGGCTTTTGAAAACAAATAGGCCTTTTAAGCTGCCTTCTAAATTGTCAAAGTTAATTTCTGTTTAAATACTTGGTGTTGGAAACATACAGTGAATAGAAGATGCATCTTTCTTGAACAGGGTGGTGCCAGTATTTGCTGTATGCAGGTAGTGAAATGAGTCGATAGCTGGCACTACCTTACTTTTACCTTCCCTTTCTCCAGCCTTTACCTTTGCATTCTGAAAATGTCTATTTATTGTATTGACTACTATTATACTTCTTAGGGTCAGAGAATTGCAAATGTGTTAACATACAAACTCGAACAAAATTCTCTGCAATTTCATACATAAGAAGCAAGTGCCACAAAAAAAGGAGGGAAAAAAAGCTTCAGAGCTCAAAAACAGTCTGTCTTATAGAGCTAGAATCTCCATCATTGGCTTAAAAAAAAACCTACCTCCATTATAAGTCATATTTTTATAATCAAAATAAATAATACTAAAATACACTAAAATTGATTATAAAAATGACTGCTGTTATAAAGGATGTTTATTGCATTGACAGAATTCAAGATAACCAGAGAAGTTTGTGCTGAGCTTGTGGCCAAGACTGTTTAAGCCTGCAGAAATAGCTGTGCCTATTATTTCCAGGTTATAGGTTGCAGGTACCAAGAAGGGCAAAAAAAATATATATTTTGGTAAAGTTGACATATAAAGGCGTGGCAAAATTATTTAGTGCCGGCAGTTTGAATCCCACTCCATAACATCTGAATAGCAATTGCTACTTGAGTCTACTGGTACTTTATCCACACTCAGGCCTGCAAAAAGGGAGTTTGGGGTTCTGGACACCACCACCACTACCTACACCTCAAACACATGCAGCCATGAGATCCCACAAGGTTTTATCTAAAAAAAAAAAAAAACACAACTTATAACCTGGAAATTACGTTACCACTGAGATTTGAATTTTTAAAGAGTTGGACAAAGGAGTCTTGCCCATACAACAACAGCAACCATTTCTAAAGCGCTACTAGGGTTACACAGCGCTGTACAATTCAAACATAGAAGGACAGTCCCTGCTCAAAGAGCTTACAATCTAAAAGACAAGAGAACAATCTAAAGACAAGTGAACAATCTAGAGGACGAGTGAACAGTTAATCTGATAGGGTGGATGCATTGGGGTATTTTATATTTCTCGAGCGGTTAGGCGCCGAAGGCAGCATTGAAGAGGTGAGTTTTAAGCAGAGATTTGAAGATGGGTAGGGAGGGGGGCATGGCGTATGGGTAAAGGAAGATTATTCCAGGCATAAGGTGAGGCAAGGCAGAATGAGCGGAGCCTGGAGTTGGCAGTGGTGGAGAAGGGTACTGAGAGAAGGGCTTTGTCCTGTGAGCGGAGGTTGCGGGCGGGAACATAGGGGGAGATGAGGGTGGAGGTACAGCCGCTTTTGCACCCTTCTCTACCGTCCTTCCTTAGACTGGTTTGGATTTGTATTTATTGGGATTTATTAACCACCTTTATGAAGAGATTCACCAAAGGTGATGTACAGCAGGCACAGCTTGACATGAAAGTTACAATTGTGTTAACAGCATAGCAATAGTAAAATGCCAAATATAAGCATAAATACAACGAGGCAAACTTGGATATATGTCCTGATAGTATCAGCATTATTGTACTGCACTGCTAATCATATAACAGAAACATGACAAATGTCAGAATATAAATGATATAATGTTCTTCCAATTCATCCTTAATGATGTCAGCACATCTTAATTGGGGGAGGGGGAGTAGAGCTTGAGACACGTAGACAGGATGGGTAGGATAAATATATACATGTCTAAACTGAATTCAGATTATATGTACGTTGGATAAGGTACGTGGAGCTCTTAGGAGCCGGTGCTGTGGGTGCTTCAGCACCCCCAATATTGAGAAAATTCCTTGTATGTGTCCAGGGAGGGGTTATTTCCATTGTGCTTAGCACCCCCAATAATTTTGAAAAGTTGGTGCCTATGGTGGAGCTAGTCTTGTTACAAGGTGTGAGGGAAGCTGTTCCAGATGCAGAGCGAGTAGATAGCTAGTTGCCACATGTATTAAAGATTTGGGGGAAGAACCAGGCTTTCACCTTCCTTCCTGAAATAGAACCAGTTTTGAATTAGTTGTAGCCCCTCTGAGTAACATAGTAACATAGTAGATGACGGCAGAAAAAGAACTGCACGGTCCATCCAGTCTGCCCAAGAAGATAAATTCATGTGCTACTTTTTTATTTGTACTGTAAGTCTGGCCAGCCCTATCCCCGCCTCCCAACCCCGCCTCCCTCCACCGGCTCTGGCACAGACTGTATAAGTCTGCCCAGCACTATCCTCGCCTCCCTCCACCAGCTCTGGCACAGACTGTATAAGTCTGCCCAGCACTATCCTCGCCTCCCACCACCGGCTCTGGCACAGACTGTATAAGTCTGCCCAGCACTATCCCCGCCTCCCAACCACCAGCTTTGTCACCCATTCTAGGCTAAGCTCCTGAGGATCCCTTCCTTCTGCACAGGATTCCTTTATGTTTATCCCACGCATGTTTGAATTCCGTTACCGTTTTCATCTCCACCACCTGAGAATGGGTTTCAGAGTGGGGGAGGGGGGCAGGCCTTCCTTTTGACATGGGTACAGATGATGCTCCTTAAGGCCCCTAAGCAAGTCCTTTCAAAGGCACATAGAGCGTTAACTCGTTCTTAGGTACTTTGGCCCATTTTATCTTAGGGCCTTGAAAATTATAGATTTACATTTGGCCCTGTGGGTTACTGGTAGCCAGGGCAGCTTTTACAGGAAGGGTGTAATGTCACGCTGTTTGCTGCAGCATTCTGAATTATTTGGGAGCTGATGCAAAATGTTTTTGTTTTGACCAGTGTACAGGGCATTACTATAGTCTGGCTTATGACATTATCACAGGATGGACCACTTTGACCAAACCTCTCTTTCTAAATATGAAGAGAGATTTTGCCAAAGATAATAGAAGCAGTTTTTAAAAGTTTGTTGGAATTTGCAGGATTAAAGTAAGTGCTGAGTTTAACAGTATCCCAAGATTCCTGATTTTAAGTGGCATTTCTACTTCCCAAGTGGTATGTTTGAAGTTGGATACCTGTATGCTTGTGAGGAACACACAGAATCTGTTTTACTAGAATTCAGGCAGAGTTTTTGATGTGTTTTTGCTCGCTCCTGAGTTGCTGTTATTTAATTTACTCAAACTGTGGGTTGATCTGGTTTAAGGGGGTTTAAGTAGTTGTATGCTATTAGCCTAGATATAAAATTGTCACCTGAAGCAGCTTGGCTAAAAGCTTGAGGTAGATAATAAATATAATAGGTGATGGTAAGGATCTCTATGGCGATATACTACTACTTAACATTTCTAAAGCGCTACTAGGGTTACGCAGCGCTGTACAAATTAACATAGAGGGACAGTCTCTGCTCATGGAGCTTACAATCTAAAAGACAAGTGAACAGTTAGTCCGAAAGGGGCAGTCAAATTGGGGCAGTCTGGATTACTGAACAGTAGGAGTTAGGTGCCGAACGCAGCATTGAAGAGGTGGGCTTTAAGCAAAGACTTGAAGATGGGCAGGGAGGGGGCTTGGCGTAAGGGCTCAGGAAGGTTGTTCCAAGCATGGGGTGAGGCGAGGCAGAATGAGCGGAGCCCGGAGTTGGCGGTGGTGGAGAAGGGTAGTGAGAGGAGGGATTTGTCCTGTGAACGGAGGTTTCGGGTGGGAATGTAAGGGAAGATGAGGGTAGAAAGGTAGTGAGGGGCAGCAGACTGAGTGCATTTGTAGGTAAGAAGGAGAAGCTTGAATATACCATAGTTTTCTGCCCAAGGGGGTGTGCTGTTGCCGAATGGTACTTGTTTGCCTGCCAGATAGGATTTGAACCAGGCAAAACTGCAGTCAATACCTTTCTGCCAACCTTGTAATCCAGTGTTGAAGGCTGCAGAGAAATTCAGCAGCAGTAGTATCAAAGCTGATCCTTTTTGTTGTGGTTTCTTTGGAGATTAATGAGGGATACAAGAACTGTCTTCCATACCCAGGTCTGATGCCCAACTGAGTGGGTATGGCCAGTTTCTTTAATTTAGCTGGTCATTGAGTTGAATGCAGACTACCTGTTCTGTAAGCTTTTCCCAGGAAGGGGATGTTAGATACTGGCAGGTAGTTTTCCAGCTTGTTCTTGTCAAAAGAGCTCATTTTCAGTAGGGGGGGTGCACCATATCCCTTTTTCAGTGTTGGCAGGTGCCCTTCCACAAGAGCCACTTAGGTTTCCTTGTTGAACAAGTCCCAGGGGACTGAGCATAGATTTTGTGGATTTCGTATCAGTATTTGCTGCTTTATCATTTCATCCTGTACTATGGGTTTACAGGAGAGCAAGAGATCTTAGTGTCCTGTTACTATACAAATATTTTCCTGACAGGAGGTGTGGCAGGTTTGACTTCCTGTTTTTGCAGCAGATCTCTGGAGTCCCTCTTGCTTGAAATGTACGTAGAGGGTACAAAATCTCTGTGATCTCAGCAGAGAAGGTTGCACCCAGGCCGACGTCCTGTTTTGTTCTTGGGGGAAAGTTGAGGCTACATTAAATACTAGAGCAAGAGAGGAGCCTCCTCCAGTAGCTGACAATACAGATAATGTTCTAGATAATACAGTTGCACAGTTAGCCGTTAATACATCATAACAGGAATCTCTCTATCTTATCTGTTTTCCTGAGATGATTTGTGTTTATAGGTCCTACAACTTTTTGTTCTGTAGCCAGTATCTGAAAGTCAAGATGGCCTGGAGATAAGGTGAAAGCTACACTTGTTTCACATTCTTTCTGTCCCTCACACCCCTTTGATTCTTTCCTTTTTTACCCCAGCAAGCACTTTCATTAAATTAAATTGGGCTTCTTTTGCAGTGCCTGGGACCAGTCTCTCTCTCTCTCTCGCTCTCTCTCATTTTGTATTTGTAAAACTTCATAGATTGTGTGGAATTGGTCTACTTGTCTTAAATTTTGAATAAAATTGTTGCTTGGAAATTGGCATGTTTCCTTGAGAGCTTCTCCCTGGTTTCCTAGTACTGAAGCAGTAGCAATACATGGAAATACTTTCACTCAATGAATAGTTAAGCGCTCTGGAACTCTTTGCTGGAGGATGTAGTAACAGTGGTTAGCGTATCTGGGCTTAAAAAAGGTTTGTACAAATTCCTGGAGGAAAAGTCCATAGTCTGCTATTGAGATAGAGACATTGGGAAGCAACTGCTTGCCCTAGGATTTGTAGCATGGAATGTTTCCACGATTACCTGGCTTGGCCACTGTTGGAAACAGGATACTGGGCTAGTTGGACCATTGGTCTGACCCAATATGTCCACTCATATGTTCAGATTTAGTGTATGATAGTTCAGACTGGAGGAAGACTACTAGGGCATTTTCTCCATATTTCAGTAATGATGGGAGAGGTAGCATGCTTGGCAGCAACTTCCCCAGTTGAAGGTTAAAAAAAACAAGTCACGTTCTCCCTTCTCTAACAAGAACATTTTAGAATAAATACCTCAGCAACTTGACCTTGATAAAATGCAGAATGCCCTCCTTAATTGGGAAGCAAGGATGCTTTATTTTGTTAAACAGGGAGCATGTCTCAGGGTGAGAGAGAGAGATCTGTGCATTTTTTTATTACATTTGTACCCCGCACTTCCCACTCATAGCAGGCTCATTGCGGCTTACATATTATATATAGGTACTTATTTGTACCTGGGGCAATGGAGGGTTAAGTGACTTGCCCAGAGTCAGAAGGAGCTGCCTGTGCCTGCAGTGGGAATCGAACCCAGTTCCCCAGGACCAAAGTCCACCACTCTAACCACTAGGCCACTCCTCCACTTTTGCAGGCTTGATCCACTGTAAGTTGTAGCTGTAGTCCATAGTTTTTCTTTACGAACGACCTCTTAACTTTTAATCCATCTTTTCTTACCAGATCTTCTGCAGACGTGTGAGGTGAGCCAAGCTGCCTGAGGATGAGTGAGCTGGAACAGTTGCGGCAGGAGGCCGAGCAGCTAAGGAATCAGATCAGAGTAAGTGGGGTACCAGATTCCCTCATATGAATATCTTAACCAAGGCAAAGTTAAAGACAAAAGGCATTTTGTGTGCAAGTGGCTTTTATGGGGTTCTGGTTGATTTACCTCTGGCATCTTTTGGAGCATTAAAGCAGATGCAGAAGTGTTTTAGTTAAAGAATATATCTGATCCTGGAAATCACTTTAAAATTAAAAGATAGAAGAAAGGAAAAGAGATCTTTCTAATGTCCAAATTGTTTGAACTGTCCCATCTGTTCTTAGCAGTTAACTTCCCAGGCCCCTCCCATTGTTATAATTGACTCTGAGAGGTAAACAGAATTTTGGGTGTCAGCCAATAAGAATGTAGAAATTCCAGGCAATGGATTAGGCCATACTCGGGAATTGTGGTAATCTAGTTGTAGGCGTTTAGGCATAATTATTTATTCTCTCCCCAGCCCCTTCTTGCCACTTATTTGTCAGGGGAGGAAATACCGTTAAGAAAATATTGGCACCAGTCATATTTTTTTTTTCGCACTTTTTTCCTTGTTTAGTTTGACTCTCTTTTCTTTTGTTCTTTTGCTTTTCTGATTTTCAGGCACCCAAATGACCTTTTTTTTTTTTTTTTTTTTTTTTCCATCCCTCATCACTGTTTCCCTCCCCTCCCCCCCTTTTCATAACTGTTGGATTTTTCCAGATGGGCCACTTAAATATTCTTTATTACCAGAGCGTAGCTGTATGTTTGCAGTTTTGGTTGGTGGGCTTTAAAGTGGTGCTTGTTTCAGCTGATTCAGACTTAGTAGCAGGGGCGTAGCCAGCCTTCCGTGGGAGAGGGGTCCGAGCCCGGGGGGAGGGGGCACATTTTAGCCCTCCCCCCGGCGCCGCCCCCCCACCGCCGACATTGCCGCCCCCCTCCCGCCGTGAACCCGCCGCCGCTGCAGCCTACCTTTACTTTTGCTGGCGGGGGATCCCACTCCCCGCCAGCCGACGTCTTCTTCTTAGTCACTTCCCGCTCTTCAATTTGTTTGCTGACGTCCTGCACGTTGTACGTGCAGGACGTCAGACTCAGAGAACAGAACTGTTCTCTGAGTCTGACGTCCTGCACGTATAATTACGTGCAGGACGTCAGCAAACAAATTGAAGTGCAGGAAGTGACTAAGAAGAAGACGTCGGCTGGCGGGGAGTGGGATTCCCCCGCCAGCAAAAGTAAAGGTAGGCGGCGGCGGGGGCGGGTTCGCCGGGAGGGGGGTCCTGGGGTGAATCTGCGGGGGCCCCGGCCCCCTCAGGCCCCACGTAGCTACGCCACTGCTTAGTAGTAAATGTTAAGTGAGTTGTAGGTTTTTTTTTTTTTTAAACATTTTCTGTTTTCTCTGAGAGACAGCACTCCGCCTTCCCAGAGAAGTACTTCCAATCCCTCTTCATAATTAGATGATTGAAGGAACAAGTAGTAGATGTACAGGGATTTTCTCAGCCTATGTTTCTAATATTGCAAGAAGTGAGGAGAGCATGTAATACGTGTCTTATGGAACCCTTTCCAACACTTAGTACAAGAACAGTGCTGGGCAGACTTCTACGGTCTGTACCCTGAGAAAGGCAAGGACAAATCAAACTCGGGTATACGTATAAAGTATCTTCTTGGGCAGACTGGATGAACCGGACAGGTCTTTATCTGCCGTCATTTACTATTTTACTCTTTGGGGTTCTACATGGAATGTTGCTACTGATTGGGATTCCGGAATCTTGTAGCTCTTTAGGATTCCAGAATTTTGAGAACTTTCAGTACAAGAAGAGTGTTGGGCAGACTTCTATGATCTATGCCCTGAGAAAGGCAAGGACAAATCAAGCTCGGGTATACATATAAAGTATCACATACCATGTAAAATGAGTTTACCTTGTTGGGCGGACTGGATGGACCGTACAGGTCTTTATCTGCCATCATTTACTATGTTATTATGTTACCTGTGTGCATGCATATGCGTTTTTGTATCGGAGTGTTTTCTGTGTGTTCATATGTTTTGTATTGCTTATGTGTGTACATTTGTGTGTCAGATCTAGAAAGTAGAGGAGTTGGACGATTTAGAATGGAGCAGTATCCAACACATTCTCTTGGGTTTGAAAAGAATAATAAAATGAAACCGTGTGATGTATTTAATCCAATAGATATCGCTCTCAACAGATTTCAAATGATTTTACAGTTTAGCAACTGGGTGCCACTGTCTAAAGGCAACAGATATTGTTTTTTCTTAGTGTCCTCACCAAACCAGTCCAGAACCTGTGGGTTGTTCCTGTTGACCAGAAGATGGAGACAGAGAAAAATAGTGCTTCGCCCAGTAAGGGCACCGTGCGGCCTTAGAATATCTCCAGTGGATGGTGGTGATGGGCGGACAGTGGTTGTTTGGAGTGTTACTGAAGCAGCTCCTGACCCAGTCTGAGCAACTGATGTCAGTTGAACAGAGAGATACCTGAAGTTGAAAAGAAAAAAAAAAACCCCACATAGCAAAATATAATTTGACCTGGATTAGTGATGATATTTGGAGGAGTCTGAATTGAATTCTCCTCCTCCTACCTATCTTCTCCTCTCTTTTTCACCGCTTTTTTTTTTCCTTCACCTGAAAGAGATTCGGATAATTAGATGGGAAGTTGCTTCCTCGCCTCAAAACATCAAAACTCTGCAGCATTTGTTCCAGGCTACACTAGCGGTTATGGAAACAGGTGGGAGTATGTACGTGTACCGCAATGAGGGATGATTTTTCTTTCTTGAACTAGTCCTGAGGGAGCTTGGGTTAGAGGCTGAGTATTGAAGCTGAGAGCAGTTCTTTTCTTCTTTCAGAGCACTAGGCCGAAGCACTGGTTTTTCCTACAGGCTCGGCCTGTGCACCTGAGGTATTTTGGGTTGTGCCTGAGGATGCAGGCCTTGGTGGAGAGGGGTAACTCGGAGGAGTCCGAGTCCCCCCCCCCCCCTCCAAATTGGCTTCTTCCATATCATCAAGCTGATCAATCCATAGACTGGTGGGTTGTGTCCATCTACCAGCAGGTGGAGATAGAGAGCAAACTTTTGCCTCCCTATATGTGGTCATGTGCTGCCGGAAACTCCTCAGTATGTTCTCTATCTCAGCAGGTGGTGGTCACACACAGCAGCAGCTCTGGCTAGGCCTCCAAGCCTAATCCTTAGGTTTTGTTGAGGCCTGGGGTTGAGGGCTCTTTTGAGCAAGTGCAAACCTGGTGGTGCCAGGTCCCTCCTTTTCTCCCCCCTCCCGCTGGCTCCGTTAAAAAAAAAAAAAAAAAAGTTTTAAACGTCTTTAAAGGCGTTTAATTCGACGTTTCTTTAAACGTTCATTGCAGCTACTCACTGGGACACCAGTTCGTTACAGCTCGGAGCGGCAAGCAGGTAATTTTACCTTTTTATAGCGGGCAGGGGGTTCCCCGATTCTTCTCCTCGTGGCAATGGCGTCGGAGGGCGAGGGCGCAAAGGGTCGCTCCCCGGATCGCTGGAGCGCTTCTAGAGGGGATGCGGGGGTTTTACAACCTGATTCGCCCTTGATGGGTGATAGTTTAGTGACCGATGAATGTCCCGGTCGTTCCTCCGGCGTGGCGTTTTTTTTTTCCCGCCATAAACGCCCATCCCCCGCTCCTCGCCTCCGCCATCTTGGCCGGCCACGCGGCTCGGACGGCTTCTTCGGGGCCGCCCTTGAGGTTGGAGACATTAATGCCATGAACGCCCTTAATTTGGGCGACGGCACAAAAGCGGCTAAAGTTAAGCGCCGTTCTTCCCGCGCGGCTCCTTCACGGAGTTTCGCGCCGGACGCCATTTTGGATGCGCAGCATGTCTCTCCCCCGCTATTGCGAGCGCCGGTTGAGAGTGCGTCTAGGGCTGTTGCCCAGGCTGCGGAAGTGCACAGTCTGGGGGGTTTCTCCCCCGAGTTTGTTTTGCTGCTGCATCAGGCTTTCCTCATGCAAAACGCTGCCCCTGCTCCCTCTTCTGATAAAGAGGTTGAGGTTCCCAGAGGTAAACGCCCTCGGGTTGATTTCCAGGCCTTGGAGGACTTTTGTCTCCTCCGATGTAGATGAGGGCAGCGTGTCTGAGGTCTCCCAACGATCCTTTGCGGATTCCTTGGAGGAGATAGATCCCCGCACGGATGGAGCGGATGACCCCTCTGCAGCGCGGCTTTTTAGCCCAGAGGATTTGCCCAACCTGTTGTTACAGGCCATGGACACTTTGTAGATTTCCTCTCCGGAGGACGTCTCTCCCTCAGCCCCTGTTGGCTCTGCCATTATGCTGGGGACGAAGCGCCCGCCTAGAACCTTCCACGTGCATGATGCCATGCACACCTTAATTGCGGCTCAATGGGATGTCCCGGAAACGAGCCTTAAAGTGGCTAGGGCTATGTCCCGCCTCTATCCTTTGGCTGTGAGTGAACGTGAGGCCTATCTGTGGCCTACCATGGATTCTTTAATCACTGCGGTGACTAAGAAAACGGCGTTGCCGGTGGAAGGTGGCACGGCCCTAAAGGACGCCCAAGACAGAAGATTGGAGGCTGCCTTAAGGTCGTCCTTGGAGGCAGCTGCTTTAAGTTTGCAGGCCTCAGTTTGCGGCTCCTATGTGGCCAGGGCGTGCCAGACTATGGTGCAGCGGGCTTCCCCCTCGGATCATTCCTTGAGGGCTGATTGGCCGGCCCTGGAATCGGGCTTAGCCTATTTGGCAGACTTGCTGTATGATGTCTGGAGAGCCTCAGCTAAAGGCTTGGCTCAGACAGTCTCTGCGCGGCGGTGGCTTTGGCTGAAACATTGGTCTGCTGACCACGCCTCTAAATCCCGCCTGGCTAGATTGCCTTTTAAAGGCAAGCTGCTCTTTGGGGTCGAGCTGGACAAAATCGTGACCGATCTCGGCACGTCTAAGGGCAAGAAATTACCAGAGGTCAGGGCTCGGGTTAGTACTCGTCCCGATACCTCCATACCGCCCGGGCAAGTCGGGTTCCTCTGCCCCCTCTTCCTTCAAGAGGAATTTCTCCCCCAAGCAGCATTCCTTTCGCAGAGACCGCCGTCCCGGAGGTGCTCCCTCCGGTCCTCCCCCAGGGTCTCGTACCCAATGATGGGGCCTTGGTCCACGCCCCAGTGCAGATTGGAGGACGGCTGTCCTCGTTTCTGGGCGAGTGGATCACTATAACTTCAGACGCGTGGGTGCTGGAAGTCATCAGAGACGGCTACAAGCTAGAGTTCTGCCAACCCTTAAGAGACGGGTTTGTACTCTCTCCCTGCAAGTCTCCGGTCAAGCTGTGGTAGTGCAGCAGACCTTGGACAACCTGATCCGCCTGGGTGCGGTCGTTCCGGTGCCAAAAAATCAGATTGGCAAGGGACGTTACTCCATTTACTTTGTGGTTCCAAAGAAAGGAGGTTCTGTCCGGCCTATCCTCGACCTCAAAGGGGTCAATCGGGCCTGGAAAGTGAGGCACTTTCGCATGGAGACTCTCCGCTCTGTTATAGCGGCAGTGAAGGCAGGAGAGTTCTTGGCTTCCTTGGACATCAAGGAAGCGTACCTGCATATTCCCATCTGGCCTCCTCTCCAACGCTTTCTGCGTTTTACAGTCCTGAGACGACACTTCCAGTTCAGAGCCCTCCCTTTCGGGTTGGCTACTGCTCCGCGGACCTTTTCCAAAGTAATGGGGGTCATAGCGGCCTTCCTGCTAAAGGAAGGAGTACAAGTCCATCCTTATCTGGACGACTGGTTGATCCGAGCCCCCTCTTATGCAGAGTGCGGCAAAGCTATGGACCGGGTAGTTGCTCTTTTGAGCTCCCTGGGATGGATCATCAACTGGAAGAAGAGCCAGCTGCGCCCGACTCAGTCCCTGGTGTATCTGGGAGTTCGATTCGACACCCAAGTGGGCAGAGTGTTCCTGCCAGACAATCGGATTGTCAAGCTTCAGGCTCAGGTGGACTAGTTCCTAGTAGCCTCTCCTATTCGGGCTTGGGACTACGTGCAGCTGTTGGGCTCTATGACGGCCACGATGGAAGTAGTGCCCTGGGCCAGGGCTCATATGAGACCACTACAGCTATCTCTGCTGCTGCGCTGGACTCCGATGTCGGAGGATTATGCTGTGCGTTTTCCCGTGGACCCAGCAGTGCGCAAGGCGCTGAGCTGGTGGACGCAGACAGACAAGTTGTCTGCAGGATTGCCTCTGGTGACCCCGGAGTGGATTGTCGTCACGACAGACGCCTCTTTGATGGGCTGGGGAGCCCACTGCTTGGGAAGGACAGCGCAGGGGCTCTAGTCTCCTGCAGAGGCAAGTGGTCTATCAACCTCCTGGAACTCAGAGCCATTCGCTTGGTGTTATTGGAGTTCATCCCGGTACTCGTGTTGAAGCCTGTACGGGTCCTGTCGGACAATGCCACGGCTGTGGCCTATATCAACCGCCAGGGAGGTACCAGAACGCCCCTCTAGCCAAGGAGGCTATGAGTCTTTGCCAGTGGGCGGAAGCGAACCTGGAGCAGCTTTCAGCGGCCCACATTGCCGGAGTCATGAATGTCAAGGCGGACTTTCTCAGTCGCCATACCTTGGAGCCCGGAGAGTGGCAACTATCTGCTCAGGCGTTCTTGGACACCACGAAGCGCTGGGGCCAGCCGAGCCTAGATCTGATGGCGTCATCGGCCAATGGCCAAGTGCCGCGCTTTTTCAGCAGAGGACGGGACCCTCGATCCCTGGGAGTAGATGCTCTTCTCCAACAGTGGCCGACACAAGAGCTCCTCTATGTGTTCCCGCCCTGGCTCATGTTGGGCAGGGTGCTAGACCGGGTGGCAAAGCATCCCGGCAGGGTAATCCTGGTGGGTCCGGATTGGCCCAGACGTCCCTGGTATGCGGACTTGTTCAGGCTCTCAGTCGACGATCCTCTGCGGCTGTCAGTGGAGCAGGGCCTGTTACATCAGGGTCCCGTGGTGATGGAGGATCCCTCTCCCTTTGGTCTTACGGCCTGGCTATTGAGCGGCAGCGTCTGAGGAAGAAGGGCTTCTCAGACAAGGTCATCGCCACTATGCTGAGAGCGAGGAAGCGCTCTACTTCTACTGCTTACGCCAGGGTTTGGCGTATCTTTGCAGCATGGTGTGAAGCAGGCTCACTTTCTCCCTTCACTGCTCCAATTTCTTCAGTGTTGGCGTTCCTGCAAGAAGGTCTGGAGAAAGGCCTGTCGCTCAGTTCCCTTAAAGTCCAGGTAGCGGCTCTGGCTTGCTTCAGGGGCCGCCTGAAGGGTGCTTCCCTGGCTTCGCAGCCAGATGTGGTGCGCTTTCTCAAGGGAGTTAATCACCTGCGCCCTCCTCTGCACTCAGTGGTGCCTGCGTGGAATCTCAACCTGGTGCTAAGAGCATTGCAGAAGCCGCCTTTGGAACCCTTGTCGAGGGCATCTCTGAAAGACCTGACGTTGAAAGCAGTCTTTTTGGTGGCTATCACTTCAGACAGAAGAGTTTCCGAGCTCCAGGCGCTCTCATGTCGAGAGCCTTTTCTGCAGTGCACTGAGGCAGGAGTGACTATTCGCACAGTGCCTTCCTTCCTGCCCAAGATTGGTTCTCGCTTCCATGTGAATCACCAGCTCTGTCTCCCTTCCTTTCGTAGGGAGGACTACCCAGAGGAGTACTCCGCTCTTGAATATCTGGATGTGAGACGAGTCATCATCAGTTACTTGGAAGTGACCAATGATTTCCGGAAATCGGATCATCTGTTTGTCCTGTTTGCAGGTCCTCGTAAGGGTCTGCAGGCTGCTAAGCCTACAGTGGCAAGATGGGTCCAGGAAGCCATTGCAGCGGCTTATGTGGCCGCGGGGAAGGTGCCGCCTATCCAGCTGAAGGCTCACTCCACGAGAGCTCAGGCGGCCTCGATGGCAGAGGCCGGATCCGTCTCCTTGGAAGAGATATGCAAGGCGGCAACGTGGGCTTCGGCTCATACATTCTCCAAGCATTACCGTTTGACTGTGGCTGCACGGGCGGAGGCCCGGTTTGGAGCTTCAGTGTTGAGGTCAGGGATTTCTATGTCCCGCCCTGGGTGAGTACTGCTTCGGTACATCCCACCAGTCTATGGATTGATCAGCTTGATGATATGGAAGGTAAAATTATGTATAATCATACCTGATAATTTTCTTTCCATTAATCATAGCTGATCAATCCATAGCCCCTCCCAGATATCTGTACTGTTTATATTCTGGTTGAATTTTAGGTTCAAGTTTAGCCTTCAGTTACTTCAGGAGGACTTCGTGTTCAAGTTCTTCTTTCACTTGGATTCTTCAAGAGTTGAGACGACTTTGTGTTACAGTGAGCTGCTGCATTCCTCTCCCCTCCGTTTTACGGGGCTGGATTGAGACATAAATTCTGCCGGCACTCCCTCCCGCTTCGTGCGGCTGTAGGGCAGCTTTGTACCCCTCCCGCTTCGGCGGTGTTAGGGTCAGTCAGCTCCTCCCGCGGTTGCGGTTGCAGGATAAGCCAGATCCCCCCGCATCGGCGGGTGTGGTGTCCCTCCCCCACTCCGCGGGGATGAGCTGGACGGATTCCCCTCCCCCACTTGTGTGGGGATGAGCTGGGTTAATTCCCCTCCCCCGTTTCGGCGGTGGTGAGCTGGGCAGAGTGTCCCTTCGTGGGTGTAATTCTCTAAGTGCTGAGTCCTGCGGATGGAGCTTTGATATCGACATACTGAGGAGTTTCCGGCAGCACATGACCACATATAGGGAGGCAAAAGTTTGCTCTCTATCTCCACCTGCTGGTAGATGGACACAACCCACCAGTCTATGGATTGATCAGCTATGATTAATGGAAAGAAAATTATCAGGTATGATTATACATAATTTTACCTTTTCCTTCACTCAGAGTTTCTAACACTAAAATCTCAAACCAAGACAGAACCTTGAGAGAGCTGTAATTTTCAGTGTTGTATGATTGCAGGCAAGGTCTTTGACCAGCACTGCAAGTAACAGGGGTGGGGGGTGTCTTTCAAATAGCTGATGTGGGGGAGCTTAGGTTGCAGCCATCTTCCTTTGCCATAGGGAACAGTGTATTGAATGACATTTAGGCCACAGCTGCAGGCTCCCATAGTAGCGCAGTTTGGCATGCCTAAGGAGATCCTGAGGGCACATTTTGGAGAGAGCCCAAGCAGACCACCCCAAGTATGGTCAGTGGGTCTTTTGATCTTGGCTAGCTTCTATTCTAGTGCTGACAGTGAATCAAGCCAGGACCTTTTTTTACCAGCTACCTATTGTGCAAACAAGAAAAAAAAAGTGACATCCTGGATAAACAGGTGTTATCCCTCTCTGCAAGTTGATAGAGGTAGAGAAATTGATCTTTTACAGTGACTTCACTGGCCTAAGTCGATTCATGATAGCTGCAGTGGTTGATGATTCATGGGTGTGCTTTACAAAAAGGATCTTCTGTTTTGGCAGATGCATTCTGGAGTTTTCCAGTGAGCACCAGCAACCTTATATCCTTGTTCAGGATGGTACAGCCTGACTAAAGGAAAGGAAATTAACAATTATGACTACATCTCACTCAGTATTCCTAACTGAAATCCTTCTAGAAGCAGACTTTTTATCTCACTCCTAACTCTGAAGTGACATAATCCATTGCTAATATTCAAATGCTTGTGTGCACTGGATCCAACTGGTCCTGGGCCTAGGCATAGACACGGCATTCTTGGATAATTTGAGGAATTGATGGATTCTGAATGTCGAGATGTGCCATATGGCCTCTGATGATGATGATGATTATTTTTTAATTAATTTTTTTTCTTGCAACTTCTGCAGGAGGTGGGCCATTTAAGGCAGTCCCCTTTTTATGGCTTGGAAAAGGGGACTGCATTTTTCTCTCCCAACATTCGTCTTCATAGACTTCCTATGAAAGCAGAATGCTCTTCAAGGAAGACCTGGGAAACTGAATATCTTGGAGGAGTCCAAGTCTTGTAGTTGCTGAGGCAAGTCCACATCTTTGGCACAATTCTCATATAGCTAAAATAGATTGCACAAAGGGTGAAGGTACAAGCTGGACTATTATAGCTATTACTGCCATTTCTGGTTGCAGTCACACCAGCCATCCTTTCAGAATTTTGGTAGAGCAGGCAGTCAGAGAAGGGATACAGGGATTCCCTGGTGCTTTGCTTCTCTCGGGGATTGACAGGTAGCAGAGTCCACCTACAGGTGTTGTGTCTCTTTCCTGATGGCAGTCATACGTGCTATACTACAGATCCTCCTTGATTGAGGAGCTGTGAAACTGCTTCCAAAATAATCTGGTGAACCAGAATATATTCCTGCTTCTTCCAAATTGAACCTTGATCACTAGTAGTAATGGCTATGCAGCCTGGATAGCCTTGCAACTCAAGAGCTTTTCTACTCATTTCTTTTGAGCCACTGCATTTCTTTTTGGTTAATTGGCATATTTTGGGGGGGCAATTGCTCCCAAAGCATTGTTTGAGAGAGTTTTATTGGTTGTATCTGTTTGGGACATCTAGTTGTTGTAAACCAGTGTTCTTTAAGGCACCAAGAGATGGTAACCCACATAACTGTACTTTCAGTCTCTCCTGGGGCAGGCTAGTTTCCTTTTGAGGCCTACACTTCTGAGATTCATCACCAAGTCACTAAGTTTTTTGTTGTTGTTTGTTTTTTCCCTTTCGAGTTCAGGGAGTATTCCATTTTAATTCTACATCTAGTTGTTTCTGTACCACATGGAGCCTTGGTCATGGGGCTAGATGCTGGTGTTGAAATTAAAAGGGGGCATCTATAAATGTAATCTGATGACCTCAAGCTCACATGACATCCTTGGCGTTCTCTGTTCTCCTGCTGGTTACTGTGCTGTTAGGGCAACAAGTATATTCATCGACCTTTGGAGTTTCTAGCATGGTGCAGTATGAAGTGGTGGCTTTGGGGGTATTAGAAGCATTTTCTTGTTCTAAATGTGGCACATTGCCAAAATAATATTCAAGCAGAATTTCTTGTTTCAGCATTCACTTTCTCATTCTGGGATGATGGCACCTGTCTTCTACAACCTCAATAGCAATTGAGATAGTCCATGCTAGACCCCATGGTGACAAGGGCCAACAGGGTTCTGTACTTTTACACTTAGCAGAGATTGGTTCCAAAAGTCTGGAACCTTTTCTGCAACCCTCGCTGTGTGGAAAAAGTACATTATGTATTCCAGTTACCAAAGCAGGATATTTAGGTGCCAGGATGGTCTGGTGCCAGGTTTAGGCACCAAACAATGGTGCTTAACTCTGCTTTCTGACAGCCCTCCTGTCATCCCCATGGCTACTGCTAGGAGGGTGAATCAGCAATAGATGCTTCTCCAACCCCTTCTGGGCCAGCCAGCCAATAGCGTTTGCTTCTTTGCTTCAGCAGCAGCACAGACACTGAGCATGGTGCATGTCTGGCTGCATCTCCTGCTAGAATGCCCAATGTCTACAGAACAGTGCCAGGTCTCCCGCTCTTATTGCCTTTCCATTGGGTTTGTCCTCCTGAGCCTCTCTGACACCTCGGCCCCTTCCCATGTGGCATTGGTCTGTAGAACTGTCTACGTCAGCAGGAAGGCCAAAGGGGCAGGACGATTCTAGAGCGTGCTACCATCTTGGGCCACCTGTGCCTTCTGTCAAGTTGACAACACTGGTTTGTGTGAGGAGTTCCAACCAAAAATACAGTGGGTGGTATGCCTCGTGCTCGGTGGCAGTGCCACTGCTAATCCTCCCTCCTAGCAGTAGAGATAATAGGAGACCTGTCAGAGAGCAGCGTTTATGCACTACTGTCTGTCACCTAAACACTCCGGTATTGCACCGTCCTGGCACTTAAACATCATGTATCCTAAGTTTCTTCCAGTGTTAGGTTGGGTGCTTCAGAGGTTCATGTATATCTCTATCTCCCCCCCCCTCCCCCCCCCGATAATTTTCTTATGGCAGCAAACTAACCATGGAGTTTTTGGTTAGTTGAAATCTGTCCAAGAAATTTTCAGCATCCTCAGATTTTCAAGTAGAAGAGATTTTGCACTAAGAAATATGTCTCCGTTTTTCTATAATGGCATGGTACTTACATGGTCGTACTTCAAATGCTGTAGTTTTTGAGAAGCATAGTCATGCTTTTTTTAGTCTCTGAACTGCTTTCCCTTTTTAGCGTACTTGAGAGTTTGGCAGATCTCGACAAATGGTATGCAGAGGAGGGAGTTCTCCCTCTGCATCTTTCTTTTCTTCAGAACGGAATCCAAGTAAAAATAGTTCAAGGGTCCTTTAAGTTCAGATTGAAACTTTGTCATGCTTTTGAGGCGGCCTGAAAGGTTTCAAGCAGTGGTCCATATGTAGTGTGCCTTCCATAAGGTGGGACACTATATAGTGCATAAAGAACCAGCTCAGATTTGAAAACTTTAAAGAAGGTGTTAATGCTCCTCTGCAGTTTGTTGGTGAGGTCCCACTTGGTTTATTGTGCTTACTTTGGAGGCCGTTTCTTACTAATAACGTAAAGACTAGAAGCAGTTCAGAGGATGGCAACAAAAATATGGGGTTTACCCCAAAAGACATGAGAAGAGCCTTGATGAATACATATACCCTAGAGGGAAAGAGGGATAGGGTAGATATAATACAGATTATTTATGCAGAGAAGCAAGAGAACTAGAGGACATGATTTGAGTGGGGGGAGAGGATCGATTTAAGAGTAACATCAGGAAGTACATTTTTCATGGAGCAGGTGATGGATAGCTGGATTGGACATGAGGATATGATGGAGACAAAAACAGTGATGGAATTCAAAAGTGTGTGTGATAAGCACAAAGAATCTTTATATGGAAAGAGGATGGAATCTGAATCAAAACTTAGTGGTGCTTAGACAACAACTCCAGTAGTTGAGAAGTAAAGCCCGTGCTAGATCAATTATGCATGCTGTAACAAACAAGCAAGTGTTGCTTGTCGCTGCAGTAATTAAATATTACCTACCTTAGCCGTTTAAAAAGGTGAAATAGTGATTTATGTCTGGGTGAACTGGCCCTCCCTAATATATTTACAGTTATTACTTTAGTAGGCTTCAGTGCTCTTTTAATTTTTTTATCAAAAGTCAGTCTCCAGTTTTTGGCGCCATCAATTTCTATGGGGACAAACTTCGGTTATTGCACCACTGATAAGTGCAAGATTTGCTTATATCCATGGTTTAAGACCGCTCCTCTGCAGGAAAGACTCCGCATAAGCGCATGCACGAAATATGGAAGCCAATTGGCGCATGACAAAGGGGCTGTAAATTTGAAATCTCGTTGGCTAACTGCTACAGGCAGAATAAGCGAAAGAATTTTGTTAGAGTGTACACTGGAGTTGTCGTCATCACGCAACTGTAAGACTTCAACACTGGCTGGCTGAATGAATAGAAGTTCTTAAAAAATTAGAAAACAAACAGTCAAGCATCTATTGCTGAAGAATATGGTGTGAATCCCAGTCAAATTTCACTTATCTTGAAATAGAAAGATCAGCTTCTGGAAGACTGGCAAAGCAATACAAATCCACACAGGAAACGAAAACGGGCTGGAAAAGCTGAGGATGTAGAAGATGCTCTTCATTGGTGGTTTTCTCAAGTCAGGAGCAGACAGTTTCCTGTCAGTGGTCCACTGCTTATGGAGAAAGCTAATCAGCTAGCTGAAAGTCTTGGACTAACTGAATTCAAAGCCACTGTTGGATGGTTGGAAAGATGGAAGGAGAGGAACAACATAAAATTCAAGAAACAGTATGGTGAAAAACAAGACGCTGATGCTAGAAATTGGGTTGTTTCAGTTCTTCCTACCATCT
This sequence comes from Microcaecilia unicolor, assembly GCF_901765095.1. Classification (NCBI taxonomy): domain Eukaryota; kingdom Metazoa; phylum Chordata; class Amphibia; order Gymnophiona; family Siphonopidae; genus Microcaecilia; species Microcaecilia unicolor. Next base: position 203,324,557 of record NC_044040.1, on the reverse strand, counting down.
TGAACGAGTTTGCACCTTGTGACATTTTCAGTGCTGACGAAAACGGTCTCTACTGGCAAGTGATTCCTGATGGAACACTTGCATTCAAACAAGCCGAAACTACAGGAGTTAAAACGTTGAAGGACCGACTGACGATCCTCCTTTGCTGCAATATGGATGGGAGTGAGAAGTTGGAACCACTCATCATTGGAAAGAGCAAACAGCCCCGTTCCTTCAAGAATGTTAAGCAACTTCCTGTGTCATACGAGGCTAATGCAAATTCATGGATGATGGGGGAAATTTGGAAGCAGTGGCTAAAGAAGTTAGACACAAGAATTCGGGCACAAAAGCGTCAGATTTTGTTGCTTTGTGATAATTGTGCTTCGCACAGTGATGTCAGGCTGTCTAACGTCAAGGTGGTCTTCCTGCCAACCAAACACTACCTCTCTGATCCAACCTATGGATCAGGGCAAAATAGCCAGTTTCAAACAACATTATCGGGCTCTTGTGCTACGTCGTCGGATGAGCGTTATGGCCAGACTGGCAAGGATAAACGTACTGTTGTACTGGCTCGTAATCTATCACTGTTGGATTCCCTACATATGCAGAAAGAAGCCTGGAATCATGTTACACAGGCAACCATTGTGAACTGCTACAAGCGGGCAAGCTTTGTTAGGGATGTGGAGAGGGATGAAACAGATGCAGCTGTTGCAAACACGTCAGATGAACAGGCTATTGACATCCCAGCCGGTGTTACTGAAGAGGAGTTTCATCACTACGTAGCTGTTGATTACGATCTACAAACATCTGACGGCAGCACTGATGTCGAGATATGCGCTTACACACAGGTAATGGCTGATGATGAAACAGATGATGAAATGAGCAGCGAGGCACATGCTGACAAAATTCAACAACCTGCTGTCAGTTTTGCAAGAGCGCTGGAGAGTCTGAACTAGAGAGCTGCACGGCTTCCGTCCCCGCGGGAATCCCGCGGAACCCGCGGGATTCCCGCGGGGACGGAGGCAGTTCCTGCGGGGTTCCCGCGGGGACGGAGGCAGTTCCTGCGGGGTTCCCGCGGGGATGGAACCAGTTCTGTGGGCTTCCCGTGGAAGTGTAAGCTGCACCTGCACCAGCCTCTCATCTACCGAATACCAATTTATTTGAGTGCTGTCTCCTCCTCCTCTTCTTCCTTGCTTTAACAGCATAAATGTGGAAAGTCTTCCATTAAGGAGGTGGTAGAGTCACAAATGATGACGGAATTCAAAAAGGCGTGGGATGAACACAGAGGATCTCTAATTAGAAAATGGAAGTTATATAAAAGCTAACCTTAAATGGCTGCATGTGTGTGGATGTGTCAAGTGACGCTTAGATGGCGACTCTGGCTGTGATGAACTAGAGCTGATACCTGGCAGACTTGTATGTTCTGTGTCTCATACATGGCAATCTGGTGTAGGATGGGCTGGAAAGGGCTTAGACAGCAACTTCAGTGGCTGGAACATGAGGACAGTGCTGGACAGACTTTTACGGTCTGTGTCCCACAAATGAGAACATGAATAGGCTGGAGTGGGCTTCGATGGCAACTCCAGCAGTTGGAACATAAGGATGGGGCCAGATAGACTCCTGTGGTCTTTGTTCCAGAAACACGAAAGAAAGACCATAATCAAGTATATAATATCACACTCGTTGATTTAATGATGAATTGATCATGAGTGTGACTATTGGGCAGAGTGGATGGACCGTTCAGGTCTATTTGCTGTCACTTACTTTGTTACTATTAATCCTCTTTGCTCCCAGGCTGGTGCACAGACCTCAGCTCTGACACAGGCACGAGAATCAGATGTCACCTGACCTACTGGCGCGTGCATGTGGCGGCCTCTCAGCACACAATCCCAGTGAATCAGAGACAAATCTTACATGTGCGCACCAGAGTGTTCCAAGTTCCAACTTCCGGTCCGTCCTTGCCTACAGTGCTGTGGCTCAAATCCAGAAAGGGAGCTGACTGGAACTTTCTTTTATGTACTATTAAATTCTTACGGGGATGGGTGGGGATGGGTTAAATTCTTGCGGGGACGGGTGGGGACGGGTTGGGATGGTTTAAAGTTTTGCGGGGATGGGTGGGTACGGGTAAGATTCCAGCGGGGATGGGTGGGGACGGGTAAGATTCCAGCAGGGACGGGCGGGGATGGGTAGGATTTCTGTCCCCGTGCAACTCTCTAGTCTGAACACCGTGCGGGCCTATCTGGAGGCCACTGGATGTCAGTGCTATAACAGTTTTTACCGTCTGGCAGACATAGTCTATGGGACTCACAGACACAAGAGTGTACAGAGGACTATGACTGATTACTTCAAGTAAGCCTAGCGTCAGTTAATGGAGACTGTCAAGCTTCTTTGGGTCACAACGGTTAAGTGCACACTGGTTAACTGTATGTATTTCTTTGGTCCCAGACCCTTGCACTTAAGCGGATTGCACTGTAATTCAATCAACATAGACAGCTCAAGTTGTTTTAATTCAGTAATCTGTTCAGCTTGTCTGTCCAACTGCTCCCCATGAGAAACTAACAAATCTTTGTGACTTTCTGTCTTGGTAGTAATGGTCCCAAATTCAGTTTTAATTTCTTTCAATGCCATTTTAAAATTGGAGTCAATAGCCCTAATTGCTTGCCAGAGGGATTCCAAAGTTACTATGGCCGGTTGATCAGTTCCTCCAGCAGAGAGATGTTGCCTCTAGAAGATTCAGTTTCCACTCTTACAGTTTGCAGTAGTGATCTTATCATCAAGCCTGCCTCCAAAGACCCCTGCTCAGCCACTCTGTACCAGACACCTTGGAGCTTCGGAAGACGGAGGGTGAATTTTGTGGGTGCCTTTCCTCTTCCTCATACTGTCAGAAACCGTCTGGGTCTTAGCGGCGTCTGGAAAACACTCACATTAGGGAGAGCAATGTGTCAAGCGTCTGCTCTGGACACCATCTTATCTCCCAAACTTTGATAGCCCAGAAGTTGGAAAGTCCATAATCGAGAGAGAACAACCTCAGATTTTTGAACTTCCCTAAGTCTCCAATTATATCTCGTATTGAAATGGTTCATAAATACTTCTGAGATACTGCTTATCCCCCTAGGGAATATTCTTTCTCTTGTGAGAACTCAGTACTTGACATTTTGGGGGAAACCTAGAAGCTGAGTTAGATTTAACAGCATTTTTGGAGTGTTCGCTAGAATTGTAACAGCTACAACTACTTTCCTTGTTAACTTTCGCTTTGGAACACGGTAGAAATTATGGTTTGAAATTAGATTTCTGTCATATTAATGAACAGTCCTTGGGATCAAATATTGGTATATTTTCTGATCTATCTGAAGCAACACAAAAGCGCAGGAAAAAATACTTAGCCCTTCAGCTGAGAATCCTGGCTTTGGGAGCTTCGTTTATTTTGAAATTGCCAGCGAAATGTATATCCTATCAGGGAAAAAAATTACCTGTTTTTTAAACCCAAGTAGCTGGTTGAATTTATTGTGAGCAGGGAAGAATTGGTGTTATAGCCCTAGGGCACTCCCAGGAAAATGATGGATTCTAGCTGTAGGCTTTTTTTTTTTTTTTTTTAACCTCATATCTGCTCCTTTGATATGTGGTAGTTTCCTGTCTTTCTTTTTTTTTAAAACATTTCTTGTCTCCTGATAATTGTGGACTAAATAATGTGTGTTCCTTTTTTTTTGTTCTATGTAGCCAAATTTTTGTTTTCCAATCTTTTCAAGTTTATGGATTCTTGTATGCTTGATTATATTAATAAAAGGATTATTTAAAAAATAATTTTAAAAATTCCAGAGAATATTTTCTGTACTTATATCATTGGATATTTCTCAAGTATCCAATGATGTAAAACAGTTTAATTAAATGACGCTTTGTGCTTATGTGATTATCTTGTGGTCAGCATTTTCAGCAAGATATTAACTTTGTGGGGGGCTTTTGTTAGCTATTTTCAGTTTTGGAGGATAAAAGAGAATTTTTGGGACAAACAAAGGGGCAGAAATTAAGATGCAAGGAAGAACCTTCTGAAGCTTGGACTTACCTTGAGATAGTGTTACAAGTGGGCCATGAAAGTATCCTTCCCTACACCCCTTCCCGTGCACTCCGCTCCATGGGTAAATACTTCTTATCTGTTCCCTTCTCCACTACTGTCAACTCCAGACTTTGCGCCTTCTGTCTCGCTGCACCCTACGCCTGGAATAAACTTCCTGAGCCCCTACGTCTTGCCCCATCCTTGGCCACCTTTAAATCTAGACTGAAAGCCCACCTCTTTAACATTGCTTTTGACTCGTAACCACTTGTAACCACTCGCCTCCACCTACCCTCCTCTCTTCCTTCCCGTTCACATTAATTGATTTGATTTGCTTACTTTATTTATTTTTTGTCTATTAGATTGTAAGCTCTTTGAGCAGGGACTGTCTTTCTTCTATGTTTGTGCAGCGCTGCATATGCCTTGTAGCGCTATAGAAATGCTAAATAGTAGTAGTAGTAGTAATGTACTTGTATCGCTCCATTGGTGCAACCGCACCTCGAATATTGTGTTCAATTCTGGTCGCCGCATCTCAAAAAAGATATAGTGGAATTAGAAAAGGTGCAGAGAAGGGCGACGAAAATGATAAAGGGGATGGGACGACTTCCCTATGAGGAAAGGCTAAAGCGGCTAGGGCTCTTCAGCTTGGAGAAAAGGCGGCTGAGGGGAGATATGATAGAGGCCTATAAAATAATGAGTGGAGTTGAACGGGTAGATGTGAAGCGTCTGTTCACGCTTTCCAAAAATACTAGGACTAGGGGGCATGCGACGAAGCTACAATGTAGTAAATTTAAAACGAATTGGAGAAAATCCTTCTTCACTCAACGTGTAATTAAACTCTGGAATTCGTTGCCAGAGAATGTGGTAAAGGCGGTTAGCTTAGTGGAGTTTAAAAAAAGGTTTGGACGGGTTCCTAAAGGAAAAGTCCATAGATCGTTCTTAAATGGACTTGGGGAAAATCCACTATTTCTTGGATAAGCAGTATAAAATGTTTTGTACATTTTTGGGATCTTGCCGGGTATTTATGACCTGGATTGGCCACTGTTGGAAACAGGTTGCTGGGCTCGAGGGACCTTTGGTCTTCCCCAGTATGGCAATACTTATGTACTAGTACTAATCATTTCTATAGCGCTACTAGACATATGCAGTGCTGTTACACATTATATACAGGTACTTTCTCTGTCCCTAGGGGGCTCACAATCTAAGTTTATTTTTGTACCTGGGGCAATGGAGGGTTAAATGACTTGCCCAGAGTAACAAGGACCTGCAGTGGGAATTGAACCCAGGTTACGAGGATCAAAGCCTACTGCACTATCCATTAGGCTACTCCTCCACTCATTTGGACATACTTGCATTACCATGGGTCAGCTGGCTTTGTTTTCAATTACAGCTTGAATTTTATAGCTGAGTAATGGAGATTCGTATTGAGACCAATTCACTACTTGTTAAAAAGTTGACATTTGGTCTGTATGTGAACTACAGACCTTGGCCATTGTGACACTGTTTGGCAGGATCACTTGTTTTGATTTGTTTAAGGAGAGGTGAGAGAAATAGTTGGGTCATTTATCATTAAAGTTAGTGCGTTTCGGGAGCTGACCTGGTGTACGGAGTCGGAGAGCTCTGGTTCCAGTAATTTCATATAGTGGGAAGCCACTCCCCCAACTGTGACAACATCGTCAGCTGCCCATATCTTAGAGCCTGTTTGTTTGCGGCCGCACGGCTCGAGACCAAAGGGGGTTGCACCCCTTAGGTGCCACTTTGGTAGATCCTTTGGATTTTCATGTTTTTACAGTGGTGAAAAGAAAGGTGAAGGCAGCCTTAGCCCCGTCTGTTGCTGCGAGCGATTCAGTGGACAATCACACATCTGATTACTCCTGTTCCTGTGAGTACTATGACTCAGCTCAACTCCTCAAGCTTAGGGGCATCATTCAGCCCCATCGAAAGGTTTCCTCCCCCAGTTCCTGGAGGTTTAACTGAACTATTGCCTTTAAAATCATGTGAACTTGCTACTTGCAATGGAACGGGTCGATGTGGAGCGTCTGTTTACACTTTCCAAAAATACTAGGACAAGGGGGCTTGCGATGAAGCTGCAGTGTGGTAAATTTAAAATGAATCGGAGGAAATTTTTCTTCACTCAACGCATAGTTAAACTCTGGAATTCGCTGCCGGAAAAGGTGGTTAAGGCGGTTAACTTAGCGGACTTAAAAAAAAGGGTTGGACGGCTTCCTGGAGGAAAAAAACATAGAATGTTATTGAATGGACGAGGGACTAATACAGTATTTCTAGGATGGGCGGGAGAAATTGCTTGTTCTTTTGGCCGCTGTCGGTGACAGGGTGCTGGGCTCGATGGACCCTTGGTCTGTCCCAGCATGGCGATGCTTATGTACTTACGTACTTACCAGTGAAATGAATGAGAAACCAAGTCCTGTATCTGTTGTTAAGACTTATTTGCCTATACCAGCACCAGCATCCTTGCCTATAGGCTCGGCTAGTGCATTACCTGTACCTACAGTTTCTGACCAGATTACTCTAAAGGACATTTGGACTTTAATAATAATAATAATAATAATAATTTATTACTGAAGGGTATGACTGATCAGGTAGTTAAATTTTCACTCGTCACTGCTGAGAAATTAAGTGAGGTGAATGGTAGACACTTGTGATGTTTTCTCAGCCTTCTTGCAATCTTTGGGAGCATCAAGGGTTCAGGATTTTAATTTAACTCTTCACAAGCATGTGGAATTCTTGGAAAATTCCCTAAGGATTAAAAACCTTAGGTGGTTAAATTTTCCAAGAACCTATCTTTTATCACCAGAATTTTTGTTTTACAATTATCTTAAATCAGTATTGTCGATGACAAATGTGGGCATTGTCAGGCTGTATTATATTACTAGTTCTGTTAAATTAGTACACGGCGTGCAAGCAAACTCAGGATGATCCTACAATTGCTAATCTGACTCAGTTTTTGGAAACCTCTCGGGAAGTCATTTCTTCTAGGCCAACTTTACTTTTTGCTTTTGGTACAGAAAAAGACAAACTCAGTGTTTAAAAGCTTGTTTTTTTTCTAAGAAAGATTTATTGTATTGTGGTCAGAAAATAACTATTTTTCATGGTGTTTCTAGAGCTACCCAACTGAGAAGACAGCTTCTTCAGTTAAAACCTAGAGTGTTGGCTATTCTACTTTTTTGTGTTTTCTCTTTGTAGATGTCTAATTTCCTATCAACAGGTTAATTATGTTTATAATGATCCTTGCCAGAGGCTTTCCTTATGAATACATTTATATTTTATGTCTTATCGTTTGGAAATTGGGTAACAGGGGAGTGTTTAATGTCGTATTACATAACCCTGTAAATATATTTTCCCTCATTCTGTACATTTAGGTTAATGTCCCTTAATGTGGTACTGAATTTTTAGGTTTCTTTGAAGGAAAGTTTTCATTTGCTGTGAATCTTACTTTCTTGATTTTATTTTTATTAGAATTTTGCAAATTACAATCAATAAGAAGTTAGTGCATTGAACTTCTTGATGGAGAATAGAGTACAGTGCTGTGTACAGAAGCCCAGGGAGTAGGAAGAAATTGATGCTGTCTTGGGAAGCTTGCTGAAAAGTGGAGTGTATTTAAGGGGGTTGCGAATGAAAAGGCCAAAACTTTTCTGTGCATGCTCATTACGTCAACTAGTCCAAGTTTGTTTTGTGAACCTAGCTTACTGGTCAGAGGCTCTTTTGCAGAAGGAAGTATTGCATTAAAGCAAGTCCTTAGGGCACACCAAGCTAGTCTGGTTTTTAAGATATTCATAATGACTATGCATGAGAGAAATTTGCATCTACTGCTTCCATTGTATGCAAATCTATCATGTTCATATTCATTGTGGATATTCTGAAAACCTGATTGGGTTGAGAACCCCTGCATTAAAGCAGGCTTGTCAGAGTTCAGTTCTTGAGGGCTGCAAACAGGTCAGATTTCCAGGATGTCTATAGTGAATGTGCATGAGAGAGATCTGTATTCAGTGGGAGTAGTATGCATGCAAATCCCTTGTGCATATTCATTAGGAATAGCCTGAAAATCTGGCCTGTTTACAGACCTAGAGGTCTGAACTTGGAGAAGCCAACATTTAAATCATTGGTTTTTGCTAATGCAGTTTGAGAATTGCATATATTTTATTGCTTAAGGAGTTTTATTGTGGTTTAATAAGGGTACATTCCTTGAACAGGACAGCCATGTTGCTTTCAGGGTTGGGTGAGAGTGGATTGGTGGGGAGGGGGGGTGATCTCACATTTATTTATTTCAGGGCTAGTAAGAGGAAGACACTAAAGTTAAAGCCTGGTGTCTCTTCCAGCCTTTCACCAGCCAGTGAACATTGCACCCATACCTCCATAGGACTACCTAAAGATGAACTTTGTAATGCTGATTGCTAAATGCTCTGGTGCAGCATCTACTGTTTCATCTTATATTCTGGTATGGGCTGAAATGATCATGGGTGAATAGATTTTTTTTTTTTAAACATAAACATATTTTAACCTTGCGAGCTTGTCTTAGCTTTTTGCATCTGTTATCCTCATTTCCATTGCTCTCTGTTTTCAGGATGCCAGAAAAGCATGTACTGATACAACACTGGCTCAGGTAAGACCTACTCTGCTTCTAATTTAGACCACTAATACTTTGCATTACTCTGTGATTACTTAGCCTACACGTTTTCGCCCCTTCAGATCACAGCAAGTTTGGATTCCGTAGGTCGCATCCAGATGAGAACACGCCGTACACTGAGGGGACACTTAGCTAAAATCTATGCCATGCACTGGGGATCAGATTCAAGGTGGGTTGAACTGCGCTGCAACTCTTCAGCTAGAACTTTGTTCGTAAGAGAGCCATAACAGAACATGAAAAGTATTTCTTTAAGTCTTTATCAGCAAGCTTCTCTCGCAGCCCCACCTCCAAGAGGCTGCTTGCTGGCTCTCCCTTTTCAAGAACTTGGGCCCTGATCCTCAAAACTCTGGCGCTGTTCCAAATAGTTCCATAAAAATACCGCCAGAACAGTGCAGAAAAACTCCCTAATCAATGCTAATGAGATGCAAATATAGGCACGCTCATAGCGTTAAGCGTTAGCGAGGATTGTGCTTGGCACATACGTAGAGGAGTTCCACAGTAAGCTTGGCTCCTGTGCGCATGTGCCTGGTAAAACCCGAACGTGAAGCACACATTGGCGGCTGTTCTCTGCAACCTAAATGTGTGTGTAATTTTTTTTTTTTTTTTTTTTTTAAGCTTGGGTGCTTATATTTAAACGCAGGAAACAGACGTCAATGCAGGGGTGTGCTGGTAAATTGTTAACAGGGGGCTCTCTCTCGCCAGCAAAGTAAAAGAGAATTCAGGAGGGGCCCAAGCCCACATTTTGGGATCCATTTGTTAAAGTAGCCATGAAGAACCGGCTCCCAAAATTCTTAAAAACTTAACAAACGGCTCTCGAGAGCCTGTGAGAGCCTGCTCCAGCACACCACTTCGTCAATGTATGCTTTCACTTTTGGGTCTGCTATGAATTGTGCATATTCGTTTCTCACGACCAGCGTTTAAGGTCTTGCCACAGGGTTCCTTCTGCTTTGAAAAGCAATCAAAACCGGCAGATTTTCAAGAGAGAGTCATGAAATCCTCTCCAACACCCTAATGCCTGGTTTGACCTGGTGTTTGTTGCAGCGGTGAGGCAGTTTTGATTTGGGCGCTCTTTTCTGAGCACTGGGGAGGGATATAAAATGACCTCACTTTCATGAACTTGACTACTTAGCATGCTATTTGTGCTGTTCATCTGCGCACTCGTTCCCGTGCTTCAGGCCATTGAACATTGTGCACAGGTAAATGCGGGTGCTAGTCCGGCGCTAATGGCCACTGGCACTCGCATTCACTTTTGAGCATCGGGGCCTTAGTGCTGCACAGTTAATGGATAAAAGTAGTAGCTCGCCAAGAACAAGCAGAATGAATTGGCCGTAGAAGTGATATAATTCCATGGTGTGCTGGTGGAGCATTTCCTAGCTAGTTCATTTTCTGAGTCTGCATTTTTGGGCTTTATGGCAGGTGCTTAGCTCCAGTGGCATACCAAGGGCGGGGCGGTGGGGGTGGACCGCCCCAGGTGCAGCTCGTGAGGGGGTGCTGCCATGGATGTCTTTCTCCCCCTCCTCCCCCCCCCCCCGACCAGTGCGGTATCGCTCCCACTTCTCGCTCCACGTCCGCTCCACTCTGCACGTCTTTCAACTTCGAGGCTTCTGGCAGCATCAGCCCCGGAAGCCTAATCTGGACAGCGTCCCGCCTACACGGGAAGCTGTATAGAGGGTGCTTCCAGGGCAGGCAGAAGGCAACACCTTCATCTCTGAGACACTGCTGGTGGAGAGGCATGCAGGAGCGGAGCAGGCTGCGGCGTACAAGACAGGAGCAGGGAACCACTGATTCTGGAAAAGGAGAGGGTACAGCAGATGTCCGCTGGAGCTAGGCAAGTAGGACCCAAGCAACCAGAAGTAACTAGATCTGTGACCACATCTGAGTTCATTCTAGCTCTGCAAGGTATTAAAGAGAGCGATAGAGGAGTCTCCTGGGGACTAGAGAGTCGTGGGAGAATTGCTTGAAGAGTACTTTTTTCATAAGAGTTTGGTTCAAACCCCCAATTCTAGCCTGGAATGAGCTATTAAGTGATGGTATGGAGTGAGGAGGGGGAGAGCCACTAGTCCGGGGGGGGGGGGGGGGGAGCGATGTCAGCCAGCCAGACCAAAGGGAAAGGGGGGTGGAGAGGAGGATGTGATGCCACATCTAAGGGGAAGAGGCGGTGGAGATAGCGATGCCAGACCTAAGGGGAAAGGGTGGTGGAGAGAGGAAGGAAAGCAATGGCAGGGGAATGGGAAAAGGGAGGGGGTGGAGAAAGGAGTGAAGAGTAATGCTAGTCTAGATCTAAGGAAAGCAAGAAGGGGAGAGAAGAGAAAGGTGGGATGCATGAGGGAGAGGAGACTGGGAAAAAGCTGGATCAGGGGAGGGGGAGAACAAGATGCAGTACTATGAAGCAGGGGAGAGAGATACTGGCCCTGGGTTTGGAGTGCAGGAGAGAGAGAGAGAGAAAGAAGGGTGAAGAACATGGGAAGGGATGGGGACACAGAGCAAATGCTGAACATGGGGGGAGAGGGAGGGAGTAAGAGGGAATGACAGTGAACATGGAGAGAAAAAAGTCAAATAGGAGATGAGCAGAAGATAGATATGGATGGGGAACAGAGAATGGAGAGAGAAAGATGGTGAGAGGGGGAGATGCTGGAATGCATCATATATAAAAAGAAGAGAGGGAGGCACATCCTGGATAGAAGGGAAAGAAAAGGCAGGCAGTGGATGGAAGGGGCAGAGAAAGCTGGCAGACACCATATGGAAAGGGGGAGAGGGCAGACAGTGGACGGAAGGGGCAGAGAAAGCAGACAGACACTGGATGAAAAGGAGAGAGAAAGAGAGCAGATGCTGGATGGAAGGGAGAGAGTGAAGAGAAGATGAGGAAAGCAGAAACCAGAGACGACAAAGGTAGAAAAAAAATTTATTTGCTTTACAATAAAGTAGTATTGTTGCGTGGTGATAAATAGAAAATGAAAATAAGGTGATCTTTTTGTTGGACTAATTTTAATACATTTTTGACTAACTTTCAGAGACCAAATCCTCCATCCTTAGGACAGGACTGTAAAGCAGTATACTGTACTGACCTGAGGAAGGACGTTTTGGCCTCTGAAAGCTAATTGAAAAATGTATTAGTCCAATAAAATGGTATTATCTTATTTTATATTTTTTGTTTTATTTCTATTTAAGTGGTGATTGTCAGTTTTTCAAATGTATGTCTGCTATCTTTATATTTTGCACAGTACTAGGGGACATGCATCACTGTTTCTATGGTGTTGCATTGTATGCGGGATCTGGCCTCTTGGGGGTTCAGTTTAATTTTAGTTTGTGGTTACTTATTTGATATTTGGTGAGGATGTATCAAACATATAAATGACAAGTGAGCGACTCACCCGCAAATGCGCAGTAGAGACTTCTCTCTCTGTCCCGCCCTAGCGTCAAGACGTGATGACGTCAGAGGACGGAACAGAGAGGGAAACGGACGCTGCCGCTGGAGCCTGGAGGAGACGAAACAACATCGCCGGTGAACCAACCTCCACCCCCCATCCCCGACGTCGTCTGTCGCTGCCGCCGCTCCTGCCCCCTCTGTATCAGGTCCCCTGCACTGACATGACAGTGCTTCTCACCTCCGTGTGGAAGCGCTGCAGGCAGCAGCGGAGTGATCTGCTGCTGCCTGCAGCGCTTTCACATTTAGGTGAGAGGCACTCTTATGTCAGTGCAGGGGGCCCGGCACGGAGGGGAGATGGATATGGGGGGAGAGGAGGGTTGCTGGACATGGGGAGAGAGCAGGGCAGAGAGGAGTATTGACTGTTTGAGTAATGGTGTGAAGAGCATGGTTTTTTGGTGTGGCAGGCAGCCATTTCCAGCAGTCCTTAAGGCGGTCTTAATCATGGCTTAGCCCTCTGTTCTCTCAAGGTTCAGGTGATCGCTGTCCTGCTTTAGAGGGTGAGTGAAGGGTGTCATATTGGGCGACTCATTGATATTTTCTTTTCTACCTCCCCCCTTCCCCTAGGGAATTTAGTAGATTTGGCCCTCTGCTCATCTGGTGATGCTGCATTGGGATCTTAACCTGCTCCCAGTGGCGTTCCTGGGGGGGCTGGCATCCGGGGCGGATCGCCGATGCGCCCCGCCCCCCGGGTGCAGCGCCCCCCCCGAATGCAGCGCGGACCCCCCTCCGCTGGGTGCACGCCGCTGGGGGGGGGGGGGGGGGGTGCCGCGCGCACCTGCCCTCCGTTGGTCCATGGTTCTTCTCTGCCCCGGAACAGGAAGTAAGCATGGACCAACGGAGGACAGGCGCGCGTGGCACCCCCCCCCCCAGCGGCGTGCACCCGGGGCGTACCGTCCCCACCGCCCCCCCCTAGGAATGCCACTGTCTGGTCCTGAATGTTCTGGCTGGTTCCCCCTTCGAGCTGTTGAACTGTGCGATGGTTAAAGATCTGTGCTTGAAGACTGTCTTTACTATTGGTTAGCTGTTCAGCCAGGCATGTATCAGAGTTGCAGGCTCTTTTCATGCCAGGATTCTTATCTGTCTCTCTTTTCAGCCTGCTTGTTTTTCTCCATCCAGTTTTTTTTTTTTGTCCAAGGTGATCTCAACCTGTCACCTCAGCCAGGCCATTACATTGTCATGGGGTCCTGCAGAAGCTGGATTTCTGCAGATTCTAATCAGTATCAGGAGGTTACGAATGCATTCCAAAAGTTGATCGAGACTTCGTATTGTTCATTGGGCTATACGAGGGTTTATTTATGTATTTATTTTTACTGATCAGAAGTGTCAAAAAGTGAGAGGACACAAAAACTGTTTAGGCTAAGAAATCTTGCAGGTAGTCACACTGTAACAGGCAGTTGGGATGTAGCTGTGGGCATAGATACTTGGGCATACTGTGTGGATCAGATGGTATTTTGTGGTCATTTACTGTGTCAGGAGGCCGTCTCAGATTGACCTCCATTGAGATCTCTAAGGCTTTGATGTGGATAACACAGTAATTAACAGTGTGGTTCTACTTCTCTTTCCTTTGAATTTTTCTTTTGAAGCTAGTGTATTATGTAATACTGAGGGTTCCTTGTATGGTGATGGCTAAGTAGGATCTCCCATTCTTGCCTGTGAATGCTTTCTAGACTTTTCCAGCTTTATCTAGGAAATACTCAGCATCTGCACAGTTGGATGACTTCTTCCCTCAGTTGAATGATTGATTATCCTGCTATCTTTTAACAGGTTAAGGACTTGTTTTGTTTTTTTCTGCCTAGAATCCCTTTACTTGAGGAGAATTTCAGACCATGAGGCAGATGCAGCAACCAAACATAAAAAAATCTAAATCGTTAAAGTTCCTAACGATTTTAAAATAACGAAAAATGCACCAAAAAAAAAAGTCACACATGCTGAGATCGGTATTGAAACGTACAATGTATCAAAGAATCACAATACACATCGTTAATCGGCCCCCAAATCATGCGCAGAGCAGCCAAGCGTTATGTTAGCTGCTCTGCGCATGCCACAGTCAAAACACAGTCAAATCACAAGCACATGGCTCCCAAATCAAAATAAAAATAAAAAAAGGATAGGGAGGGGGCAAGGGCGCTCATCAGGAGCGTCCTGTACGGACGGCCTTGCCCCCCCCCCCGCTGCTCCCCACTTTCCGCCGCTCCCCCCACCCCGAAAAAGCAAAATTCAAGCAGCCCCTGCCCCCCTCCCTTCCTCACTACTCTCACCTCAGCTCCGCCTCCCGACATCCTCCGTCCTGTGCCCCGCCCCCTTTTGGGGTCGTCGCCGCCATTCCCCTCCTCCATCGGGCCCCCCTCCCTCTTACCGGGCCCGTGCAGCGCCTCTCTCCTCTGTCCGAAGGCGCTGCACGGGCAAGAAGAAAGCCTGATGCCTGCCTTTGCCCAGCTTCGATGGCGCGTCTTTCTCCTGCTGGGCCCGCCCCTTTCTGACGTCGGTAACCTACGTAGGTTACTGACGTCAGGGGCGGGCGCAGCAGGAGAAAGACGCGCCATCGCGAAGGCAGGCATCAGCTGATTCAGCTTTCTTCTTGCCCGTGCAGCGCCTTCGGACAGAGGAGAGAGGCGCTGCACGGGCCCGGTAAGAGGAAGGGGGGCCCGATGGAGGAGGGGAATGGCGGTGACGACCCCAAAAGGGGGCGGGGCACGGACGGAGGATGTCGGGAGGCGGAGCTGAGGTGAGAGAGTAGTGAGGAAGGGAGGGGGGCAGGGGCTTCTAGAAGTTTGCTTTTTCGGGGTGGGGGGAGCGGCGGAAAGTGGGGAGCAGCGGGGGGGGGGGGCAAGGCCGTCCGTACAGGACGCTCCTGATGAGCGCCCTTGCCCCCTCCCGATCCTTTTTTTATTTTTATTTTTTTGTGTGTTTTCTGAGGTCCTTTGGACCAATCACAGCGCTTTTAGCTCTGCTAATGCGCTGGGATTGGCTCAAAGTTTGTTTATTTTTTCACTTAACACTTTTTCCTGGCACAGAGCTGTCCTAACGAGAGGTCCAGACCTCTCGTTAGTTTTCCTGCCTTTTTCCTGCGTAAAGGCAATCGGAAAAGGTTAGTGCATGTCGTTTCAATGGGGTTTTCACACTAATTGCTCATCTCCATTCCGTTTTCGTTAGCTGCTACTGTCGTCGGAAAATAGGCTTAAGTGCATGGAAAGGATAGGAAATTCTTCCCTGAGGGCTCATTTAACGATGAAAAACGTTTAGTGCATCTACCTCCATGAGGGCACAAGATTTATGAAAGTGTTCATAACTAGACCAGACATTCTCCTTTGCTTATTTTGAAATTAAAATGTTCATCTGTTTTGTTTTGTTTTTTTTTTCTGTTTAATGCAGGCTATTAGTCAGTGCTTCCCAAGATGGCAAATTAATTATCTGGGACAGTTATACAACAAATAAGGTAAAGTTGCTTATAACACGGATGTTCTGTGCTTTCTCAAAAAAGTCCTTGTCTCTTGTTTTTCCCTGTTCATAATTTGGTTGTTTGTTTATAAAATAGATATTCATGCTGGACATCGTTAGCACATTGGATGTCCATGTCTCGTGTATTTTAGACCAGGCTGTATGTTGCCAGGTCTTGTTCTAAACATGAGAAATAGACATCCCTATGTGACATGCTGACTTGGGTGTCCTATCTAAAATGGCATTCGGAGTGTAGTGAATTGTATATGCGTTACTAGGAGGGCAAGAGGATGTCTGCCTCCTCTTCTTTTACACTGTGCCATGTTCAGCAAGGAAGTAGTAGAGTGCAGGAGGAAGCATTGGGTGGGGGTGTTTTAAGTTCATAACTGGTGTATTAAAGACCATAGGGTCTTAAGTTCATAACTGATGTATAAAACTTTGGAAGTATTTATTTTAACAGGAAGTGAGAGCTTGACATTTCGCCCATTAGATTGTAAGCTCTTTTGAGCAGGGACTGTCCTTTTTTGTTAAACTGTACAGCGCTGCGTAACCCTAGTAGCGCTCTAGAAATGTTTAGTAGTAGTAAGCTCCTTTGAGCAGGGACTGTCCTTTTTTGTTAAACTGTACAGCGCTGCGTAACCCTAGTAGCGCTCTAGAATTGTTTAGTAGTAGTAGTAAGCTCCTTTGAGCAGGGACTGTCCTTTTTTGTTAAACTGTACAGCGCTGCGTAACCCTAGTAGCGCTCTAGAATTGTTTAGTAGTAGTAGTAAGCTCCTTTGAGCAGGGACTGTCCTTTTTTGTTAAAGTGTACAGCGCTGCGTAACCCTAGTAGCGCTCTAGAAATGTTTAGTAGTAGTAAGCTCCTTTGAGCAGGGACTGTCCTTTTTTGTTAAACTGTACAGCGCTGCGTAACCCTAGTAGCGCTCTAGAAATGTTAAGTAGTAGTAGTAGTAGCTATGCAGTAGTTTGTTCCATTCACATACTATGAGGCATAGTTTCAAAGCACTTAGCCTTCCAAAGTTCCGTAGATTTCTATTGAACTTTGGAAGGCTAAGTGCTTTGAAAATGTGCCTCTATATGTGATGACATTGTTTTTATGCGTAAATTTCATACATTGAAGCTAATGAGTTAAATATGCAACTCTGCTACTTTTTTTTTTTTTGAAGTGGCTGGAGTTTGATAATAGCTTTACAATGAAGTTCAAAATGTAGGCTTTATTTACTTACTTACTTTTTTAACACCACTTGGCGATGAAAACTTGAGAGAGATGCATTTGAAAGGATAGGATAGTTCTCCTTTTAAAGTATCACCAGTTGACAAAAGCACATTAGGAGCCCCCATTGAAACCTAGACATGCCAAGGAAGTAGGTGATACTGCCCATCTGGAAAGAGGGGGTTAGATCAGAGCTTGGCTTTCCAAAATTTAAAATGAAAATATCTCACTATGCTAAAGTAAACGTGTTTTTTGAAGTTACCAAACTGGATCTTTTGGTTTTCTCCAGAAGAGAGGCAATAGAAAAGTGGATCATTTGAAATTAGTTCTGCCTCATTTTCAGGAAGAAAGGATGGGGAGATGAGTCAGTACTCCATTTTGGGATCCCAACTGCCTTCCAGTAAGAAGGGAAGGGAGGTTACAAGGTGGGGTTATGTACTGGGTGAGAGTCTGTGTATGAGACATTTGTATCTATCCCATAGTGTGAAGGGCAACAGAATGTTCTGCTCTGATGACAGAACTTGCTCTAAGGATTAGGTAGGGATGAATGAATCACTTAGTTCTTACTTCCTCTCCTCTTGGTTCTCCTTGATGGTTGACCAAGAGGGCTGATCTAGCACAGGTCACAGCTAAAATGGAGTTTTGTGGGTCTCTGTAGCATTGTTGGCTGGGTTGTGAAAGCAGTAGTGAATACTGGGTGATTACATGCCAACTTATTGGTCAGTACTAATGTGAGTTTGTGCTGTGGTCTGATTTGTCTAATTCATTGGTTCAGCTGGTGCTATTCTGAGTTTTGCAATTTGCTCCTCAGGATATGGTAGTTTTTTTTTTTTTTTTTTTTTGTCATGTTGGTAGTTTTGGTGGTTTTAAACCAGTCACACTTTAGCACTTATATTTGGCTCTAATTCATTGCTGACAAGCCCCTTCATGATCAGTACCTTCCCATGTTAGGTATGAAACACTTGCTGTTCAGTCCACAGGGGAATGTTTTTAAGAATTGCACTTTCCTTATTATTTTTACCAGACCAGTCCAGAACCTGTGGGAATTGCCTTCCAACCAGCACCATTCAGCCTTAGGTCTTTAGTATTTCTCTGTCTCAGCAGATGGTGATGGGCATATTGTACAGCTTCTAGGGTGGTAATGGATGGCAGCTTCTGGGCCGTTTGGAGGTCTGGGACCCATTTAAGCAGGGGATGCCTTTTTTTGATAAATTGAGCACCAATGTTATAAAAATGAAGAAATTATTTGCTGACCTTTTTTTTTTTTTTTTTTTTTTTTTTACAAGTGAGTCAACTAGAGGTCTTGATAACAGTTGTCCTTGTTGTGGATAGGGGTCCCTCCCTTCCTAATTTGGCCATTTTCGAGGGAGCTTAAACGAGTGACTCTGTAGTGGCAGTGAAATGGAGCTGTTTCTTTAAGCTGCATAGGCTGCAAGAACCGGGCTCAATTTCCTTCATAGCTGGCACAGCTGAGGTAACACATAGCTTCTGGGAGGATGGAGGCCCTAGTAGAGCACACTAAATGCTCTGTCCGTTGGGGTAAGCGTGGCGCTAATGGAGATTTCCCGCCCATCACACAAACGCATTCCTCAGTTTTCTTTTCTCTGCGTTGAGGTGTGGTAGAGTATTTTTTCTTCGCTCCTCTCAGGCCTGGGAAAGAGTCTTCATCGTTTCATGTTTTTTTGCCTTTTCTTTTCTTTTTTTTACAATTCTACAGTTTAAAAAAAACAAAAAACTTCTATTTTTGCTTCTTTTAAAGTTTCCTTTGTTTTCGACGCGGCTGGCTTGTTCCCTTCTTTTTGTGCCCTTTTTTCTTTTAACAGGCACAATCATTTCTTTTGATTTCGCCAAAGCCGTTTTTCCTTCCATGTCGTCAAAGACACCCAGCAGCTTCAAACGTTGTACTCGGTGCAACCGGACCATCTCAGGCACCGATACCCACGCCTGGTGAATGCAGTGCCTTGGACCCGACCATAGCCCAGCCGCTTGTAGTCTGTCTTCGTAGGAAGAAACAGACCCAAGCGTCTCGAGAAGCCCAACGAGAAAAGCTTTTGGGGGCTCGGTCCGGTCCGTCGACATCGACTTCGAGGGAAGCATCGACGTCAGGAGCTGCTGAAAGACCTATTCGCGCTGGGAGCAGTGAGGCATCGAGTGGGTCTCCACCTGCCTCAAGGCCTCCTGTTATGCAGGCCCCCCGGGACCGACCTTCGTCGGACCCGGTCCCGAGGAGGCGTGAGGATTCCACGTCCTCATCGGTACCGAGGAGTCTCGATGATGGGCATCGAGCAAAGGCGAAGAAGCACAGTCATCGTTCTCCTTTGACACGCGGTGCCGGGAGCTCTGGAGCGTCGAAGGAATCGGCACCCAAGAAGCGTCGGTGCCGAGAGGATTGCTCCCCCTCTATTCAGGAGGTGCCGATGCGTCAGTCTTCTGGCAGCCCGGTACCTGCTTCCGAGCCTCGACAGATTCTGCCACAGGTTCTTTTACCGACCGCGCAGCTTTTCCGATGGTGGCTCTCGACAAGCGCATCAGGGCCCTGCTTCCAGAGCTTCTGGAAAGATTGCTGCTCCAGTCTGCTTCGGTGTCGGGGGTGCTTGCGCCTTCCGTACCATCTGCTGCAGTGGCATCTGGCCCTTCGTCTGTGGTGAGGTCCCCGACCTCGGTGCCGCCTGCCACCCAGGTCGACTCCCCATAGACGTCGGTGGAGGAAGCTTCACCGGAGTCCAGGCGGGCGTCGACTTCTCGGCACCGCCATCGAGGATGTTGTTCCTTGGCGTCGAGGCAGGATCAGTTTCGGACTGCTCTGAGGGATGTCTTGTCCGATACTGAAGATGAGCGTTCGTGGGAGGAAGAGGAGGATCCCAGGTACTTTTTCTTCTGACAAGTCCTATGGGATTCCCTCTGAACCTTCCCCTCCACTAGAAAGGAGACTTTCTCCACCGGAGAGTCTATCCTTTACCTCCTTTGTCCGGAAAATGGCTGCAGCTATTCCCTTCTCTATGGAGGTTGAGGATGAGCCCAGGGCTTAGATGCTTGAGGTCCTGGATTTGGTTCTGCAGTATGCAAAATGTTTAAGTCCAATGCCTCAAAAAAATGAAAAGGTTCTTCACAAGTAAATGTCTGTTGAAAATTACAGCCGCAATGTGAAGATTAAGCTCCTGTAATAGCCTTCTCGTTTACATAAATAGCTATTTCTGTAAACGAGCTTAATCTTCACATTGCGGCTGTAATTTTCATTTTGCATACTGCAGAACCAAACCTTGACCCCTGAGGCAGGCGTTGTTTAACGCCGAAACACGGCCCATGCTGGGTCACCTGTCAATAAAGGACTCCTGTTGTCTCAGTCTTGAAGGCCCAGTGATGCATTTTTTTGTTTGTATACTTTTTATGTGTGCTGTATTACCCTCTCTATTCTATTTTCAAGAGTCTTGCATGTTTTTGAGTCTTGGTGTGATGAGAGCAATATGTCCTTTCTCAGCGAAGATCTCTCATATTTTAGTATTTCTTCAGGAGGGATTCTTCCAGAAGTTGGCCCTAGGGTCCTTGAAGATTCAAGTTCCATCTGGGTGTGTTTCCTTTTCTAAAAGGCATGTTGTGTTTTAGGCCCCCTATTTGCAATTATTGCCCACATTGACATCTACATTTTGGTTCTTAAAGCATTGGGTCTTCTACCTTTTGAACCTCTTAAGAGAGCACCCTTAAAAGATTTCACATTTAAGATGGCCTAGCTACTAGCTCATCAGCTTGAAGGCTCTCTGAATTTCGAGTCTTATTGTGCAGAAATCCTTTCTTTCGCTTTACAGAATCAAGAGATTTTCTGTTACATTAGTTCCTTCTTTCCTTTCATGTAAATAAAGTCCTTGTACTTCCTCCCTTTCATAGGAAGGCTGTGGAGAAGAATTTAGGTCACTGCCTTTGCTTGATGGGTACTTCTCAAGTATCTGGAAGGTAACCAGGCTCTGTGGGTGTGTGAGCAGAAGCTGCATTCAGGGCTGGTGTTAGACATTCAGGGGCCCAGGGTAGAAACTAGGATGGGGCCCCAAAAGCTAGACTTCCAGCATATGCCGCCTTCTGCTTGAGGCAGGCTTGGGATCTCCTAGGTATGGGGGCCTAGGGCATTGCCCTTTTTGCCACACCCTAACACCGGCCCTGACTGCATTTGGAGTCTAAATACTTCAGACAGGGATTTCACAGTCCCACCCTTCTTAAGATTTCTTTTCCACATCCAGCAGGTTCTGGACTGGTCTGGTAAGAACTAAATTTCTCCTTCCTTATTATCCTTACCTGCTACTTTTCTTTCCTTTTAGTCCTGTCAGACCAGACAGGCCCTTCCAAAGTCTATATTTATTAATACAGTTTCAGCTTTCTGCTGCTGACAACTATTCGCAGTACTTTTTCAAGGTCCTCAATTTCTCATTTTTACAAGTTGTTGTGTTTGTGTGCATCTACCTTTTGAAGGACTGTTAGATTGTCATTCACTGACAGCTCAGATGAAAGACAAACACCTAATCTCAATTTCTTTGACATTTGAAATACTGAGGACTAAGGCTATGTGGTGCCCTTTTAGGGCAGGTCTTTGGTCTCTTGTCTCCATCTGCTGGTTTGCGCGCATAACCCACAGGTTCTAGACTGGTTTGCTAGGACTAAAGGAAAGAAAATGACCAGGTAAGAACTAATTTCTCATTGTATTGCCATCTTGTTGATGAATAAAGCCCCATTTTAAATTTCAGTTTAAACTGATTCAACTTGCTCAACTTCCTTATAAGTTCAAAGTGCAGTGTTAACTATTTTTTTCCATTGTTTGTTTTCCTTTTATTGAAAAATAATACGATAATACAAAATTGTCAATGAACAATACAACCATAACCCAGCCCTATTGAGTTAAGCATAGAAACAAATGCTAATAACAGTTTAGCCCCAATTTTCCTCTCCCCCCCCCCCCCCCAAGGTGGAACTCTCTGGTCTAGGTATCAGATGAGCAGGAGGTGTCTGGACGTGAGGTCCATTTAACATATAAGTCCCCAATTTTATGGTATTTAGTTAGATGTCCTGTGCGCATAGCTGTGAATCTAGACATCAAGTGACTATTGTCCAGCTTACGTAAAATTATCTTAAGGCCGCTGCCGCTGAGACCATCTTACTTGCCACGAACACCTGTGTGGCAAATTGGTGAATACGCCTTTTAACTCCATGAGGTTTAAAAGTGCAGGAGACAAAAATCCATTTTCATAGGATAACTAGCTGCAGTTACATTAAAGATAAATTTCAAAACTTCCGCCTAGAACGTTTGAGCATGCAGGCATAACCACCAAATGTGAAACACATCTCCCTTTAAACCACACCGGCGCCAGCAGAGTGCTGAACTGGAGTGGAACATCTTAGCCAAACACTGGGGGGTATAGTATCAACAGTAAGGTATTTTGTGCCCATTCTCCACCATTGCACTTGAGATAGAAACCTGAAGTAAAGATTTAAATACTTGTTCCCATTGTGAAAACTCGTATGTTTCACCCATAGCCACCTCTTGCCCTACATATGGTGAGGTCTCGTAGCTGGTGGTATTGAAAGGCCTGCAAGGGGGAAAGCCCATATTCTTTACATAGCTCTTCAGAAGACAAAACTACGCCCTCCCACAAACGGTAACAAGAATCCTGGGTACCTGGGATAAAGTGGGGGGCAAAGCGGATAAACATGTGCAGAAAGTATGTACGGCCTGGGAAACATTTTTCTCATATCCTACTCCAAATGGTCAAAGGCCTCTGGAGCGGAGGTGGGCAGCCTCTAATTATCTCCTAGAACCTGTCTAGGTAGCCATGGTATTGCTCTCAGTGGGTAAGGGTCTAACCACCCCTGCTCAAGCCGTTTCCAAATCTTCCCAGTACCCTGGAACCAATCTCACAATATTCTAAGATGGGTTGCTTGGTAGTATAATAGAAAAGATGGGACTCCCATCCCCCCGGGGCTCTCAACTGGTACATCACCTCTTTATACACCCGTGGTGGCCTTTTCTTCCAAATGAAGGCGAAGACTCTACATTGTAAACCCTGTAGGAATTTGTCTGGTAAGGAGATAGGCAACGCCATAAATAAATTTAGTAGTTTGGGGAGTATGATCATTTTAATTGCGCTGATCCGCCCTAGAGTGTAGTGTTAACTTGTTTCCTTCCCTGTATTGTATATATCTAAATAATTTTTTATACTATCACCAGAACCATAGATGAGATGAGCAGTCTTGCTAATATTTAACTTAAATTTTTATGAATGTTCTTTTTGTCTGAAGATGCATGCCATTCCTTTGAGATCCTCTTGGGTGATGACATGTGCCTATGCACCATCTGGAAACTATGTTGCTTGTGGGGGATTAGACAATATCTGTTCCATCTACAACCTGAAAACCAGAGAAGGCAACGTGAGGGTGAGCCGAGAATTGCCTGGTCATACAGGTGAGATGCACCAGAGTTTCACTTATGGGCCCTGTTCACTTGGATTTCTGCAAACTACTCTTGGTTTGGTAGGACAAAGTTACACCTAAGAAATGAGCTTTCCGGTTCCTTGTCAAACATACTTTTTCAGTTTCACTTAAGCGTCACACAGAGTTTGAAATTTTTGTACGTGCAGTATAACATGCGTGGGATAAACATAAAGGAATCCTGTTCAGAAGGAATGGATCCTAAGGAGCTTAGCCGAGATTAGGTGGCAGAGCCGGTGGCGGGAGGTGGAGATGGTGCTGGGCAGACTTATACGGTCTGTGCCAGAGTCGGTGGTGGGAGGCGGGGCTGGTGGTTGGGAGGCGGGGATAGTGCTGGGCAGACTTATACGGTCTGTGCCAGAGCTGGTGGTGGGAGGCGGGGCTGGTGGTTGGGAGGCGGGGATAGTGCTGGGCAGACTTCATATGGTCTGTGCCCTGAAAAGGACAGGTACAAATCAAGGTAAGGTATACACAAAAAGTAGCACATGTGAGTTTATCTTGTTGGGCAGACTGGATGGACCATGCAGGTCTTTTTCTGCCGTCATCTACTATGTTACTATGTTACTATAAGGTACCAAGGAACAACATTCAGTAAACAATACCCCAAAATTGAGCTAATCTCTACCAGTGAGCTAGTACTCTTTTTGGCTAATACAGAATGTGTTGCCGTTTCCGTTGGAACTTTTCTAATGATTATATATTTGATATTTCAGGTTATTTATCCTGTTGTCGCTTTCTAGATGACAACCAAATTGTCACAAGCTCAGGAGACACAACTTGGTATGTTGTACTTTTATAAATGATTGCATTTTCATTATTGAGGGAAGCACTAGAGGGCACTACACCTTAGAGCTTTTCAGAACTCCTCTTGGTCATTGCAGGTGGCTTGAATGTCTTCAGACCATCAGATTCTTGAATGCAAGGATCTTTTCTTATTACAGAACTACCTTAGCCAGGCACCTGTAGGCTTTTGCACACTCAAGAGTTTAGGAAATGTGCTCATGAGTGTGTGTCCTCTTGACCCTGACTAGATTAGCAGTTTTTGAGACTGTGCACAGTAATGCATTAATTAAATGTTCTTTTTGTATGTTGGGTCTGCAGTGCTCTCTGGGATATTGAAACTGGCCAGCAGACTACCACCTTCACAGGCCACACTGGTGATGTGATGAGTCTCTCTCTGAGTCCTGACATGCGAACGTTTGTTTCTGGTGCTTGTGATGCTTCGTCTAAGCTTTGGGACATTCGAGATGGAATGTGCGGGCAGTCCTTCACAGGACATGTATCTGATATCAATGCTGTTTGCGTAAGTGTGGAGTATGGTTCATTTTCTGTTTGTATTCTGTAGGTTTTCACAGTCTGTACAGTTGAATATTATGAGTTGCAGTGGCTGTTTGATGACTCGCTCATGATGGAAAGGGAGGGGACAAGGATTGTTAAAATTAGAGACAAAACTGTTTTTTGGGGGGTTTTTTATCCACAGGTGAGCTAGTTTAGCCTTTTATTAGGAACTGTTCACATATGGTAATGGTGATTTGCCACCCTGAGACCATAGAGTGTGATTCAGTTACCATGTTAAACGAGAACTGGTTTCTTTTACATGTTTTTCAAGGCAAATATGATTGATTTCTGTACTTTTTATGGTAGCTAAGCAGCAGTTCTGCCGAACTGTAACCCATTCAGAAAAATAAAATAGACTGATAAATGTAATATATTACTTCAGCCCCCACCCTTCTTGTAGGGAGTGCTGCGTTGGATTTTTATTTCAATCGTTTTTTGATGGTAATAGCAAAATACATCTAATACATAACAAGGCCACATAAGCATACGCCTCAAACAATGTGTGACTTCAACAGATTCAGCACCATCATAACATTATTTCCCCCAATTTTTTACTCCCCACCCCTCCCCCCATACCCCTATTCAACTATTAACATGGAAAATATCTTCTAGACTGGTCCTTGCAATTATACAACGCTCCACCTCCTAAATGCGCGAAACTACCAGCCGCGGCCTGACCGCACACCAAAGGCCCACTGAGCACCTTTGCTCTTATGACTCCCAGTGAGCGTTCGTTATCTCCAGCGCACACATACCCTGCTCCATAGACCAGGTTTCCCCAGTAGAGCAGCCAAACTCGTTTTGTGTTGGATTTTTAAATATGTGCAGTGTGAGGAAAATATAAATCACGCTTTTACTGGTAAGGTATATTTCATTGAGGATATATAGACTACTTTTATTGTGAGGAATGGAATAAATATTACACATTTTGTGAAGGAGAAGAGCAAAGCCACAAGTTGCAGAAAGTTTTGCTGAGTTGGTTTGTTTTCTGATGGTGATGAAATAGCAGCAGGCATAAATTTTTGTGGATTACTTAATCAGGTATGGGATTGAAACAATAAACCTGGTGTTGGATATCATTCAATTCTTAATGTCACCAGTATCAAAATCGCTAATATTTTTGTATAAGTTTTTATGCTGTGCTCAGTCACACTGTCGTGCCCATTATACCAAAACAAACTCTGGAAAGGGTACACAGTCACCAAACATCAGGGCGAAGCTGGATCCGACGGACTGCGGCAAGCTGGAGCAGGTAGCTGATCAGGCGGGCTGGAACAAGCTGATGCAGATGGACTGGAACGAGCTGGGAGAAGCAGGATCCGACGGACTGCAGCAAGCTGGAGCAGGTAGCTGATCAGGCGGGCTAGAGCAAGCTGGTGCAGATGGACTGGAACGAGCTGGGAGAGGCTGGATTCGATGGACTGCGGCAAGCGGGAGCAGCTAGCTGGAACATGCAGGGAGAGGCTGAACGGGCTGGAACAAGCTGGAGCAGATGGCTGGCACAAACAGGGAGGAGCTGGATCAGGCGGACTGGAACAGGCTGGTGCAGATGGACTGGAACGAGCTGGGAGAGGCTGGATTCGATGGACTGCGGCAAGCGGGAGCAGCTAGCTGGAACATGCAGGGAGAGGCTGAACGAGCTGGAACAGGCGGGCTGGAACAAGCTGATGCAGATGGACTGGAACGAGCAGGGAGGAGCTGGGAGAGGCTGGATCCGACGGACTGCAGCAAGCTGGAGCAGGTAGCTGATCAGGCGGGCTAGAGCAAGCTGGTGCAGATGGACTGGAACGAGCTGGGAGAGGCTGGATTCGATGGACTGCGGCAAGCGGGAGCAGGTAGCTGATCAGGCGGGCTGGAACAAGCTGGTGCAGATGGACTGGAACGAGCTGGGAGAGGCTGGATTCGATGGACTGCGGCAAGCGGGAGCAGGTAGCTGATCAGGCGGGCTGGAACAAGCTGGTGCAGATGGACTGGAACGAGCAGGGAGGAGCTGGGAGAAGCAGGATCCGACGGACTGCAGCAAGCTGGAGCAGGTAGCTGATCAGGCGGGCTGGAACAAGCTGGTGCAGATGGACTGGAACGAGCAGGGAGGAGCTGGATCAGGCGGACTGGAACAGGCTGGTGCAGATGGACTGGAACGAGCTGGGAGAGGCTGGATTCGATGGACTGCGGCAAGCGGGAGCAGCTAGCTGGAACATGCAGGGAGAGGCTGAACGAGCTGGAACAGGCGGGCTGGAACAAGCTGATGCAGATGGACTGGAACGAGCAGGGAGGAGCTGGGAGAGGCTGGATCCGACGGACTGCAGCAAGCTGGAGCAGGTAGCTGATCAGGCGGGCTAGAGCAAGCTGGTGCAGATGGACTGGAACGAGCTGGGAGAGGCTGGATTCGATGGACTGCGGCAAGCGGGAGCAGGTAGCTGATCAGGCGGGCTGGAACAAGCTGGTGCAGATGGACTGGAACGAGCTGGGAGAGGCTGGATTCGATGGACTGCGGCAAGCGGGAGCAGGTAGCTGATCAGGCGGGCTGGAACAAGCTGGTGCAGATGGACTGGAACGAGCAGGGAGGAGCTGGGAGAAGCAGGATCCGACGGACTGCAGCAAGCTGGAGCAGGTAGCTGATCAGGCGGGCTGGAACAAGCTGGTGCAGATGGACTGGAACGAGCTGGGAGAGGCTGGATTCGATGGACTGCGGCAAGCGGGAGCAGCTAGCTGGAACATGCAGGGAGAGGCTGAACGAGCTGGAACAGGCGGGCTGGAACAAGCTGATGCAGATGGACTGGAACGAGCAGGGAGGAGCTGGGAGAGGCTGGATCCGACGGACTGCAGCAAGCTGGAGCAGGTAGCTGATCAGGCGGGCTAGAGCAAGCTGGTGCAGATGGACTGGAACGAGCTGGGAGGAGCTGGGAGAGGCTGGATCCGACGGACTGCAGCAAGCTGGAGCAGGTAGCTGATCAGGCGGGCTAGAGCAAGCTGGTGCAGATGGACTGGAACGAGCTGGGAGAGGCTGGATTCGATGGACTGCGGCAAGCGGGAGCAGCTAGCTGGAACATGCAGGGAGAGGCTGAACGGGCTGGAACAAGCTGGAGCAGATGGACTGGGACGAACTGGATGAGCTGGATCAGGCAGGCTGGAATAAGCTCGCTACGACTATAGACCTCCATCAGGCCTTCCTTCACTCTTTTTGCAGCGAGACCTTCTGTGCTTATCCCATTTTCTTAAATGTTGCCTCAGCACTTTCTGTGAAGACTGATACATATTACAACTTTTTTTTTAAACATTGAGAAGCTCTGCCTTTTAATCACAGCAGCCGCTTCATACTTTCCTGTGAGGCATACAACGTTCATGGACAAAAGCAGTATTATCTTTCTATCTAGACAATATGGTCCTTTTTGCTGTAGCCGTAAGTACTTCAATCTAGCCCTCTGTTTACTTATGAGATGAGTAAAACAGCTGACTTCCAAATAACTATTTTATCAATCAAATCAGACTGAATTTCTAATATACTAGTAATCCGCTCCCATGCTGAAACCTAAAACTGCTTCAAATTCACACAAGCATACAACATATGAGAAACAGAACCCACAGGAGATCCACAAAACCAGCATCTGTTAGAGCCACTAACAAGTCAATTTTGAGACCTTTGAGTAGGTACACAAATCCCAGTGGGCTATACAATGCAGAGACTGAGTGACCACTGATGATAATGGTCTACAAAATCTAGTCAAAAAAGCTTTCCATGGTCTTCCCTCCAAATCATAATCCAAAGTCCACTTGAGTATCACGTATATCCACAACTGAGCTTTCCCTCTTATATACAGTAGATACCTTCGTAGGTGAAACTAATGAGCAACACATAAATCAATTAACTCGAAAGTCAGGCTCAGTGACTGAACATCTGTTTTCGAACACTGTAAACAGAACCTCAGTTGAAGCCACTGTTGATCATGATTACACTGTAAATTATACTCCTTACTAAGTGCCTCAAATGACTTAAAATTACTACCATACCAAACACCCCTATCCTGCCATTTGCTCGAACTAAACACTCGTATCCTCAAGTCAGGATTGAACCAAAGGGAAATAGGCCCCATATCGTACCAAGATAATTTCGAACATTTGGCCATATACCGTAGTACTTGTTGTAGCAAGAATTATTGGAAAATGAGGCACAACTTTTTGAGCTTGAGCTATGACCAAGATACACAAAGGAAAGGGACTCACTAGAGCCCTTTCCAACTGTAATCACCTCTGGTCAAATCCATCAACGCTGTCGGTAAACTATGTAGCAGCAGTGGCCATCAGATACAAATAATGATACAACATTAAATCTGGAAAATTAACTCTACTCCTTTCCCTAACCAGTTTCATTTTCCTTAGAACTATTCTAGATGCCTTATTGTGCCACAGAAGCTTAGAAAATACTCTTGTTTTATAAGGGAATCTGGATAAGGAAGAGGTACCATACTCGGAATATAGTTCAGTTTGGGTGCAAGTAACATCTTAATTGCTTCCAGCTGCCCCCACCAAAGTAATACAGAGGCGACTACTTCAAAAAAGAGCCCTCAAATGGCTTTCTCTGCATCTATGTTCAAAATGAGCCAATAGTTGCTTTCTTTTAATTGCAATATGCATTAAATTCACCATCTGCCTGATGTTATCAGAGTCTTGCCTATAGGGCACAAAGCCACTGATCAGGATGTATTAAATTAGGCATATGCTGAGACAGCCTGATAGCTTGCACTTCAGCCAGATCTTCACATCACGGTTGAAGACCAGTATAGGCCTGAATGATTGTCGGTGCAATCTTTACCTTCTTTAGGGCTAACAGAGATCCACACCTTCACCATAATTGCTGGCAATTGTTCCCCCTCTTGTATCAAATTTAAGGAGCTCTGCCAGTACAAGGGCCAGTCATCTTCTCCGAGGCCTTGAGCCATGCCATGCATCTAATAAATATACCTATGGCAGTATCGTATGAATCAGATGCCGTGCCTTTCAAGTTTTTTTTTGCCGTGTCTTTGAAGGCTTGTACGGTAGATATTGGGAGTTGTGTTCTTTATCCTTTGAAATAGAAGGAAGAAAGGATTGTAGTTTTTGTTAGATGTTATAGATGACTTCTGTCGTCTGAAATTGGTGTGTGAAGATATGCACGCTGAGCATGCTGTTCTGATAGATTCATGCGTATATCATCTAATTTGGATTATTGTAATTTTTTTTTTATACATTGGATTGAGAACTTCTTTAGGAAATTACAATTCAAAATATGGCAGTCCGTTAACTTTTCGAATTAGCAGATTTTGAGTGTTACTAGTCATTTGCGAGCATTGCATTGGCTTCCTTTGAAGGGTTGTGTTCTTAAAATTGCTTGTATTATGTTTCTTGTTTTACAGGGGGCAGCCCCCTGAACCTGTTGTCAATTTGTTGTTTTCTCAGTCTTTTTGCTGCCATTCTCTTAGCCTACAGGATCAATTGTTACTGAAATGTCCGCCTGTCAAAAAGTATTCATTATAAGCGACTTCCTAAATCTCTGTTTTCATTCTAGGCTATTTATGTCCGGAACACCATACCCAGTACCAGAATGGTTCCAAATTATTCTGTCATTTGAAAGCAATTGAAAACATTTTTATTTGATTTAAATTAGTATTGTGACTGTTACTTAACTTTTATTGTAACTGTAGTGTTCCCCATTATTGTTTGTTTTGGGTTTGTTTGTTTTTTTTCTTATTTTGTAAGTCGTATCGGGCCTTTTTTAGGGATTTTTGCGACTAATCAAGTTTTGTGTTTAGATTAAGAAGCATTGCTCTTTCCTCGGGAGAGGGGAGAGGGGTGGTGGTATTTGAGTGATTTCTTGATTTCCTGGCCTTCCTCATGGTGGTTTCTACTACCACGGAATGGTTAGAAAGCTGAAGTTTTCTGTGGTATAGGACTGGAAGGAGTTTGGTTTCTTCTGAGTCATCTGTGAAGCGCTAGTACCTCCACCCACCATGTTGCTGCACTCCACATATACACTTCCTCACTCCTTGCTAACTTGATGATACATATGCTGTTCTGAACATGAACAACCACCAGACTTCCTTGTAAGCTGGAGCATTATTCTCCACCGATATGTTATCTTCTTATTTCTAGTTCTTCCCAAATGGCCATGCGTTTGCCACAGGCTCGGATGACGCCACTTGTCGCTTGTTTGATCTCCGAGCAGACCAGGAGCTAATGATGTACTCCCATGACAACATCATCTGTGGTATTACTTCCGTGGCCTTCTCCAAAAGTGGCCGCCTGTTGCTAGCTGGTTATGACGACTTCAACTGCAATGTGTGGGACACTCTAAAGGGAGAGCGAGCAGGTCAGTGTGTTCATTGTGCAGTGCTTAATTCATTAACTTTTCTTTCAGATTCAGATAATTTTTACTGCTGATCAATATTTGTATGTATCAGGGCTGCCCAAAATTTCCCAAATGTAACTGGGAAGAGGGGAGGCAAATCTGTTGAATCTGCCTTTTGGATTCCTGGCCTCTTCTGACAGATACTTGGAGGATCATGTGTGATAGAGCAGTCAGTAGTTACAGGCACAAAGTCATCCCATCAAAAAAAAAAAAATCACTGTGTAATAGAAACACAGAAAAAGACAATATGGTATATCTTTAATAACATGCTGTTTCCAAGATTCAAAGTGGTTTACATTGAGCATATATAAATTAATAAAAACAAGTAAAATAAGAGAAAAACAGAAAACATAAAACTTACTAAAATGCAATAGGCAAAAAATAAGAGAAATCAACATTTCAAGCAATATAACAAAATCAAACAGATAGTGATCACCAAATAGATGTACCTAGCGACCACTGGATGTCTATCACATGTCGCTAAGTAGATAATTACATGAATTATAGCTTTATCTAAGTTAATCTACTTTCAGTGAATTTAGGTAGTGGAAAATGCCTGTTGAAACAAGTATGCCCATCCTGTCTGTTGCACTAGACTTCAGTACAGTTTTGCCCTGCAGTGGCAGAAGGAAGAGAGTCCATTTTAGTTGTTTTGTGGGGGGAAAATGGAAAACAAAACAAAGCATGTTTTGCTTGGTTTCTACAATTAACTTGCTGTGTTTTGCCTCTGAAATACTGGGGATACTAAAGGAGCTATGCAGAATTCTAATATGCATTATGATGGGACATACTTCCTAGATTAGGTAGGCACTTAATTTTGAGCATAAGTGGTTTTACTTCTTTCTGCCATTGCAGGGTAGAGTTGACAGAAGCTGTATATATCCCCTAGCAATATATAGTGCTAAAATAGAGCAGTGTACACCAAACCAGTTGGATTTTCAGGATATCCACTGTTAATACAGATATGAGACATTTGCATGCGCAATCTCACATATGGCTTATGGATAGTCTGAAAAGTCGACTGGCTATGGGGTACTGCAAGAGCAGCTTGAAAAACACCAGTTGTATGCTACAAAAGAGAGTTTTAAACTGCCTTCTATGATACTGTAGGCAGTATATCAAGTTCAATAAGCCAGACTCCTTATTCTGCCTTGTTGTATGAATTTAAGCTTGGGATATATGAAGTGCGCCATGAGCAGGTGCTGCATCCGTAATATCGGAGCCAAGAACTTTTTACTGCTCAGCCAGTGGCCTCACACCCGGTGAAAGGCTCTATTAAGAATGGCTGCTAGAATTCTGTTTGCAATTAAAGTGACAGGACAGTTTTTTTTTTCTTTTGAGTTAGCGGCTGTGAATCTCTGGCGCTTTTAGTTATGCGTTGCAGAATTCCCATCCTGTGCAGAAATCTGCACAAGTACAAAGAAGCTGGTTTTCTCTTGTCTTCATCACCTTCCACCCTGCAGTAGCTCCAACATATACACCCATACCCCTCAACCCTGGCCCAGCATTGACCACAAGCAGAGAAAGAGGAGATTGGCTGCACATCAGGCCCTGAATGCAAAATGTGAACCACAAATTTCTGTGTTGTCCCATGTGGATTCCCTTTTTGCATTCAGTGTCAAAATGGCAGAGGACACAGCCCAATGTGCAGTGGCTTTGCTTTTCCACTTGTGATCAGTGCCGGATTGGGGCTTCATGCGCCAGTGGAGGTGGCAGGGTGGGGAGAGAGAGAGAAAACTCTGCTATGGGGGGAGGGAGAAAGCTAGAGAGAGGTATATGGAGGGATTCAATTATGGAGGTGGTCATTGAGAGAGGGGGGATGTTTTGGGGGTGTTATTGAGAGCTGTGGAGTAGGTGCTGGAGACAGGTTTGAGAGAGCTATGGTGGGGAGGAGGGGGTGCTAGGAGGAGGCTGAGAGAGAATTATGGGTATATGTATGCTAGGGGAAGTCAGAGACAGCAATGTAGATGTGTGTTACTGGGGCAGGGATTGAGAAACAGGGGGATGGAGAGAGGAGGAGGTGAGGTTCTTGCTAGGGGACAGAGAAAAAAAGAAAATAAAGTTGGGAGTGTCCACCATGGAAAGGGGGCGGAAATACAGGGGATTGAACCTGTCTGGGAAGGGGTTCAGGCTAATTGGGGAGTGATACTTCTGGGGAAGGGTGGAGCAAGGAGAAAGCTTTGGGGGAGGGGAGTTCAGGCTTAGGGCATGGAGAAGCCATGCTTTTATGGTGGGGGATGTCTATACAAAATTACAAATGCAGAAACTTGCATAAGTTAAAAACCGCGCAGAATTTTGAACTTTTTTATTTAATTAAATTTTAAAAATTTTACACAATTCCTGCAGAAGTATCCAGTTTTCATCTTTGCTGCTGCGGTCATTGGTTTGTGCAGATTAGACTTCAGAGTCTGGGTGTTCATTTTCTTCCCTGGTTTCTCTCTCCTACAGGTGTCCTTGCTGGTCATGATAACCGTGTCAGCTGTTTAGGTGTTACCGATGATGGGATGGCTGTAGCTACAGGGTCTTGGGACAGTTTTCTCAGAATCTGGAATTAACACGGGGGCAAGCATCTTGTACATTCTCCAATGAGATCTGGAGAGATCAATGCTGCAGCCTAGAGCTGTGAAATTAACATTTCTACCTTGTATTTGCAGGTGAAGTTTTTTCTATTCACTGATTTATTATTATTATTATTATTATTACAACACGAAAAAGGCTTTCTGTAAACTAGTAAAAATCAAGTGAAGGAATGATGAAAATATCACTGACTCTCTGACAAGGGGCTAGCACTTGGCCATGGCGATGGAGGTCCTTTCCTTTCTGTTTTGGTTCAGTTAAGTTGTCCTTAAGGGATTTCTGCTTATGCTCAAAGTCTGCTAATCTGTACTTTTTTGTATATAACAGAATGTAAACATTATAGCAACCAGCCATGTAACATTTGCTTGTATGTAAAGAAACTAGTATATACATTTTCCATGAATTAGCTAGTTATAGCTTTGCCATTAGCTTGATACCACACTTAAGTTTGGTCATGATTGAGCTGATCAGTGGTTTTAAGAGTGAGTGTGGGGTTTTATTTGTTGTTGTGTGTTTATTAATTTTTTTTTTTTTTGTGATCTTGCCATGGGTGAAAAATAAAGGCATGACTGTGTATATCGGCAGAAGCGTTGAATTCATGATCATCTTTTTTCCTATACCACACTCAGTCATCTTGGGCGTGCCACGAGTACCCCTTGCCCTACTGTATTGTAGGTCTTTAGATTTTGGTTGGATTCCAGAACACTAATTGGAAAGGCTAGAACTTGACTGCTGGAACTGAGGGACAGATTTGGAAGGACACAATCAAGTTGTGTTTATCATTTGTGATTGAGTATCCTTTTTAAAACAGCTAGTATAAGGAATTGTCAATGAACAAAGCAGCTTGTATCACTATTAAACTGTGAAAAGTGGAAGTTCAGCTCTTTCAAACCACAGTGTACTTGGCAGTTGGTGTAAAACCACCAGTGTCATACTTGGTGTAGCATTTGCATAGTATTTCTTTGTCACCAGACGCCATCTTCAGTCTGAAGATTGGCAAATGTGGTGTGTGCCAGCTCTGTCCCCAATTTTCCAGATCTTAACCAGTTTGTCTTTGCCCCAGACTTGTCTATACTTTTCCTTTCTCTCATTTGCCCTCCAGTACATGCTCCTTAAATCTTTTGTCCCTTTGGTCAAGTCTTCAGGCATGATTCTTCCACCTCCTGTCATCTTCTTCACCCTTTCATATGAGATCAATGTACATAGAGGGCAAGGGCGTGCATTGTTCCTTTGACTGCTTTTTAGAATTCTTCTATAGCCCCACAGTTCAAATGTTCACATTGCTCTAAGTCCCTTATTCTGCCCCTGAGAAACTTTTCATAAGGACTGGCATGGTAACGTACAAATTAAATGTAATGCGCTTCTTGTGAAGGGTTCCCAGCTTGATTCATAGGTCAGACTTCTGTTTCCCCGAGTCAGCCAGGGATGAGGACGCTAGAGAGTGTGGCAGCCAATAGCTGTTTCCAGTTGATCTGAAAGAATTAGAAGCAAGAAAGAACTCTTTACAGTCCTGAAGGCCATTTTTTTGCCGTTTTTTTTTTTTTTTTTTTTTTTTTACATGTGTTGCACATTTTATGTATTTGATTTGTTTTAATGTCATTACTTTGGCAAATATGTCCATAGCGTTAGTAGTTCTTTTGGTTGATCTGTGTAATGTTCGTTGTCTTTGTGTTCGGTTTCATTCCATATATTGCACAGGTTATGCATAATCCATTAAAGAGCATGTCTGGTTTCCCCTATATGTGATTATTTCTCTCACTGACACACCATGTCAGTGGGAAGAGAACCACCTAGTGAAATGGTTAGGGAATGCAGTAACTCATTCACTATTTACCAGCAATGTGTGTGTTGGGGGTGGGGGGAGGGGGTGAGAAATGAAGCTGTTTGATAGTCGGTATTAGCTCTTTTGAATGGGCCAAAAATCCTCCTTGTAGTCTCGGTTCTTTCTACAGTCTGTTTTTATGTTCCCAGTCTGAAGTGTCGGTGCCTAAGCATCTTCTGAAATGCCAAGTATTCTTTACAGTGCAATACATTAATAAGCTGTATACTGAAGCCTGATTTTATGCTAAAAAATCTAGCAGACTATTTGTGGATTTTTCTCTACTTAATCCTGCAGAATCTTTGGGAAATTATGGCCTGTAGGAAGTAGGTAGAGATGACTTTGCAGTGCCATAGCTTTGATTGGGGTTCTGAATAGCCACTTCATTTTCCACATAATGTTTGCTGCATACTAGTCTTCAACCTGAGTTGGTTGAGGTACTTCTGAGAATAGAGTTCAGTTGCTCTGTTTGGGAGGAGGGGTTGTTCATACTCCTTGGGATTCGGCTTCCTGTTTGGAGCTGACTCCTCCTCATAGGACTTCTGTATATGAACATCCCGTTTTCTCCACCAAGAAAGCAAACTGCCTGGAAAATATTTGTAAGCCTGCCAAGGAAACTTGTAAGCACTTAGTACTGAGTTTTTCAGCCCCGCTTTACAAAGCCGGTAGATTTAGCACCTTTTTACACCTTGCCCCTTCTCTCCTTTCAGTCCCTAATGCGTTCACCATCTCCTACGTATCAGTGTGCTCCAGTGTGATATGAGAGGTGAAAGACAGGATAAAAAGTTTTTGAACAGTGCTTGTTGCGTCCAGAGGTTGTAGTCAGGACGCAACAACCTCCATATAGAACTGACCTAGAAGGTAACTTAGAAATTGTCACCAAGTTGTTTTGAGTGTGTTCTCAGTTTTACATCCGTGCCACCATTTCTTCCAGTATGAATACCCATTATTTTGTCAGTATGGTCAAGTTTCCAGTACTCCTATGTGAGTATTTCCAAACTGCATTTGTCCTATATTTGCAGTAGTGAATGTGCCAAGAGGTGCACAAGCCAAGGGAGGGGCAGCAGGTGTCACTGTGCTCCCTTTGTAAAGACAGGCAAAGCAAACGGGACCAAAATCGAAAGCAGAAGCAATACAGATCACATAGAACTGGGTGCATTTTTTTTTTGGTAGTAGGCAGAGGTGCACTCTGGGATATTGGTTTGTGTAGGTTTCCCTCCTGCCCCCTAATCCCAAATAATTCCTGGTGCTAATAGTTGGATCTGTTCTTAGAATTTGAAATTTGTAGCTTCTTACAAGAGGACTTATAAAGCTTCCAGATGTACAGTTTGTGAAAATCTTTCATCCTGATCCTCTCAAAAATTGTTACACACACACAAAGTATTGGGAAAGTTTTTCCTTGCACACTTGTGCATAGAGGGCCTTATTTGAGACTATAAAAGCGGGTGGTGGTGTAACTTCATTCTGAGGTCAGATCTACCAGCATATGGGTTTTCAGGAGCAGGGGGGTGGGGTTGAGTGTTAATGGCATCATTTGTTTATAATGATGTTCATGAGAATTATGTCATTTCAAGTATCTTCTCTGGTTCAAAAACATGTCTTAGGTTTTCGTTTTGTAGTACTGATCACTTACAGAATATATTGTGCCAAAAAATGTCTGGATGCCAGTTCATTTTTTTTAAATTATTTACAGTATTCACTGGATTTCTAATG
Source organism: Microcaecilia unicolor (assembly GCF_901765095.1). Taxonomy (NCBI): domain Eukaryota; kingdom Metazoa; phylum Chordata; class Amphibia; order Gymnophiona; family Siphonopidae; genus Microcaecilia; species Microcaecilia unicolor. The sequence goes on along the minus strand of NC_044040.1, from coordinate 203,287,510 downwards.
TTTAAAAATAGTAACCAGATGTTTAAAGTACTGTGTAGAATAAAAACTTGTGGCTTAGCCATAATTTAGAAATTTGAAAATCATGTGCCTCAGAACTGACCAGAATCCAGATTTTTAATTTTTGTGTAAGTGATGTGGAACAAGTTTGCAGAATATATTCACCATAGATATGCGATACTGTTTGAGAGCTGAAAAAACCCACAAGGTTTCTTGTTATCATACTGTCATTACCTCACTGTTACATGTACCCTTCTCTCTTCCAATAGCAATTTTGATTTTGTTTTTCGTCTGCTGGGTTGGGATGTGAATAAACTTGACAACCTAATGGAGGTTTTTAGTTTTAACATTCTGTTTAAAGCCAAGATTGCATTCTCTCTTTTTGAGGTGGCCTCAATTCATGACTTCACAGTTCCTCAGTAACAGTGTTTGCTTACTGTAATGCATGAGTTGCCAATCATTTGTTATTAATCCATCAGCACAACGAATTATCAGAAAGGGAAGCTCATGTGTGAGAATGTCGAGGAACAAAAAAATAAGCTCAGAAAGAATTGAGTCAAATAGACATTCCAAGACAGTATATTTTTGTCAAGTGGACACTGTCTCTGCCAGTGGACTTAGTACTGTACTTTAAACTTTTGCCCATGTGTATTCTGGGCCATAAATGTTTGGTGTATGTCACAGGCAGTTTTCTAGTTGAATGACAGAATTTGACATTGCATTTCATGTAAAAGTAATTCCGCATGGGGTGGATGGTGCACCTTGTATAATCTGCCATGCATGTTGGTTCAATATCTTCCTGAACTGCAGAGGCACACAGAGCCTTTTATCCAGTTGCTGGTTGTGTAAAATACATGCAGAAAGTTAATGCAGTGTTTGTACGGTAAAATTAAATGTGTGAACAGTTACTAATTTGATATAACCTGATAACACATTAAATGTGCCTCACAAATTCCACAGTACGATAGATTTTGACAAATGCAGACTTAGTCTTAGATATTTCAGCCTTATTGCTTTATTTATATAGTGGTGCTTCATTCTGTGCTTTATTTTCCTTCCAACCTAAAAAAAAAAGACAAAACGAAAGGAGGAAAGAAAAGTGGCTGACCGTGTGTATTGCTTACTATCCAAAGGAGTCCAAACCTAGTTTTTTTAATTTCTGTACTATATAGTGCAAAACAAGTTTGACTTTAAACTCGAGAACCTTCTCTTTTTGTAACATTTTTACTCTTTTGTTGCTGAACATTTTAACAAAAGGCATCATAAATCTCTCCAGTGCCGAAAGGAGTCTGCACTGCCTTTGGATTGTGTGTGTATTCAAGAACAGTCTTAAAGGTTTTATGTCCATCTGAAACCAAGGGGGGGAACTTGTGCCATGCGATTTTCTTTAACAGTGCTGTTGTATAAAGAATTCCCTGTGAAATAATAATCACTTGCTATGAATGTTTGTTTATAGTTTTGTTTTGGTTTTTTTTTTTTTCAAAATTGATCTTTTCTTGGTATTTGTACAGTGGCTCAGTGAAAAGATATGTTGCCATGAATTGATATTGTAACCAATAAACAAAGGCTTTTAATCAAACAGTGGTGCCTTGTGCTGAACATGAGACAAATGTTTGGAGTATGCTGGATGGTGTAGCAATGAGCACGTGAATGTGGAGTAAATGTATTTGAAAATTTGATGACTATACTAGAAGAGTGTAGCGTTCTCCATTGACATGCAGGATTGAATTAGTCACACAAACGGGGGTGACATCGTCCAATGGCACTGGGACAGAACAGCTTTCACAGAGCCCATAACTAGTGCAAAACTATGAGCATACATGGCCCTTTTCTTTTGCAGCAGTAATCTGTTTTTATCAGCTACGTGGATGTGGAAATAAAGCTTTCCCAACTTTTCATTGAAGAAACTTCACAGTTTTGTTCTGTGAAATTTTAATTCTTTTTCATTTATAATTGTCTTTAAAAAAAATGTCTTGACATCATGATACAGGCATGGAGAAAGATAGCCAAGAATTACACCCACAGGCTTTGTGTCATTTATTTGGATTCAGGCTCCTCAGTAAGAGGACCATTATGAATGCAAAAGTATTTCCCTGCCCTAAGCCTGGAAGAATTGTCTGTCGGTTCTTGACCATTATGATGAGACAGGAGAGGTGCTCTTAAAAATGAGGACTGTTGATCCTCTGCAGCAGGTCCTCTGCTTTCAAAATCCAAGGACAATGCAATTCTCCGCTGAGACTTCTGTACTAGAAGAATCGCTATATAGAACACTACAACTGGATGCACCACCATGAGCCAAGAAGGGTCTTCTCCATCTTTTTGTTACTATCTACGTTTATTTGCCGAGTGGAATGAGATTATCTTTAAACACAGCAAAGTTAAAGAACATGCCCACCCAGCAATTTTCACATGTTCAAATCACTGCTGTTACTGTAGCTCTCTTGAAATTTGCTTGAGAGCATCTGCAAAGTACCTAATTTGGCCCTTGTGCCATATGTTCCTACTACTGCCTCTCCGAGACACTGCATCTTTTTGAGATTTCCGACTTGCTATTTATCATGTTATGACACTTATCTGAGCCCTGAGCTTGAGCGTCATGTTTTTGTGCCTGTTTTAATTCTCTGTGAACAGCAAGATTTAATCAGACACAGTCTTGCCTGCTACTAGAGTTATCAGGAGACTGCTGCAAGTGGGGAAGGGCTGTGCATGGTCAGAGCTTTACACTAGTTTTCAGCTCTTGTGTTGTATTTCACTTTATCTTGTCTGGATGATTAATCCTCTTGTTTCTAGAGAGCATGTGTTACAGGTAAACAGCTTTGCTATAGATAAAGTTGGTACCAAGTAAAGGGTAAGTCTCAAGTTCCATTATGTTCTCCGATCTGAAGTTAGCTATCTTTGGCACCTGTGCTGTTTGAATTTCCATTTTCTACCATTAATTCCATTTTTCTTCTAAATGTATACATCAGAGGTTGAGGGTTTTCTTGCAAGAAATGATACAGGGTCTCCTAATGTTAGGGAGTGTGTGCAAATATCATTCTACTACACAGGAGCTTAAACACAGGCTTCCATCTGATTTGGATAAAACATCGGTTGTTCTTTATTTTCTGTCAAGATACATTCCAAGTGAAAAGTTTGCACTTAAAAAAAAAAAAGTACAGTAGTCTATAAAACTCGTGCATTTATATAAAATTATTTTAAGTATACAGCTTCAACACATTCAGAACTGCTTTAAAATCGATTCACATTTTATCACTGATAAAGGAACAGAGCAGACACAGTCCCTTTTCACTTATTTCAGTAATGGCCACAGGGTTGAACAGGCTACTTTTCAGGTCAGTTGGGGTGGACACTTGTTTGAGGGTAAGTCGGATGGGATCAGTTGTACTAACAGCAGGATGTACCGTATTTTTCGGACCATAAGACGCACCTAGGTTTTAGAGGAGGGAAATAGGGAAAAAAAAAATTTTTCCTTTTTCCCTCCTCTAAAACCTAGGTGCTCCGGTGCGTCTTGTCCAAGTTCGGGATCGCCCTCCCCTACTCACGTCACGCGATGTTCCCTGGTGGTCTAGTGACGTCGGGGCAGGAAAGAGCCCCCTCTTTCCTGCCCAGCGCGCTGCTCTCCGTCCTCCTGTATGCTGCCTGACGGTCTCGGCGAGATTCAAAATGGCCGCCGAGACTTCAATTCTCGGCGGCCATTTTGAATCTCGCCGAGACCGTCAGGCAGCATACAGGAGGACGGAGAGCAGCGCGCTGGGCAGGAAAGAGGGGGCTCTTTCCTTCACCGACGTCACTACACCACCAGGGAACATTGCGTGATGTGAGTAGGGGAGGGCGATCCCGAACTCGGACCTCGCTACCTTCGGACTATAAGACGCACCCCCCATTTTCCTCCCAAATTTGGGAGAAAAAAGTGCGTCTTATAGTCCGAAAAATACGGTAAGTATTTTTGCCTGAGTCATGAGTGTGGAGAAAAGAGAAATTATACCACCACTTTGATTTTTGGTTTGAAAGGTGGTATATTCAAAACTGTACTAAACAAACACTGTGTCCAATATTTGCTTTCCTAAAAAAAAAAAAAAAGTTTCTTTATACCTATTTAATGATTTGTATATTAAAAAAAATACTGATATAAACCTGAGGCCTTCATGTATACTACTATGGTGAAATTAGATCTTACCTGCTAATTTTCTTTCCTCTAGACCCTCCAGACCGGTCAAGACGCATGGGTTATGTCCTCCTACCAGCAGAGGGAGACTGAGAAACACTGAGCTTTTGAATACTGTATATATAACCTGTGCAGTACATCCACTAGCCAGTATAACCCTGACAAAGCAGAGCAAACAAAAAACACCAACTAGAACTAACAACCCTGTACGTGGTCACTGCCAACTGGACACTTTCTTCATATCTTTCATTGTGCCCTTCGTATTGTGTGTGCTTCCACAGGTGGACTATCAAACACGGTCACACCTGACCAGACTTATACAAACAAAGTCTGAAACCATAGAAACCACACTCAACAGCTGCCAAGACAGAACAACAGACAACAGACCTCTTGGCCTACAGTACAGACAGGGCGGGCCTTGACCGGTCTGGAGGGTCTAGAGGAAAGAAAATTAGCAGGTAAGATCTAATTTCACCTTCCTCCACGACCCTCCAGACCGGTCAAGACGCATGGGACGTACCCAAGCAGTAATATCCTAAGGGCGGGATCCACGTAGGCCCGAGGTCAACACTGCAGCCCCAAAACCTGCCTCGTCCTTGGCATGCACATCAATCCTGTAATGTTTAACAAAGGAATGCAATGACGACCAAACCGCCGCTCGACAAATATCTAACGGAGGAATCATACTACTCTCCGCCCAGGAGGCCGCCATTCCCCTGGTAGAATGAGCCGAAAATTCCTTAGGGACCACGCAGCCCTTCAGCAAATACGCCGAAGCAATTGACTCCTTCAGCCATCTAGCTATCGTAGCTTTGGAAGCTGCCGCGCCCTTCCTTGCACCACCATGGAGAACGAACAAACGATCAGAAAGCCTATAGTGTCGAGTTCTGGAAATGTAACAGCGCAAGACTCTTCGCACATCTAACTTGGCCAGTCGCCGCTGCTCTGCATCCCCGGCCAAGTCACCCAAAACTGGCAAGGAAATCACTTGATTCACATGAAACTCTGAGACCACCTTGGGCACAAAGGGCGGCACCGGGCGCAACGAAACCTTCTCCTTGGAAAAAGACAAAAAGGGCTCTCTACAAGACAAAGCCTGAAGTTCTGACACCCGCCGAGCTGAAGTAATAGCCACCAAGAACACCGTCTTTAGGGACAGATCCTTATCTGAAACAGCAACCAAGGGCTCAAACGGCGGCCTCACCAAAGCATCCAAAACGAGATTCAAATCCCACGGAGGCACCATCCGCCGCCGGGGCGGGCGCAGTAACTTACCCTTCAAAAATCGAACCACATCAGGACTAGAAGCTAACGACTTTCCCTGGAGCTTCCCACGGAAACACGACAAAGCCGCCACCTGCACCTTCAAAGAGGACAAGGCCAAACCCCTGTCCATACCATCCTGTAAAAACTCCAAGACATCTGTCACCGACGCCCGAAAGGGAAGAACCTGCCTACCTGCACACCAATGCTCAAAAACTCTCCAGACCCGGACATACGCCAGCGAAGTGGACTGCCTACGCGAACTCAACATCGTATCGATAACTCTGGACGAAAAACCTTTCTTCCTTAACCTGTGCCTCTCAAGAGCCAGGCCGTAAGCGAGAACCGATCCGGATCTGGCATAACTATTGGTCCCTGACACAACACCCCTGAATCTGACAATGGCAGCGGATCCGCTATCGCCAACCGCACCAGATCTCCGTACCACGGTCGACGCGGCCAATTCGGGGCTAACAAAATCACTTGTCCGGGGTGCCGAGCGATGCGCTGAATCACCCGACCGACCAACGGCCATGGGGGAAACACATACAGCAACTCCTGCGGCCACGGCATTAGAAGCGCATCTATGCCTTCCGCTCGAGGATCCCTCCGGCGACTGAAAAACCTCTGAACCTGAGTATTGCGGGCCGTTGCCATGAGATCCATCACGGGAAGTCCCCAGACCGACACAATGCGATTGAACACCGGCCAATGAAGCCACCACTCTCCGGGGTCTAGAGCATGCCTGCTTAGGTAATCTGCCTCCATGTTGTCTACTCCAGCCACATGTGCCGCGGAGAGCGCTAGAAGATGAACCTCCGCCCATTGACACAACAGCGCCGCCTCCTCCGCGACCGCCTGACTCTTTGTGCCCCCCTGACGGTTGACATAAGCCACGGCGGTGGCGTTGTCGCAAAACACCCGGACTGCTTTCCGCACCAGCACACTCTGAAACGCCTGAAGCGCTAGTCGAATGGCCCGGGTTTCCAAACGATTGATGGACCACTGAGCTTCTACCTGAGACCAGCGTCCTTGAGCTACCTGCCCGAGACAATGAGCTCCCCAGCCCTGAAGACTGGCGTCTGTGACGAGAACCACCCACTGCGGAGCCTCCAACGGCATTCCCTTTTCCAGATTGCCTGGATCTAGCCACCACTGGAGACTGAGGCGTGGGGTTACCGGCAGCTGAAGGCGTACATCCAACTCCTGCGACAGAGGCGCCCACCGACTGAGAAGAGCTGACTGCAACTGCCGCATATGCGCCCGGGCCCACGGAACTACCTCTATGGTGGCCGCCATCAACCCCAGGACTTGCAGGTACTCCCAGGCCGTCGGAGCCGCCTCCGACAGAAATAGCCGAATCTGACTCTGCAACTTGCGAATCCGGGGGCCCGGCAGAAAGACCCGACCGTTCCTGGTATCGAAAAGAACCCCCAGGTACTCCAACGACTGCGACGGCACCAGGTGACTCTTGCCGAAGTTCACTACCCAGCCCAGAGACTGAAGAAACTGCACCACTCGAGCAGTAGACTCCTCGCTCTCCGACTGGGACTTGGCCCGAATCAACCAATCGTCCAGATACGGGTGCACCAGAATACCCTGCTTCCGCAAGGCCGCCGCCACTACCACCATGATCTTGGAAAAGGTTCGAGGAGCCGTTGCTAATCCGAAAGGTAGAGCACAAAACTGAAAATGCTTCCCTAAAACCGCAAAGCGCAGAAATCGCTGATGAGCGGCCCGAATGGGGATGTGCAGATAAGCCTCCGTCAGATCCAAAGACGTGAGAAACTCCCCTTCCTGCACCGCGACAATGACCGACCTCAATGTCTCCATGCGGAAAGAGGGGACTCTGAGGGCTGCATTGACTGCCTTCAGATCTAAGATAGGCCGAAAGGCATCCTCCTTCTTTGGGACCACAAAATAGATTGAATAGCAGCCCAAGCGGCGCTGAGCGGCGGGAACCGGTACCACCGCCCCCAGACTGATCAGTCGCGCCAAAGTGTCTCGCACTGCTGCCCGCTTGAGCCTCGAATGACAAGGGGAATCCAGGAACCTTTCGGGAGGCGAGCCGTCGAACTCCAGAGCGTATCCGTCTCGCACCACTTCGAGAACCCACTGATCCGATGTGATTTGGGTCCAGTCCTGGTAAAACTGACTCAGCCGAGCCCCTACCCGAACCAGAGCCTGGACCCGCACACCTTCATTGCGAAGTACGCCCCGAAACCTGTCCTCCCGCGGAGAAATCACGCCCTCCGCGCCGATTCCCCCGAAAGGACTGTGTTCGCTGAAAGAACCGACCTCTAAAGGCCCCACTAGCCCTCCCGGGCCTATACCGGCGAGCCTCCTTAAACCGACCTCGGGAGGAAGTACCCCTAGACGCCGCCTTAGGACGAAAATCCGGAAGACGAGGGGCCTTGGCATCGCTGAGACCTTTCACCAACTTATCCAAATCCTCACCAAAAAGCATGGACCCCTTAAACGGAAGCGAACAAAGCTTAGCCTTGGAGGCCGCGTCTGCGACCCAACCTCGCAACCACAGTGCCCTACGTGCCCCCACCAGCATAGCCATATTCTTGGCCGAGGCACGGAGCAAATCATAAAGTGCATCAGACAAAAAGGACGATCCCATTTCCAATTTGGCTAATTCCTGTACCCCGGAGGTTCCCACCTCCACCGAATCATCCAGCAGTTTCTCGGCCCAACGGAAACACGCCCTTGCAACCAGCCCCCCACAAACCGAGGCCTGCAGGGCCAGGGCCGACAAATCAAAACTCCGCTTGAGGAAGGCCTCAAGCCTCCTATCCTGGGGATCCCGGAGAGCAGTCCCCCCGTCCACCGGTATAGCCGTGGCTTTTGTAACTGCTGTCACCACCGCATCCACTGTGGGAGCCTTAAAGGAATCTCTATCTTCCTGTGGGAGCGGGTACAGTCTAGACATCGCTTTAGACACTTTACAGGGAGAATCCGGCGAATGCCACTCTTGAAACACCATATCCCGGATGTCCTTATTCATGGGAAAGGACCTAGCCTGCCGCTGAATCCCCTTCACCAAGGGGTCCACCTGTCTAGCTTCCCCCAAAACCGCCTCTGGCTGTTCGAACTTGAGGGTGGAAGAAACCTGCTCAATGAGCTCCGCAAGCTCTTCCCTGTGAAAAATCCTCACTACAGAGGGATCCTCCCCAGGGACCACCAACTCCGGATCCTGAGGACCCTCAAACCCCTCAGGATCCGCGGTATCACTCAAAGCACCTTCAGATCCTACAGGGGAGAATCCCTCCTCGTCGTCCCACTCAAAACGAGGCCTCTTAGTCAGTGCCGCACTAGCCCCCTCCCCTAAAGGTGGGGGTCCCGCCTTCCAGGCTTGAAACAGGGTCCATACAAAATCCGGAGGAAAACCAACGCCTCCTGTACCCCCAGGCGCCACCTTCGGAGTCGATCCGGGAGCAGCAGGGCCAAAAACAGCTGATTCCGCTGGACGCGCGGAATCCAAAATGGCGGACGTTCCCGCCAAAACTAAATTCGTTGAAACCGGCCCTGCCGGTGCCCCTGCTGCCCCCGACACCCCCGAACTAGCTGGGACCTCCACTATCAACATCGGGGGTGCCGCCATCGGCGAGGCCTGCTTCGGTTCGCCGCACAGCCGGCACTGACCTCCCGGCGCCTCTATACCTCGGCGCGAGCACGCGCGACAGCAGAGAAGTTTGCCTGCCATAACCTCGAAGCACACCACCCGCTGTGCTGACCGGCGCAAACACTCTCTCTCACCGCTTCCCCACAACAATTATCCGCTCTGCTCTCTCTCGCTAGTAATAGGAACGAACCTGCCGTCCGTTCCTATGTACACAAAGCTGCAGACGGCTCTTAAAGAGATATTACCCAATTTCTTTTTGGCAGCTGAAAAGTGGGGGGCTCTCAAGGCTACAATCATAGAAAGCAGCCGAGGCACAAAGCTGCCAGCGTCTCCAAAGAGAGCAGCACAGGGGGAGGGACCTGAACACAGGTGTAACACCCCAGGGGGGAAAACTGGGCCCCACCGGACCCAGGGCCCCGAAGCACTTTTTTTTTTTTCTACCACGTACAGGGAATACTCCAAACCAATAAATATGGGAATAAGAGAAGAAACCCCTTAACTGTATAATCAAACTACCTCACCAGACTATTGAAGACTGCACAGGCTGTCCATCTACCTCTGCTGAGACTGAGAAAATACTGGCTAGTGGATGTACTGCACAGGTTATATATACAGTATTCAAAATCTCAGTGTTTCTCAGTCTCCCTCTGCTGGTAGGAGGACATAACCCATGCGTCTTGACCGGTCTGGAGGGTCGTGGAGGAAATACTTGGTTTCTGAAATGTAATCAATTTACAACTTTAATACTATATGACCGAGGGAGTCTTCTGTGTAATTGGTTTTAGAAATTTAACAAGCTTGCAAACTTCATATTCGTTAGTGGTAAGACAAGGGTAGTTGAAAGCTAAAACTGATTGTGTAAGCTTTGCATTATGGACTGGTTAGTAGTACCTCTTGGGAGTCAAGCTGGTAACTAGGCCAACAACATAGAACAGGAACAGAATCTCAGGTAACATCTTTATAAAGTTTGGGGTGTTATAAAACTAACCTTCAGGCTTCTGCATCTACTTATGTTCCTTACCTGATGAGCTTTCTTTTTGCATAATTTTGCTGTAACTGCTCACAGGTCCTGTTACTGGCCTTTTTATCACAAACTCACACCTGTATGGTTAAAAGGTTGTCCAGATTGTTGTTGGTTTTTTGTTTTTTTTTAAGGTAAGTGTTTTTCAATCTTTTAAGAAAACTTTCAGCCAATTTACAAAAGCACAAGTAATAGGAGGAATAACCACCCCCCACACACACCCACTCCTCATGGCTATGGAAAGCATGACACGAGGTTTTAATCATCATTTTGAAAGTGGAAAGACTGCAGTAGACTAGTTCCTCAATCTTTATCTCCAATCCTGACAGTAGCTCAGATTTTCAGGATATTTCTGCTGAGTATGCATGAGAGAGTTGTCTACTACAGTGGTAGAAGGCATGTAAATCTCTCATATGCAGATTCAGTAGGGATTTATGTATGTATTACATTTGTATCCCACATTATCCCACCTCTTTGCAGGCTCAATGTGGCTTACAATTCGTCATGGATACTGAAATAGAAGAGAATGTGCATTTGGTTTTACAGAGAGTTTTGGTTACATGGTGGTGAAATACATGATAGTGTTAAAGCAAAAGGTGTTATAATACTGGACATATTAAGGATTGTACAGTTACATGTGTTGATCATTGTGATATATCTTGTCAAAGAGAGAGGTTTTCAATAAGGGATATCTTTAAAACTTGAGCTACTATCAGTAACCTAATGTGATGTTTCTTTATGGGTAACAGGAACTAGCTTTAGCTTGTCTGGAACCTTATAGTGTAGCTTCAGCGGTATGAAAAGTTTATCACAGAACTCCACTCTTAGTGAAGGACTAATGACTTCCAATAATTCATAAGCTTAAGATCTTGAATTTAATCCTAACAGACACCTATGCTATTTAGCAGATTGGGTGCTCCAAGGTGGCCATTAAGATCAGCGTTGCTCCTCTTGGCCAATGCTAAATCTGGCTAGAATCCATTCCCCTTAGCCTAGTGGTTAGTGCAGTAGACTCTGATCCTGGGGAACTGGGTTCGATTCCCACTGTAGCTCCTTATGCCTTTTGGCAAGTCACTTAACCCTCCGTTGCCCCAATTACAAATACGTACCTGTATATACTATGTAAACAGTTTTGAATGTAGTTGCAAAAACCAAGTCCCATTTCCCTTATACCAGCTCTCATTTGATTCTTCATTCAAATTGGGCTTAAAACCAGGCTGCCTTATTTTCAAAGGAAGTTAAGTACACTAATTCCTGATGATCGTATAATTATACTGTTTGAAGATTTTAGAAGCTTAGTAAGTGGATGGTGTTGGGTCAAACTGTGCGAGTGCTGCTTTTCAGGTAGGTTATTAATTATCAAGTTACTTAGATTAGTCCAGCAGGCTTAGAGGGACAGTACTGGCATGGTGACTGCACTAGCCACAGCTTGTGTGACTACTGCTGTGGATAGCAGTACTGCCTATACACATTTATGGACTAGTATCTATGATGTGTGATTTCAGTGTACCAGCTGAACCTTTAACCCAGTGTGTTCTGCACAAGGCTTTAACACATTTCTTCATCGTTAACTCATATTTGATGCTGAGTCTGTTTAAAGCCAGCTAGGAACTGTAAACAGAAGAGTAAGCAGTGACTAAACTTCAGACTTTAACAGCTCTGCTTCCTGCCTCATCTTCCCCTCTCTGTTCTGTCAGCCATTTTGATGGTATAGTGTTCCAGAAAGGGCCTCTCCTACCACCAGAACAAGGTGGCAGCAGTCCCCATGTAAGCAAAGTACCTCCACTGTAGCAGATGTCTGAGGACAGCAGGCCCTGCATCTCAAAAAGATATAGCAGCATTAGAAGAGGTACAGAGAAGGGTAACAAAACTCATAAAGGGGTAGGACAACCCTTTGAGGAAAGGCTAAAGGGGCCAAGGCTCTTCAGGTTGGAGAAGACAGCAGAGGGGAGGTATGATAGAGGTCTATAACGTAAGTGGAACGGAATGGGTAGACACGAATCAGTTGTTTACTCTTTCCAAAAATATTAGGACTAGGGGGCACATAATGAAGCTACTATGTAGTAAATTTAAAATAAAGCTGAGAAAATATTTCTTCACTCAACATATTTAAATTGTGGAATTCATTGCCAGAATGTGGTACATAGCATGGTTTGTCTTAAGTACCTAAACGAAAAGTCCATAAGTCATTAGTAAGATAGACTTGGGGAAAATAGACTGCTTATTTCTAGAAGGGCATGAATCTGCTCTGGAAACATCTAGATTCCCAGCTGTCCGAGACCACTGGGCCCCTCAAATGGAGATGTACTAAGGGAGTGAAATGCATTGTTGACGCCATGTGGCCCATCAATCTCAACATTTGCCGAACTGGAACCTGCAAGGTGAGTGCCATCAAGGTCTCTGCTATCACTTGTAGAAAGGGAAATGGGACTTGATATACTGCCTTTCTGAGGTTTTTGCAACTGCATTCAAAGTGGTTTACATATATTGAGGTACTTATTTTGTACCAGGGGCAATGGAGGGTTAAGTGACTTGCCCAGAGTCACAAGGAGCTGCAGTGGGAATCTAACTCAGTTCCCCAAGATCAAAGTCCACTGCACTAACCACTAGGCTACTCCTCCACTCATAGGGCTCCTATGTACTCCAAACACTGAACCGGGAGAAGGTAGGTTGAGTTACTAGGGTTCTCCAATATCTGAATAGTTAAGCATATTAACTCTGTTGCTGCCTCCTGTGATATGCTTCTTGACTAGCCAATCGTCCAGATAAGGAAACACATATATTCAAAGTCTGTACAAATATGTTGCAACGACTGCTAGGCACTTGGGTGAATACCCTGGGAGCTGACGTTGAGGCCAAATGTTATAATACGATAACTGGTAGTTTCCCTATTCAGAATCTGAGATACTTCCTGTGACTGGGAAATATTGAAATGTGGGTATAGGCATTCTTTCCTGTTTGCTCTTCCCCTTCCCCAGTGGAAGAACTTGAGTGAGAGGGAGCAGCCTTCATAAATCCTGTACTTGTGGTTTGTATACCTCTAGAGGGATGCAGAACAGGGAGTGAGAAACAGTAGTTTTGCCAGTGAGAAGAGTATTCTTGTACACACTGTTAGGGTGGATAAAACAGACACTAGAACCTTGTATCACACTGTTCCACCATGGCTATAAAAACACAATAGCAGCCATACTGGGTCAGATCAATAGTCCATCTAGCCCAGTATCCTGTTTCCAACTGTAGCCAATCCAGGTCACAATTACCTGGAAGAAACCCAAATATAACAGTCCATGCTAGCAATCCCAGGGTATGCAGTAGCTGCCCTCTGTTTATCTGAACAGCAGACTATGGACTTTTCCTCCAGGAACTTGTCCAAACCTTTTTTTTTTTTTTTTATTTAAACCCAGATATGCTAGCCACTGTTACCACACCACCTCGCAATGAGTTTCAGAGCTTAACTGTTGAGTGAAAAAATGTTTCCTCCTATTTGTTTTAAAAGTATTTCCATGTAGTTTCATTGAGTATCCCCTACTTTGTTTACTTTTTAAAAGAAAAAAAAAATTAATTCACTTCTATTCGTTCTACACCACTCAGGATGTTGTAGACCTCAATCATATCTGCCCTCAGCTGGCTCTTTTCCAAGCTGAAGAGTCCTACCCTCTTCTGCTGTTCCTAATATGAGAGGCGTTCCATCATCCCCTTTATCATTTGGGTCATTCTTCTTTGAAACTTCTCTAATTTTTTTTTTTTTGAGAGAGAGCAATCAGAACTGAACGTAATACTCAAGGTGAGGTCGCACCAAGGAGTGATAAAGAGGCATTATAGTATTCTTGTTCTTATTTATCACACCTTTCCTAATAATTCCTAGCATCCTGTTTTCTTTTTTGGGCAGAAGATTTCAGTGTAGTCTTATGATATCTAGATCTTTTTCTTGGGTGCTGACTCCTACTGTGGACCCTAGCATCAGGTAACTAGCATTCGTCCACATTAAATTTCATCTGCCATTTGGGATGCTCAGTCTTCCACTCTCCTAAAGTCATCCTGCAATTTTACAGTCCACAGATATTTTAACAACTTTTGAATATTTTTGTGTCTGCAAATTCAATCACCGCACTTACTCTGATTTCCAGATCATTTATAAATATGTTATACAGGACTCATCCCAGTACAGATCCCTGCAGCACTCTACTATTCACCTCCTCTAGCAATTGGCTATTGGACAGAAAACAATCTACAACATTGCCCCTTATCCCATGACTCTTTAATTGTCTCTCTCCTGAGGAACTTTATCAAAAGCTTTCTGAAAACCTACATCAACTGGCTCATCTTTACTAACATGTTCTTCAAAGAAATGAAAGATTGGTGAGGCAAGACTTCCTTTGGCTGAGTCCATGCTGACTTTGTCCCATTAAACCATGTTTATCTGTGTTCCTTAATTTTCTTCTTTATAATAGTTTCCACAATTTTTTGCTCAACCCTGATGTCAGGCTTACTGGTCTGTAATTTCCCAGATCACCCCAGAACCCTTAAAAAAAATCGGCAAAAAGTTGGCCACCCTCCAAGCTTTAGGTACTATGAACGATTTTAATAACAGGTTACAGATCACTAACAGCAGATCAGGAATTTCATGTTGAGTTCTTTCAGTACCAGGTGCATGCCATCCGGTCCAGGTGATTTACTACTCTTTAATTTGTCTTCCAGGTTCTGTGAGATTTTTCAGTTCCTTCACATCCTCATCCTTGAAAATCATTTCTGCTACAGGTAGATCTGTTATCTTCTTCCGTAAAGACCGAAATAAAGAATTCATTCAGTCTCTCCGCTATGGCCTTGTTCTCCCTGAGTGCCCTTTTTGCACCTTCAGGCTCTAACGGTCCCACGGATTCCCTTACAGGCTTTCTGCTTCTGATGTACCTGAAAAAAGTGTTACTGTGTTTGAATCTGCAGCAAGTTTCTCTTCATAGTCTCTTTTAGCCTTCTTTATCACTGCTTTTGCATCTAACTTGCTGGTGCTTATGTTTCCTATTTTCATTCTGGTCCTTTTTCCATTCTTTGAAGGATGATGTTGTTTTGGCACTAATAGTCTCTTCACCTGTTAACCATGCTGACTGTCATTTACTCTTCTTTTGACCTTTTGTAAATATCTGGTTTGGGCTTCAAAGATGGTATTTTTAAACAACATCTATGCCTGATTTAAAGCCCTAACCTTTGCAGCTGATCTTTTTAACCATTTTCCTCATTTTATCTTAGTCATCCTTCTGAAAATTAAATGCTGCTACAGTATAGATTTGGGGACTTCACTCCAGCTATGAGCTCAAATTTGATCATGTTATGTTCACTTTCCCAGTGGACCCTTCACCGTTAGCTCTTGTATTGCATCCTGCATTCCACTAAGGATTAGATCTAAAACAGCTTCCCCTCTTGTTGGTTCCAGGACCAGTTGCTCCAAGAAGCAGTCCTTTATTATATCTAGGAATTTTACCTCCCTAGCTTTCCTTGATGTAACGCTTTTTCAGTCTGTATTGGGATAATTGAAACCACCCATTATTATACCGTTGCCTAATTTGGCAGCTTTCCAAAATTTCTGTAAACATTTCTTTATCAGTTCTATCCTAGCAGTTCTATCCTAGCAGATGGTAGTACAGCCCTACAAGAATATTCCTTCACACATGGAATTTCTATCCATAATGATTCCACACTGCTGTTTCATGTAGAGTGTTTATTTTGTTTGACTCAATTCTCTCTTTAACATATAGTGCAACCCCCCCCTCCAATTTGATCCCCTCTATCATTGTGATATAATTTATACCCTAACACATTGTCCCATGGCTTGTCCTCCTTCCACAATGTTTCATGATGATTTAGATACAAAAATGAACAAATGTTTTGTTTTTCACAGACACTGCCTTCTTTAAAGCAAGAGAATCTAATTCTGAACAGTCGATTTGGTCAACAGCTAAAGGCACCATGTGAAACAGCAGTTCCCAGCAAACTGGGACTGCCTTCAGTTGGATTGTCTAATGCAGGCTTTCTTTGAATTATGTTTGTAAAAGTGAATGGAGCAGAAACTCCAGTTAAGACAGAATAAAGAAGAAAAATATCTAAAAAGCAAGCCTAGGCTCTACTTCTATATGGATCTGCCACAACCCCTCCCCAAGGGTCAGAAGTGATAAAAATGCAGCATTGACTCCCATATCACCACTATTATTCTCTTATCCTTTGCTCTGTCCTTCCCCCTCCTCCCCAAAGGCAGCAACTTACATTGATATATCTATCATAGCTGTACTTATACAATAAACACACTACTTAACCCTACTTTTAAATACTTTTATTCCTAATTTTGTATATTGTAATTATATGAAACCATCTTTCACCTGCAAAATACATTTTAGTTTGTGTGTTCAAAACTATCGTTTTCCAGCCCTTACGAATGGAAGACAATGTCTAAGTGCAGTATATTGAACCTGGAGCAAAGATGGGCCCAGGATTACAAAGACGTACCTAGATAGTGTCCAAAAACAAAACAAAACCCCACAGCGTTCACATTGCTTTTCAAACTACATCTCTGAAATAACCAGTTTTTACTTCTTTGTGCTCAAATAATAGTATTTCCTTCTTGTGGGCAATAAATATGCTATATAAGATCATAAACATTAAAGATTAGTTCCAGGTAGTCAGTGCTGGTAACCAAAGCTTTTTAAATTTAACCAAATGTAGAAATAGAAGAAATCCACTGAGTTTTGAAACTTGTAAACAGGGCTATGCTTCCTCTGCTGTACACTGGTTGGCATCTGTAAGGAATGAGGAGAAGCAATGGTTTATAAGTCAAGACTTCAAAACCAGGCAACACACTAAGATACATCTACCCTGAGAGTATTATGTATTCCTTCCCTTCCATCACACCTGAAAGGAATAGCATTTCAGCTATAAATGAATTTGTCTCTTTTAAAGACAAGGTGTTCGTTACAACTAAGTGGCTGTGAGGCCCAAAGCCAAGACTGACGAACTAGGCCACAGTATCTATGACACGTGCCTTTCAATATTCTTGATTTTGACTATACTAAATCTCCCTGACCTCAATTCCTCCTTAAGCAGAATAGTGCAACCCTCATACTAAGTACAGAACAAAGTCATTAAAATAGCTTTCACAGATTTGGTCTCTACTACTGCCAGAACTCAAGGACCAACCTGCCCTGCAATACCTCAGATCTTGCTGCTATGGAGAGAATTTAGATTTCCTGAAGCTGAACTAATCCAGAGCAGCAGGAGCCTAAACTGATCTCTAGCTGAAGGGTTACGAGCTCTCGTGCCTTGCAAATTACTGATTCATGAAACGATGCTAGAAATCCCTTTCAGGGCTTCAGCTACCTAGAGAGGAGACATTCTCTAGTAGGAAGAACTCCAAGATACTTTCCTTGTAGGATGCTACTGAAAGAATACTGCATAAATAGCTCCTATGTAGTCCAGTGAAGAAAATGCCGTGCAAATTCATCCAGTTCCTTTTCCAGATGAACAGCTTTGTTCCTGAAAAATAAAGAGAAAAAAATGTGGTCTTTTAACTGACAACCTCCTACCACCACCATACTGTGAACAATAAATCATGCTTGTTCAACACAAGCACCTCATTTTCTACAATGTTAGAAATTGTTTTAAAAAACACTCTAAGGTCAATCCTGTGCACCATAAAGTTACTGCTTGGCTAAGATAAAATACAGGATCAGTTATAAAGATGACTAGCCGTTCAGCCCGTAAAAACGGGCTAGTATAGGGGGGGGGGGGGGGGGTTTGAAAGGCCCCCCACCCCGCTGCCGAGTTCGTCCTCTGCCTGTGTCCCGCCCTCATGTGATGTAACGTCGTCGAGGGTGGGACACAAGCAGAGAAGAAGGAAGGCCGACGGCAGCTCAGCAGAGCTGTGTGCTGCGTGCCCTCGCTATTTCAATAGCGGAGCAAGGGCCCGACCGGGTAGAAGGTGGGTGGCGGCGACTCTGGGTGGGGGGAGCGTTAGCGACGGCAGTGTCCCTCACAAATGCGCAGTAGAGACCCTCTCTGTTCCGCCCTCGTCATCACGTATTGATGCGGGGGTGGGGCAGAGAGGGTCTGTACTGCGCATTTGCGAGTGAGTACGACACTCGCCATTTATATATATTGATGGTCTTGGGCTTTATGGCTCATATTGACTGAACCAGGGGAATTACATCTTCCATAAAATCACACACATGTAAATGAGAACATTTTTCTGATCCTCACCTCTGCAGTTTAGAGTTGCTCTGTATTTTCTCTAGCTGATCTATTTCTGCAGACAACCTAGCAATGCTGTGTTCTAGATTCTTCTCAGTAATACCAACTTGCTGACACAGTCGTGTAAATGTAGCAACCATTTCCCTAGGGAGGGAAGAAAATAGATCTTAAATATTTGACCAGCTAAATTTCACATGCCTTTCTTTTTATTAATGTATGATTTGCAAATTTTGCGTTACACGGAATTTTCCCAAGAGTAATTACCCTGTTGCTTGACCGCAACGTGAGGATTGGAATGCTGTTCCTGGTCTCTTGTGAAGTTGCAACATTCTGTATTGTGAGTGGCCAGAAGTCAGTGCCCTGGGCTAGCATTGGTTATACAGTATCCAGCAGAACTCTCCAGAATTGAGTGGAAGTAGAAAGGAAGCAAATCTATGCTGTGGCTCTATCCCATGTTCTAGTCCGAAACCCCCGCCCCTCTCCAGACAGTGACCTATGTCTGCATCTTGCTTCTTTTTGCTGTTTGTTATTTGCAAAATTAAATCTTATTTTCATGTTCACAATGTCCAATGCCAATATTCAAAGCAAATTATGGGGTCACTGCCTACCAGCAAATGCGTAATGCATAACTTGTTTATCTATATATATTTTTAGTCCATATATACCTGGGTGTTTAACTTGCTAAGCAGCTATATGTTATCCAGATAAAGAGAGGTTGACTTTGGGAAGGAATGAAAATGGAGCCAGAAATTATCAATTCATCCTAAATTAGAAAAATAATCACTGGCACATCACTATTTATACATACATTCACCAGCACTCCTTGAATGGATAGTGCTGGTGAAGATAAACGCTTAACTTTAACTGTCCTGTATGTCTGATCAGTGATCCACAGTAATTTGGGGGGGGGGGGGGGGGGGGGTTGGTCTCTAGGATTAATTTCTGTGGAGTCCCTGTGTTCCTAGAAACCACCAGGGACTAGCTTGCAGGGCAATGGCAGGCAGGACTCATGCAGGTGGGTCTGAACAGACAAGACCATCCAAGTGTCCACAGGGAAACCACAGAGTGGGTAGCGGTGGGTAGTACTAGAATGTTACATGACACATTCCCAACTCCAGAATCTATGCAATATACTCACTGCTGAACTTGGTGGCTGCAGTTTGCACTGGTAAAGCTAACAATCATGTGCAATTTATTAGCAGCATAGTTGACAAACTGTTGCTTAAAGGTTCGTTCCTTTGCCGTCGTTGTCCAGGACAGTCTTTCATAAAGGTATAGAACACCGTACGTGCTCAGGGATAGAGCTATAAGTTTCCAGCCTAAAGTTTTCCAAATCTGGAAGAAAGCGCAGAGTGAGCAAAAAGATTAGATGGTAACTGTGCGATCAGGACACTAAAATCCTTGTGACTTCTGGAATCTTACACCGTGCAGGTGAAACGCTTCTGCTCCAGGATTCAGCTTGCACAGCTAAGAGGCTACATCAAGTTTAAACCTTGCCATGACGCTTTCATATATATTATATGCAACTGATCCAAACAGAAGTTTGAAAACAGTAAAAGATGTGTGAAAAACATTCATATGCTTGCAAGTTTGCAGACTGGTATAAAATCTGTTGTTTTCACAAGCAGGTATTGAGTACATTAAGACTAATCTATTCATTATGGAGAAACATACTAAAGCCTTTCCCTGCTTCAACCACTAGCTATGGAGTACATGGACACCATCAAGCTGCACTATAGAAACATCTTTACTGAACCCTCCTTTCGATAATGCTTTCCAGAAGACAAAACTCCTAACAGTACTTGCCACGCCTCCAACGACGAGCACGCTCATTGACGTCCTGGAAGTTAGTGAAGACAAAGCAGTAACCGTAGACATCATGATTTCTTGCTGGGAAAGGGCGTCCCTCGTGAACGTCGGCATACTGGTGGCAGAGGGGGTGGTGGGCAAAGAGCGAGGAATCTAGAACATCAATGATTTAGAAAATGTTGAGCAGATTGAGATGCAAAAAAAAAAAAAAAGTTGCTTTCCTCAAATGTAAAAATTGATTTAAAATCAGAATTCTTCAAGCACTGATATGGAAGGGAAATTTCTTGCTTGCTAACTGCATTTCTTGGAATTTCACCTTCAATAACCCAGACCTTTCTGGATGTCCTCTCATTCAGCAAATGGAAACAGAACAAAAGTCTCAAGCAAAAGATGTCTCTCTTAGATAAGGCTTCTCTGCTTCAGCTGTAACACCTTCCCAAGCTTTAATCATACATACACTGTACTTTTCTTAAAATTCATAGTTTTAAACAATACAATTATTACATCCAAAACTTCTCCACTGCTTATTTCCAAGATGACCCTGGCTGAAGTATCTCTCTCATACATGCATACATGTTTTTCTCTCCCATTTTTTGTTTTACCTGTCCCTCGCCTTCTCTTCCAACGAACTGTCATTTGAAAGACCAATGCAGTTACCCCGCACTAGGCACTATGTGCTCAAGCTCGGTGCATGGTTTCCTAACACAAATGTAATACAAATTTTGCTCCCCGATGCTGTAAGCAAACAGCATGCAAATGCAAAAAAGGGGAACTCACATGAAGAGCACACTGGATGCATGTGCACACGTCTGCACTAGTGGCAACTGTCTTGTGCACCAACCCCCCCCCCGTATCAGCATGTGCGTGTATGCTGGAATGATATTTATTTTATTTGCCACCAATTTGCAGGCTCAATGTGGCTTACATTATGCCGTAATGGCGATCGCCATTTCCGGATAGAGAATTACAAGTGGTATTGCATTAAGGCAGATAAATGGTACAATAGAAAACAAAGAGGTATTGCACTGAAGTTCCTGAGTAATAGAGTGAATTATAACATGTTAGATAATCAACTATAGAAAGTTCATTTCCGGCATAAGAAAAAGTGGTAGTGCTAACTGCGTAACTTTCATTAGTAGCAGCGAAGGTTATCAGTCTAGTGGAAGGAGTTCGGTTTTGTCTAGTTGCCTAGTATTTAGGATGGATCGTTACGGTACACCTTCTTGAATAGGTTGGTTTTCAGTTGTTTTCGTAAGATTGTTAGGTCATGCATTATCTTTATTCTGATTACATATAATTCCAGCAGTATTTACTATAGAAAGTGGACCGTCAGAAGCCGATTTCAGTATATTCAGTGGAATACCAAATGTATACTAAACTCCTCATAGGTCTTTTTCCTTCTTTTATGAACTTTTAGTTCCGATTTTACTAAAGAGCATTGAGCTTAGAAATTGGATTCGCCTTAAGAGCACGGCATGTATAGGAACCCTCCCCCCCCCCCCCCCATCCCCGAGATGAACACATTTCGTTCCACTGCATCAGGAAGGGGTTCTCATAGAAGATTGTGCTTGCTGATTATGAACTACACCAGAATCCGGGTTCTAAGCTTGGTGCTCTTTTTTGACATCTTAAATGATATAAGTAAAATCAGGAACTAAAAGTTCATAAAAGAAAAAAAAGAAGGAAGGAAGGAAGAAGATTTATGAGGAGTTTAGTGTACATTTGATATTTCTCTGATGGTTTCTATAGTAAATACTGCTGGAATTATAAGTAATTAGTGTATTAGACCTTGTCCTTCCAACAAGGAAATTCAAAATACCACTAGTTTCTGCAGTTTGGAATGACATTCTGTGCATAAAATACCAATATTCATGGTCAGAACAGCATTTCTGCATATGTGCAGATGTATATCCATGTAATCCAAGTACTAATACCCATTTGTCAAAGGGTCCAGCACACCTCTTTTTTTTTTTACCCATGCTATTCAAGGAAGCCAGAAAAAAGTTGTGGGTGCTTATGCTTGAAGCCATCACAGAAGAACGAGCTAATCTTTTACATCTCCACAGCCCCAGCGTTGTGCTCAGCCTTCTTGTCTTCTGTACAAAATAGCTAATAGTTTCATTAGCATGGATTTAAATACATTATGCGCTAAAAGGCCATCTGAGGCTTTATAAGTACATAAGTAATGCCACACTGGGAAAAGACCAAGGGTCCATCGAGCCCAGCATCCTGTCCACAACAGCGGCCATTCCAAGCCAAGGGCACCTGGCGAGCTTCCCAAATGTACAAACATTCTATACATGTTATTTCTGGAATTGTGGATTTCTCCCAAGTCCATTCAGTAGTGTTTTATGGACTTGTCCTTTAGGAAACCGTCTAACCCCTTTTTAAACTCTGCTAAGCTAACCGCCTTCACCACGTTCTCCAGCAATGCATTCCAGAGTTTAATTATGCGTTGGGTGAAGAAACATTTTCTCCGATTTGTTCTAAATTTACTACACTGTAGTTTCATCGCATGCCCCCTAGTCCTAGTATTTTTGGAAAGCATGAACAGATGCTTCACATCCACCTGTTCCACTCCACTCATTATTTTATATACCTCTATCATGTCTTTGCACATTTAGCATATATGCAAAATTAATTTCTTCATAGGGAGCAGGCAAAATTATGCACAAAAGCTGAGGTAACTTGTGCATGAAATATAGTGCCCTTTACTGCATCAGCCTGACTCAGCTACTGGACCCATTCACAATAAAATGCCGAGAACCTAAAAATAAGATAATAGGACTACCGTATATACCCAAATATAAACTGAGATTTTTTTTTTTGGCTTAAAAATAAAAACACACATCAAAAATTGCATCTCGATATATATATATATAAATTTTTTTTTTTTTGTTACGTTTGTACCCCACGCTTTCCCACTCTTGGCAGGCTCAATGCGGCTTACATTTGAGCCTTCTCCCATGAGGTCCAGCATTCCTCCCTTTGTCCCCCTCCCCCATGCTGTCTGGGAGGTCCTCCCCTCTTTTCCCTTCTCTCACAGACTGAGGAAGACAGCTTGGGCAGGAGAGAGTGGGGATTGCTCCCGCCCCCAACTCTCCATTAGCCCACCAGGACTATATGCTAGGCCCAAAAGGCGAGGGTTTCCTCAGTTCATGGGAGGAGGGAGGGAAGTGGGAGCTCTTTTGGTTTGGATGGAATAGCAGTGGAGGGACACAACACCTGAGGAGGGAAGGAAGGGGAGGAATGTTTGACTATAAACCCTCACTTTCTATTTGAGTTAGCATTTCTCCCCCTATCTTTTGGGGAAAAATGTTACCTCGGGTTTATATTTGAGTATATATGGTAGTTTTGTTTAATGTATTGGGTAATTTCTCCCTTATTGATGCCCATAGGCAGACAATAATGTGGCTGCTTTACACATTTCAATCTAAAAGGCTGAAAGACCTTTAGGAGAGAGGCAAAGCCTCCAGCATCCACATACACTTTCTTTTATCCATCTGGATATAGCTGGGCTAATACACTGGAGAGCCATTCTTGGCCCCTACAAAAACCACAAATAGCTTAACAGTCAGTCAAAAAGATGGCGTTTAACTCAGTTATTTTCAGTGCTCTTTTAACACCAAACACATGTAGCTTCTCTTCTGTTAAGGATGGTAAGGATGGTTTAGAGCTGAAAGAGGACTTTATCTGTACTGAGAGAGACAGGAATGAGTTTATGACAAGGTGTTGTAGGCTGGAAAGGAAAGGCTGAAACTAAGGGCTGTGATTAAAGCAGTTTAAGTTGGGAGGAATGGGTAGAGTTGTTCATGTATTGTTATATTTGTATTGTGTTTAATATAATACATGTTTGTTTTAAGGTCACAGCATTCACTAAATTTAAATAAATAAAGACCAACTTCTGATTTATGTGAAATGCAGTGAACATTTTTGGAATAAACTCTGTGTTGTCCTTTATCCTGATGAAAACACAGTGTGAGAGCTGAACGTAGGGAAGGTGTCTGTACATTTCTCAGCAGCATACCTGGAAGACTGGTTCTGCAAATCCTAGCAGTAACTTGCGAGTACTGTCGGGTACCAGTAATCGATTAACGAGAGAAGTCCATCCCAGTGAAAAATGAAACTCAACATCCTCTTGAAAATCTGAGCACAACTTGTCACAATTTAAATCATAGCTGAGATCAAACTTCCGGCATGGGATTAGTGTGTAAAGGTTACACTGAACACCAGAGGGCAGCAAAGGCTTCAGATTTCCTGGGAATTAAAAAATTGTATCTTGTTAAATATCTGGAAAATACCAGAATGTAATTATTTATATTTATTTGATATTTCACCTTTTCCTAGGGTAAAGGCACAGTTAAAGCTCAGCAATACACTAGCCTTCACCACACTTAAATAACCCCCCTTCCCCCATTTGTATACAAGGAAGTTCAGTCCATGTATAATTCTTAAAATTACAGAATTATCAATATTCTTCCTGTATCAATAAACCCAGAGGATTGTATTATATCCCCCTACCAGTAGATGGAGACAGAGTGCTGCAGGCCTTTGTCCCCTTAAGGCTGTGTGCAACAGACAGTGCAGAAGGCTGGCTAATGTGATGTTAGAACTAGGCTGAAAATCGGATGTCGGTCTTAACATTTTTCTACCTTCACATGATTGACTAATTAGGGTCAAATTAGAACAGGTGAGTCACAATTCTACATCCATAGTGACCCAATTACTGGAGTCACTACGATTGGTTGTGAACGTTGTCAAGAGCAATTTAATACCCACATGGTCTCTGAAGTTTCTAGGAACAAATTTACCACTAAACTGTGAAAAATATGTAACTCTGGATAGAATCTGCAAAGTACACTGTCAGCAATGTTAATATTATGCAGAGGATTAGCTGAAGTCCCTCTTTTCCTGCTTTGATATGATGTGCTACAGGGAATTCCAGCTGTACCAGCCTACCAGAAACTGAGGGTTGCAGAATTGTTTATTTCTCCATATTCAACTGCTAGTAGAACTTAAGGAAAGGGACCCTTTTTGATAACACGGCTATTCTCAGGCAGTTCTAAGGGAATATTTTAAAGGATTTTATGATTGATTCAAGTTAGCTGGAAGCTTTTTCCCAGCAAAGTGTTGTCTTTAAGGTATACAGCATTTATAGATTTTCATAAATCGAGTGATAAAAATATAGTGTGCTTTTGTGTTATGCACTTCATCTGATTGTGACCAGTACAGATGCACCAACAGAAATCCAACAGCACTCTTCCTGACACTATACTAATTATAGAATTTAAAAAAAATCTAATTATTATTTATACTAGCATTAAAAAAATAGAGCAATCCATACTAGCTTAATTTAACCATCCTGAATAGACAAGGACTTTAAGCCCCACTTACTAAGCATTTTTCCCACAGTCACAAAACAGAAGAAAACCTTTAGTAAATAGGCCCCTTTGTTACTTCAAGTATCATAGGGGAAATGGCCTTGTGATTCGGGTCACAGCGCTGTACACAAGGCCGCAGGGAGGCTTGAATGAATTCTTAGCTGCAAAAGGAGTGATGAAAAAGCCAGAGATCTATTGGGGGGGGGGGGGGGGTCTTTGGCATGGCAAAGGAAACAATTTGGCCAGACTGGAAAGCTCCATGGGCCTTATCTGCACATCTTATTCTCTGTTCCAATTACTGCTGTTATTGTAATGGTCCTCACCAGCCAACAAATGGCACAGAGGGTAGAGCTCAAGGGTAGAACTTCTCCAGCCCTGGAGCAACTGAGGTTTCCGGGAATTACTTGACAATGGAAGGTTGAAGAAGAACAGCTACAGAGTGAGGAAGAGAAAGCAGTTTTTAGCATATACAACTAATTGGTGCTTTTTAAAAAAAATTAAACAAGAAGCTTAATTCTGCTTTGGACAGTGATCATAACATGATCGTATAACCAACAAGGTCAGAGCTTGAGTGGGCTTTCGTGGCAGGTGGTAACCTGAAGTATCAGCTTGCTTGGCCACTGGAAAGTTTTTCTTCTGAAAATTCACAGCAACCATAGAAATGACCATTTTTATTTATATGGTATATCGAGCACAAAGTGGTGCACATCACTGAGAACTCAATAAACGAAATGGATATACACCCAATGTTGCCACTATAAAAAAAAAAAAAAAAAACATGGGGTTTACCATGGGTGATTAATATTGCCGAGGGTTCTTATAGATACTAATAATTATATGCTACGTTTGTATGTACAGCTTTGGCATATCTTCACTAGGCTTTTTCTTTGTATTTATAGTATACTATCCAGTGTACTGGGATTTTGTCCTTTATAGTTTCAAACGCGTGTTAACACAGCAGCTCCAGCTCATTCAGACATAGCACAAGCCCAGGGAGCTTATTGGGGACTCCCTGAGATATGTTCTTTGGAAAAACAGAGAAGGTGGCCTTGTCACTTTATAGAGCAACAGAAACTGTAATAACCTACTGCTGTCAGCACTTTCCTGCAATATGCAAACACAATACTGGAATGTAGGGGCACCTTCCAGCCTGTCGTTGCAGGAGACGGGGAAGCAACACACTTCAGGACAAATGGAGAAATCTACAGCCAGTGGCTGTGAAGAGGGCTGCAACATCATGGCAAGCAGTGAATTTGACATTTGCCCTTCCCTGCCCCCATTCCAACATTTGGCATTTTGGTTCCTACTTTTGCAGGATCCTCCCCTCCCCTTTGCCAGAAATAGAGCCCCCAATGACATGGTCTCTACGCATCATTGGGACGATACCTGTGGGTGCTTGGGAGAGGAAAGATAACTAATAGTATGGGGGCTGTGGTCCTGATGGTAAAGAAGTTGCTTTTAATACAGTCAGTCATATGGGGTACGGAATAAAGAAAACACTAGAAAATACCAATCATTTCCTCCTGTGCTTGCTGCATGGATGCGTTGACTGCATTGTTACAGCGATCAGCCAAGTTTCTTCCCATGCCTTCCTCTATGTGCACATTCAGTTCCTTTAAAAATGACATCAGAAATATCAAAAAGACATACTACACAAACGGGTCCTGTAGCCCAAAGAACACTATTTAAAACACGGCTGTTTTTACAATTCATTTACCCTGATGAATCCCCTCACGTGGGTTAAGATGGATTTCTGCTTACGTCTACAGTTTGAGGTACTGAACTGACGCAGTTTATCAGATTAACTATTAAGTATTTTCTTCTACATGTAATGAAAAAGCAATTTGGAAATCATTTGGTGACTGCAAAACAAAACAATTCCAACTTGTTTTGGCTTTAGAATCCTTAAAATATTTCAGTGGAGTAAGAACACAAAGATTTGGTAATTTCAATGAAAACAATTATCTATATTTTAACGGGTCTGCTTTGTGTTCACAAAGGCAAAATCTGAAGTCAAAACCCTAAGGGTCCTGTTTACTAAGCCACGTTATAGGCACATTAGCGTCTTTAACACACGTTAACCGTGTGCGTGCCTACACGGTTAGCGCACACACTAATTGTAGGCGTGTTAAAAACACTAGCACGCCTTAGTAAACAGGGCTCTAAGTCTTAGATAGCAAAATACAGAGATATGAACCAAAGAATGTAGTCAGCTAACTTACATTTTTATAAACTTTTAGTACTTCAGAAGCTGGGTGAAAATCTGAAGTAAATTCATCAACCAGTACAGAAAGCCGACAAATTTCATCAGTCATAGCACTAGAAACCTGATTTTAAAAAACAGAATTAAAAAAAAAATAAATAGCATGAATCTGCTTAGAACATCTGGATTTAATAAATTCCTAGCATATGACCTGCCAACTATAGAGACTTATAAAAGCAGACAATGAGTAATCTTAGTATTACTGTTAACAAAGATGCCTGAGGCAGGGCCACTGAGAGACTGGAAAGGGCCCCCCTCCGCCCCCCTGAGGTCACCGCCGCCACTCCCTCCTGAGGCCACCCCCCCCCTTCCGTCCACCACCGGGCGGGACACAGGGAGGGAAGGAGGCCAGAAGGGAGGTGATCTGCTGCTGCCTGCAGCGCTTTCACACGGAGGTGAGAGGCGCTGTGATTTCAATGCAGGGGGCCTGGCCCTTTGCAGACTGTCGGCGCCGGGGCCCCCTTGGAGGCCCGGGGAATTTTGTCCCCCCTGCCCCCCCTCTCAGCGGCCCTGGCCTGAGGAAGCTGCTAGGCTGCAAAAAACATACTGCACTGCAACTTAAAACTATTAAACACCATAAGGTCCAATTACATTCTGCCTAAAATTAAGAATGAACAAGATGATTACATGTAAACTAGGAGAAAAATAAAACTACATTAAAAGCAACAAAAACGATAAAGAAGATGCAAGCAGCAGCCTTAAGAAGGGAGGTTTATGAGCTTAATACCCTTCAGCTTAAAGAGAAGACGACCGAGATATCAAGAGAGTGGGGTAGGAGCAGCTATTTATCCCATGAAAGTAACTCATAGTAGATTTAAACCAACTTAAGAAACGTTGTTCAATCAAAGCACAACTAAATTGTGGAACTTGTTAGCAGGGATATGGTCAGAAGTAATAGCACAGAAGGATGTGGAGGTTGTTTACATAAGATTCTGGATTACATGTCCATTACCGGTTCGCAGCCAGGCAGACTGGGGGGACTGTCACCTGGGAGTAAATAAAAGGGAATGGATCTCCATCTTAGCAAATGCCGGGCACTTCCAAGTGGGTCTAATTCACCACTCAGAGACAGGATGTTGTGCTCAGTGGACCACTGGTCACATCTTATGATGTGTTAATGAGAATATTTCCCTCAGCTAGAAAGACTGCTTTCAGGCACTGTCAACAAAATCTAAACACAGTGCCCGAGGATGCCTTCTCTTAATAACTGGCACAGAAATGCAGGTGTGTACCAAGGTTTAAGCACTCCCGAGTCAAAATGTACATTTCAATAAATCTAATTGTTTCTGATGTGCCGTGTTTTGCCCAGCAGGGCTTCATCAGCGAGAATTTCTCTCTCCTCTCTGATGAAGCCCCCATTGGGCAAAACATGGAACCATGTAGGAGGACTTCATTTAGAAGATTTTGAAATAATTTCACTTAAAAACCCCCCCACTTATCTCCTGCTATGTCTTACCCCCAGCAATGAAAACTTTTCAATGAATGTGAAAACATTCCTTTGGCTGAGGAAAGGGGACACTTTGGCCATGGATTTCTCGACTGGCTTCGGCATCCCCACCAGCAAAAGATATCTAGTGGGGAGGGGGAGAGGAAATGTGCCCCCCCCCCCCAATGAACAGCAGGCTATGGTCCAACTTTAAACGTGATTACAAATTTTGATCAAAATGCAGCGCTATTTTAAAAGTATACGACAGATGTTCAAATGATCTTTTGGCTACTATTTGGAGTGTGCTTTATTCTTTTGTTCGCTTAGCACTTCTCCTTTCTTTAGATCGAAAACTTCCCCTTTTAAATTTCTAATTGTGTTTAACTTTGTACCATTCAGAGGCTGTGTCAGTTTGTTCACTTAGAGATTTGATGAAACATAGTTTGACCAGGGGTGCCTAAACATTTGCACACAATTATAATTACTGTTCACGGGAAGTCACCGGTCTATGAAAACCAGTGTCTCTCTTCTCCGAGCCATTAGCCAAGCTTCTCTGCTCTAGGATTACATTCAGCAGACAGAGTAACTCAATGTAAAAGAACAAATGCTTATCACTGATCTTATGTTCAGATGAACTGGATAAATGTTTTGGTTATTACAATAGAGGCATCTTCCTGTTCAAATACTAAATGTTGAAAATGATCCCCAGAAAGTGTAAATATCATATTAAGGGCCGGACACAAGGATTGTAAACATACCTTTGATGCTACTTCTTCTGAAACCTCTTTAATTCTTTTCTTTATATCTTCTGTTAACAAAGCCAATTGATTTTGAACAAAATCTAGTCTGTCTATCTGATCTTCTCTCTCTTCCATTGCATGAACCCTAGGCAGTGATAAAGAGAGAGCTGTCAATTTCCAGTCTACTCACTTGCAAGGAGAGCTGTCCTGTTCAAAGTACTCTGAAGCATGGCTTTTGTATGCTTAGAACAAACAGCGGGATGAATTTATTTTTATTCAGTTTGCAGTACAAATGCCCACTAGAGGGAGCTCTTTTCCCACTGTCAGTGAAAAAAGGACACTCTAGGCAGAGGCTGCTTCATGCCTTTCCTTAAAGGGACACAATAAACCCTCAAGTAGGAGGGACAATGGGGAAAGTAAGAAATTATTCAAGCTTTTCTGTCCCTTTTACAGCCAAACATTTAAATAGCTGAGCATGCCCTAATAGAAAGAATCACCATTAGAAGGCACACAGTACTCATTTAATTCTGTTTGCACTGTCATCCCAGACTTGATAGGTCATTAGCTAGAAAATGAATTCCAGTAAGCTGGTCTTTATATGGTATGGTAGACATGGTGCAACTACTTTGTAGAAACCTGCTTCACCCAATAAACTGAGAACTTTTCTGCAGTGCAACAGTTCTGAACTGTGAGCTGAGCATGTCACCAGGAATAGCCTCCGGTTGCTAATGAAACATTTGAAGCATCTGAGCATCTCATGTGCTCAGCCTCCTTTCAGTAACAACAGTAAGTTTTTGTTGTGCCTGTATACAGTAACATAGTAGATGACAGCAGATAAAGACCTGTACGGTCCATCCAGTCTGTCCAACAAGATAAACTCATTACATATGGTATGTAATACTTCATAAGTATACCCGGTCTTTATTTATCGTTGTCATTTTCAGGGAATAGACTGTAGAAGTCTGCCCAGCACTGTCCTTGTTCTAAAAATTTCTGAAGTTAACGTCGAAGCCCCTAAACAGCTCCACTCTATCCCATCCAAATCTATTCAGCCACAATCACAAAACAGACCTTAGAAGCCTGCCCAGCATTGGCCTTCCCCTCCAACTTCTGAAACTAACCATGAACAGATCACAGACCGTAGAAGTATGCCCAGTACTGGCTTTGCTTCCCAATTACCGGTTTTGCTTCCTGATCTCCGCTAAGCTTCATTGGATCCATTTCTTCTAAACAGGATTCCTTTATGTTTATCTCGCGCTTTTTTGAATCCCATTACCACTTTTATCCACCATCTCCCGCAGGAGGGCATTCCAGGTATCTACCACCCTCTCTGTGAAAAAATAACTCCTGACATTATTCCTGACTCCGTCCATTTCAACTTCAATTTATGTTCTCTCATTCTAGCGCATTCCTGTCTCTGAATAAAGTTGGTTTGCGGATTAATACCTTTAAAATATTTGAACATCTGTATCGTATCATCCCTATTTCTCCTTTCCTCCAAGGTATACATGTTCAGGTCAGTATGTCTCTTCTCATACTTCCTACAATGCAAATTCCATACCATTTTTGTAGTTTTTCCTCTGAACCACTTCAAGTCTTTTTACATCCTTAGTAAGATACGGCCTCCAAAACTGAACACAATACTCCAAGTGGAGCCTCACCAATGATTTGGCATCAACACCTCCTTTCTTCTACTGTTATACCCCTCTCTATGCAGCCTAGCATTCTTCTGGCAATGGCCACCACCACATCACATTGTTTCATCACCTTCAGATCCTCAGACATCATCACCCCAAGGTCCCTCTTCCTGAGCCGAACTTACCAATCTCTCCTAGATCTCTCCTCATCGGGCATACTTGGCTCTGATGGCGGGTTCAGCTGAGTGCCCTCACTGTCAAATAGAACCAGTCACATTGGTACATATATTGTGGACATGTGTGGTGATTAAACCATTTTGGGTGCAGGTGCTGAATTATTTGTCCATGATTCTGGACCCCTTCTAGCGGATGTGCAGTTGTTTTCAAATTTTGTTTCTTTGGGCCTCCGCTCAGGGTCTAACTTACTTCTCCATAAAGCTTTCTTTCTGGCCAGAAAATTTAGTTTAATGGGCTAGTGACAAGATGCTGCTCCTACAGTGACATTGTAAATGTCTGCATTCACATTGTTTTTTTCTCTGTGTAGTGAATGAACCCGATGTGGAGTCAGACACTTTCTGACTGATAGCTATGATCTATAGCTGTTTCCAAACCGGCTGTAGCATGAAAAGACATCACTGTTCAACAACCTTGGTTTATGATACCACAAAAAACCCTTCATATACAGTATGAAAATATCTATAGAACATAACAAGATTATATTGGTGACCACCATCACTCACATGGTAAAAGTGTGACTAAATTACATATTATTATTATTTATTTGGATTTGGTTAACACCTTTTTCAGTAGTAGCTCAAGGTGAGTTACATTCAGGTACTCTGGGTATTTCTCTATCCCTGGAGGGCTCACAATCTAATTTTGTACCTGAGGCAATGGAGTTTAAGTGACTTGCCCAAGATCACAAGGAGCAGCAGTGGGATTTGAACCGGCCACCTGTGGATGTCAAGAACGGTGCTCTAACCACTAGGCCACGCCTTCACATATGCTCTCGCCCTTAAAATACCTTCACCTATTTAGGCTGATACATTGATATTTTTCTATCAATATAGTGTTACACAAGTGGGTGATGTCATCTGATGGCACCAACAAAGACTACCCTATTTTTGTTAAAAAAAAAACCACTACTTTGAATTCCCTCTGTGCTATCACCTAGGCACGGCTTATGTTGGCTCCGTACTTTTTGTAAATTGCTACTGCACAGAGTTTTTCTCTCTCCAACCTTCTTTGTGGCCCTACAAACGTCACCTTAAAAAACATTCCACTGAAAATCTGAGGTTGAACTTGCAAATCGCTTGTTTGATATGTTGGGGGATTTCAAAAGGAGCTCCTGTGGCTGAAAAATTTCCAACTTACCAGCAGTGCTAACACTGTTTGAGACCAGAACTTGATATCTCAAACTGCTCTCACTGCGCCAACATGTCTGAGGGCTATTAGCTGTATGGGAGGATGTGTGACCATCTCTAGGAAAATGTGACCAGAAACAAACAAAAAAAAAAAGATATATTACTGCAAACAATTTGTAATACAACAGTCCAAATCCCATCCTTTTATGTGAAAAAAGTTGCAAAGGTTCAAACATGTAACTTTTTCAGATGCTTATGGACCCTTGACAAGAAAAATAAGCCATTCTTGGCATTTTGGATCAGCTACTTTAGTCACTTTTTCCCCAGAGACGATCACATGTGTGTAAAGAGGAGGCCAAATCCATTCCATAGCTGGTGTATCCTGTACTAGCCGATCTTTGGCTGCTCTCCTGGTCTCCTTGCTTGAGACAAACACTTTTATTTAAGGAGTTCCTCGATTCTTGAAGATGGACTTGAACAGCTGTAGTCCCTAGGGACCAGCCATGAGATTACAGAACTCCGCTCTGCTTGTCTGCCAACTGCTTTTGTGTTTTCCTGGAATATAACGGGCTGGAAGGTTACCAGATTGAGAAGCAAATGTCCCAAAATTTTAGCTGCCTCTTAACAGAACATTAATACCAGAACTTTGATCACAATAAACATTGCCATCTGATTGTCTTTAAGAACAAGTATTAAAAGGATGTGGAGATGATGTGCAAATACTCCAGAAATACGTTCAGCTCCAGAAGACCGAACTGATCTTAACACCCCCCACCCCCCTCCCACAAAACTCCTTGGCATGCACACCCCTATAATGAATCACCAATGTATACATCTTAGTCAGATACTTGCTTCCCTTCTCCAATAGTCTGTCTATGCATTTAGGACATACAGTAAAAGATAAGAGGATTTGGAGCCTCACCTTTTGTCCGCTGCCGCCACGTTTATGGTGTCCATAATGTTTTTCACAGTATTTACTATCTGTTTAGCTCTGATAGTGTGCTGCTCAAACTTTGTTTTCACTGCTGACTGCGAGATACACTCCTGCGAGGGCCCAAAGCCACAACACATTACTGCAATTCCAGTTCAGCTTTCAGGAATTTGCAATTTTATGTACATATTTATCTATATATATGCACAGGGTAATAACTTGCTGCTCTTAACACAAAAGTATAACAAAACAATACAAAAGAAAAAAAAAAAATCACATGATCCATAACAGCAAGTCAGTTCCCTTCTTTTCCACAGTAATGTGCACTGTTGTAAATAAAACAGCATAATAGGGAGAATGAGAACAAAAAGATTGAAATCATGCATAAGAATGGTTTTGAATGGCTGCTTAAAACGTGTATTCTATATACACAGTAATAGGAGAATGTTCAGTATATTACGAGGATGTTTATATCTAGGCCACTGGTTAAATCCAGCACAAGTCAGTAGGGTCTTGAAAAGAGAATATATGAAACAAAATGGTGCCTCAGATCAGTTCCAGGGGCCTTAGCAGAAGTATTCAAATTATGACACTTGACAAACTCTTGACAAATTTTGCTGCACATCCAGCAACTGGTATGTTACAAGACAGATGTGCAGTCATGAATTAGTGGGGTATGCCTAATCATCACAGGCAGGCCAATTTTCAAAAAATGCCTGTGCGCTAACACAACCACATTTTGGTAGCACACGTAAAGCTGATTTTCATCCGATTCTAGTCAGCTAGATTTTCAGGAAGAAAAAAAAAATCACTCAAATCTAATTAAATAAAACTTAGATGTCTAGAATTAGGGTACTAAAGTTAGCTGGCTAGAGCTTTGGCTTGAGATTTAAATATATTACTCGCCTTTTTCAAATCTGGGCTCAAGACCAGATACATTCAAGTACTGGTTATTTTCCTACCCAAATGAATTCCATTGTACCTAAGAAGTGAAGGGTAAGGTGACTTATCCAAGGTCACAAAGCGTTTCAGGGGGAGAAACAGGATTTGAACCTGCTTTTCTAACCACCATAAAAACAAGTACCCTGATAAATTTACTCCATCCTGAGCTAAAATTCCCTCTCCCTCCTGCTGAAACTTAAAAATAAACCAAACTAAACTAAAATTATAATTTGGTCTTGCTCTCTTCCATCCAAAATGCAAATCGTGCAAAGTCCAGGGGAAGTGCCTAATAGGTATCAACATGGCCCCTCTACTATAATCCCCATTTCCTCCAACCACAACGTTAAAATAAATAAAATTGTGCCAAAATCTGCTTTCTTCCACCAAAACAGCAAGTGCAGAAGCTGGCAGCCTTCCTGCAACTACTCCCCCCTTTCACTCAAACTATGAAATATTTCAGTTTGGGCCACTTCTTTGCTAACCCCTATCCACCAGTGAATAAGAACAATTACAGCCCATGCCCCTTTCGTCTGAACTACAAAAAAAATGCTCCTTTAGTCCTTCACGTTTCATCTGACCTACCTCCCACTCCCCTCGAATTCCTGCGCACACCTAAGCCAGGAGGGTGATTATCTTTCCTCCTCTCCCCTTGTCATCCTTCATTGCTCTAGTAATTATGCAGGAAGTAGGACCAGACTAGTTTTTTTTTTCTTAAAGTTTCAGCAGGATGGTGGGAGGATGTGGCATGCTATTTTTACACTCACTAAAGCAGCATCTAGATTTTACTGGCCAACTGAAAAATCAGTGCTTACCACCTTACTTTCTTCCTTCAATCTAACCTCACCTACATATTAGGCACTCAGCCAATACAGGCACCTCAGCCTTTTGACAACAGACTTCTGAGGTCTTAATGTCTGAGCAGATGAATGTTTGGAGGGAGACATTTATGCAAACAGAGGCAGAGAGATATACGTGATAAAAGCCTGCTAATAATCTGTTTAGTTCATGCCCAGCAGATAAGGAAAGATCATTCAGTATTTTTCATTTTCTCAGAAAAAGGCACTTGAGCAAGAGTGAGTGGGTATGTGTGTGCACATGCGTGTGTTGGGGGGGGGGGGGGAGGGAAGCCTATCTTAGCAACTGGCCCTCAATATCCAACACCTGAAGCTTTTTGTTAGGCTTCATGTTGTCAAGCTATTCAAGGGAACGGCAATTTGTCCTTGAACCATTGATAGAAATACAAATCAGACCAATTCAAACGTGAATTTAAGAAGCACTGTGGCCCAAACTGAGAATCAGCAGTCGTGCTGTGTGAGACAGCGAGCTTTGATATCCCAAAGCAGTTTTAGCCCTATGAGCCAGTCCTGGATGCTACAGAATAGCAAACTCAAGGGTCCCAAAATGATGCAACATGTAGAATACAACTGTGCATCCTTTACACTCACAATATTTATGAAAATTACAACTTAAATGCAATAAGAGAAAATGGGAGATAAGAAATGAAGGATTAAAAGCCCGAGTTCCTCGATGAAGCAGATCTAGGTTTCAGCAATGAAGAGGCAAAGACTCTGAAAAGCTTGCACACTGTGAGAGCTCGGCTATGCATGCAGGAGAGACCAGGCACCTCCCAAAGGCTACGTTAGGGAAAGGTCTAGAGCAGAAGAGCACTAGGAAAAACACACAGGTTAGTAAAGTGCTGGAAACAGAGATCAGACATACACTGTTCAATTCAACCAGAAGGCAAGCAAATGATTTGTAAGAAAAATATCCAAAAGACTGATAAAATTATACAGTCCTACACCATATGCATCAAGTTAACAACTAGCTATTGTTGCAGTAAGGAGCTGAATTGCTAGGGGGTGGTGATTTGATCTCTCTCTTGCCATTCCCAAATCGCAAGCAGGATCCAACCATCACCTGGTCATCACCACTTCCAAAGAGTGATGATGACCAGGAAGACAGCAAGTAACGAAGAAGCAGTTTTGTTTAAAAAAAAAAACAAACAAACCCAGAACATTTCAGATGGCTCAAAGCCTACTCGAACAGATTTGAAATTTGCTAGGGAGATGGTGGCTGCTTTAATACAGTATCAGCCTGCCGCTTCTCATGCCAAACAATTTAGTGGGATTATCTGCTATGGCCACAGATGAAGTTCAAAGTAACTGTAGTAAGTGGATGATGGACTGAACTTGGCCCCGAGATATCAAGGGTTGCTCTGTGACCAATGTGAAGTGGGGTTTGCTTTCTCGGTACTGTTCCATTTGGAAAAGTGACCAAATGATGAAATGACTTCTGTATTAATTACGTTCATTTGCTCTTGATTTTCAGTCCTCACCTGAGAAATTTATCAATTTCACTCATGTCTCATTATATGTCTACTGTTGAAAATGTATATAAATATGAATTTAATAAAAATCTTACAGCTTTTGCATCTTTAATAATTCTCCTTTTGGACTATGCTAGTGCCAGAGGGCTGGGAAAGTAGTACAGTAAGAATTCTACAAATCTCTACTTAAAGACAGTATTTTCAGGTTCTACTGGATTAACCCCAAACCTGAAACTTTACTGCTTCTGCCTAATCTTTCCAATGTTACATATCTGACAATTCTTCAAAATAAGAACTTTCATCCTTACATAATAAAATGTAGTTTTTCTGACTTATTACTCGCCTTTGTCCCTCCCCCATAGGTCAGGATGCAGTGTGGCTGCATGACAGACTACTGCACATTCCCTGTCTCATGGAACTCACAGAGATGGCATGCCGGTGCTTCAAGGGTGAGGGACCATGGCTGCTGCTCCCTCACTGACCCCAAATGGCTAAACAGTAGTGCTGAGGGTTAGTCTTGAGGACTTCCCTTACAGATCTCAAGGATAGAGGGCTCAGTGTCTGTGGTGGCTACAATGATCAACCAAGACAAAGATGGGGAGGAAGCATAAGGAGGCCTGGGAAAAGCTACATCCCATTAAGCTGGCTGCTATAAGATTCTTAGCACAAATTAATTACAGAGTAAAATTCTGTTTAAGTCTTCTATAACCCAATACACAGGAACTCACAAATACAATCCCTCAGAGAACAAGTCAGACAGGCACTTTATTTAGTGCCCATCACTTGTGAATTTTATTTTCTTTGTAAGAAAGATAAATCTCTTTCATATTTTAGTATTTTTCAACAGGGGTTTGAGGCCCTAAGATCAGCGTCATTGCTGTGGATACACCCAGATTAGTGCAGATGTCAGTCTTACTGAAGGGAAATCTCATGCCAGCTTTATACTGAAATATCAATCAATAAAAGATGTTTTCCATTAATCTATAAAAAAAAAAAAAAAAAAGACAGATCTACCTCAAATAGTTGCTCAAATTTCTGAAATTCTTGTAATCTTGTTTTAAATCCTTCAGCAAGGGCACCACCTATAAAACAAAACAGGACAACGAGGAAGCATTCATTTACAAGTGGAAATGTATGTTACTCAGGAAGCGCATAGGGCTCTGCCTTCATTTTTAATCGGCAAATCCTTTACAAGAGTGGACTGCATACACAAATTAGATCGCACTTACATCAAAACTTTCAATACTTAGTAAGTACAATATCATACATTCAACTGCTCTCACTTACCATACTGCTATGATTCATGTAATGATCCTATGAAGAAGATCTCCAGTCAGTCTACTAAGGAATCAGAGGGAAATTAAGCTACCACTACTCACTTGCATTTCCTAAACTTCTGACCTTCACAAGGGTCCAGCAATCCTAGTACTGTAACTAAAAAAAGCCTTATCAATTAGATCAGTTTTAAGACTGGTCTCTTAGAACCAGTGGCGTAGGAAGGGGGGGCGGTGGGGTGGTCCGCCCCGGGTGCACGCCGCTGGGGGGGTGTTGGCTCCGCTGGTTCCCTGCTCTTTCTGCCCCAGAACAGGTTACTTCCTGTTCCAGGGCACAGAGAGCAGGGACCCAGCGGAGCCAACGCACCTACCCGCGACATGCACTCGGGGCGGAGCGGCCCTCCCACCCGTCCCCTTTTCCTATGCCAGTGGTAAGAATGCACGCCGAGGGGAGGGGGGTGCGCAGCGGTGACCCGCCCAGGGTGTCAGCCGCCCTTGCTACGGCACTGCTTAGAACAGAGATATGTTTAGAGTACACCCACTGGCGGAGATAATCCCCAGAAGCTTAGCCGGTGGTGGGAGGCAGGGCTGGTGGTTGGGAGGTGGGGATAGTGCTGTGCAGACTTATACGGTCTGTGCCAGAGCCGGTGGTGGGAGGCGGGGCTGGTGGTTGGGAGGCGGGGATAGTGCTGGGCAGACTTCTACGGTCTGTGCCAGAGCCGGTGGTGGGAGGCGGGACTGGTGGTTGGGAGGCGGGGATAGTGCTGGGCAGACTTATACGGTCTGTGCCAGAGCTGGTGGTGGGAGGCGGGACTGGTGGTTGGGAGACTGGGATAGTGCTGGGCAGACTTATACGGTCTGTGCCAGAGCCGGTGGTGGGAGGCGGGACTGGTGGTTGGGAGGCGGGGATAGTGCTGGGCAGACTTATACGGTCTGTGCCAGAACCGGTGGTGGAAGGCGGGGCTGGTGGTTGGGAGGCGGGGATAGTGCTGGGTAGACTTATACGGTCTGTGCCAGAGCCGGTGGTGGGAGGCGGGGCTGGTGGTTGGGAGGCGGGGATAGTGCTGGGCAGACTTATACGGTCTGTGCCCTGAAAAAGACAGGTACAAATCAAGGTAAGGAATACACAAAAAATGGCACATGTGAGTTTATCTTGTTGGTCAGACTGAGTGGACCGTGCAGGTCTTTTTCTGCCGTCATCTACTATGTTACTATGTATTTACCGGCCTCTGGCATTCCTTGAGCCTTGTGCATTCGGACATTAAGAACTTCCTTGGCTGAAACAAAGAAGATACGCTTTTGTGCTTCAGAGCGATCCACGACTTTGAGTTCATCTACCAGGAAGGACTGACACCGTTCTGTGTGCTGTCTCCGTACCTAGAAAGGCAGAAAAAGGCTAAAGGCTTTTCAGATCTATCCAGCTCAACATGAAGTAGAAATGATCTGTTACTTACAACCTGCCCTATTCCACAGTACAGATCTAGGGATTTATCATGTAAAGATTTTTCCAGCACACAAAATTGGGAAAACAAATTTCTACATAGACATGCAAAACATTACTAGAATAGCAAAGATGTGAAAGGATCGTCAATGTAAAGAGAAAATGTTTATGAAATCATTTAAGTATTATCAAAATCAATCTAGGATGATATTATAATGAGTATAATATACTTTAAGGGTATCTCCCATCATACTCTTTTGTGGATGCATCAAGTGACTTTCTAAATGTGTTATTTATATGGTGGGTACTGTTCACATTTGTATAATAGTATTGATGTATTTGTTAATATCTTGTACATAATCTGCATCAAAATGAATAAATATAACAAACGGTTCCACACAGAAATAACGCACCCTTTATTTTGGGACGTGTACACGTGCTCACATCTGCATATAAACATAGAACCTAAAAGAAACAACATGTACTGAAAATCTGGTGTGGATAAGACACTAAACAAAAACGTTATGTGGAAGAATGCCGAAAACACAGATCTGATGATTTCACAAGTCTTCTTCCCTTTGGAAAGGAGGATAAAACATTTAAAGCTGGTGAGGAGGAGAGGAAAGAATTGTACACTCACATCTTCCATGTATTCCGGCTCAGCTGCAGAAGCATCCCAACGATTGTTCAGGATGAAGATATTGGGTTTGGAAATGCGTTCATTTACCTTGTGAAAAAAATGTTTTTCCTAAAAACAGGAAAATAAAATGAGACAAAGATTGTCTGCTTATTTGAACATCAGGAAACAAATACAAGATAAGTTGAAGAAAATAATGTTCAATATGATGAAAAAGATCTGAAAAATGAATAGACCTAGTGGATCTTATTGGCAGGGACGTTCTATGTTTTTAAGCACCCACAATAGAGAATTTTATAGCACTTCAAATGCTATTTTTGCAATTCAAAATATATCATACAGCTTTGAACCCAAAAGTATGTAGCAGTCTTCAGATTCTATGTGAAAATGTTTTGGGTTTTTTTTGTTCCATTTGTACCCCGCGCTTTCCCACTCATGGCAGGCTCAATGCGGCTTACATGGGGCAATGGAGGGTTAAGTGACTTGCCCAGAGTCACAAGAAGCTGCCTGTGCCTGAAGTGGGAATCAAACTCAGTTCCTCAGTTCCCCAGAACCAAAGTCCACCACCCTAACCACTAGGCCACTCCTCCACTGTTGCTACTATTTGAGATTCTACATGGAATGTTGCTATTCCACTAGCAACATTCCATGTAGAAGTCGGCCGTTGCAGATCACCAATGTGGCCGCGCAGGCTTCTGCTTCTGTGAGTCTGACGTCCTGCACGTACGTACAGGACGTCAGACTCACAGAAACAGAAGCCTGCGCAGCCTCCTACATGGAATGTTGCTAGTGGAATAGAATCTCCAATAGTAGCAACATTCCATGTAGAATCTCCAATAGTATCTATTTTATTTTTGTTACATTTGTACCCTGCGCTTTCCCACTCATGGCAGGCTCAATGCGGCTTACATAGGGCAATGGAGGGTTAAGTGACCAACAGATAGTGTATTTCTAGTGAATAGAAGCTAAATAATACTGACAAGACAACATGGTCTCAGGGAGTGGGGGGAGCTGTAGCATCTATTGTACCACTATGATTTTCAGTAGAATATGTAGTATGTCAAATACATTGGACACAACCGGACCCACTACCTTCCCATTCATAGATGTTCTCACTAGGACATTA
This sequence comes from Microcaecilia unicolor, assembly GCF_901765095.1. NCBI lineage: Eukaryota > Metazoa > Chordata > Amphibia > Gymnophiona > Siphonopidae > Microcaecilia > Microcaecilia unicolor. The sequence goes on along the minus strand of NC_044040.1, from coordinate 203,245,904 downwards.
TTCGCCCCTTAACTGACATGGGAAGAGTAGTGAGCAAGACATATCTGAACAGCACAGGAGAGGTGCTGAAATTGGAAGAAGCATCGTTTCTAAAAGAGGTTTACCCATCTCAATTTATCTTCCATCAACAAAGCCCCAAGCAAAATTCTCCAGTGCAGCCTTTACAATCAGATCTGCAGATTCTGATTTGATGAGTTTTTACAGCTTCATCTGCAGTCTACACCAACACAAGGGACTAAAGCTCAATTGGTGATAATCCCATGCATTAGTGATGCTCAGTTTAAATGTTCTAGTTACAACTTTTAGGTCCTTATCCCCTCCCAACGTGATTTTTCAGCCCTTCAAATTTGTGTTCACTTTCCATGTTTTAGTATCAAACATATAAACGGCGAGTGACCGTACTCACTCGCAAATGCGCGTAGACTTCTCTCTCTGTCCCGCCCCTGCGTCAATACGTGATGTCGGGGGGGGGGGACAGAGAGGGAAACTGCGTGAAGGGGAGGGAACCGCCGAGGTCGCCACCGCACCCCCTCCCCCCGAGGTCACCGCCACTGGTACACCCCCCCCCCCCGGAGTCGCCGCCGCGGCCACCCCTCCACCCGGCCTGTCTCGTCGCTATTCAACTTACATCTCCGGAGCAGGCAGATCAGCTGAGCTACCATTGGACTTCCTTCCCTGCCTGTGTCCCGCCCTCGCCGATGTTACGTCACACGAGGGCGGGACACAGGCAGAGAAGGAAGGCCGACAGGAGCTCAGCTGATCTGCCTGCTCCGGAGATGTAAGTTGAATAGCGAAGAGATGGGGCGGCGGCCACTCGGGGGGGGGGGGGGGGGGAGGGCCAGCAGCAACCTCGGGGGGAGGGGGCAGCGGCGACCCAATAGCCCGTTTTAACGGGCTCAACGGCTAGTAGTTAACATATTTTGACTATTGTTTCAGAAGATTAAATAAGTCACATTTAATCTTCAAGTGTACAGCGCTACGTAGGTCTAGTAGCACTACAGAAATGATAAGTAGTAGTAGTAATCTAATATTAAACAAGATCAAATCTCACTGTATTCATGAGGGTAGACTCGGAGTTTGCCACCAATACAAAGACATCAGCATCCAAGCAGAACTTATCGATCCAGCTGTCCAACTCTGTAGTGACATCTGTGCCAGGGCTAGCAAAAAAATATACAATTATCAAACTAATGAAGCTAAACTGCTGTTTGAAACAACATTTCAATTGACTAAATCTCTACAACTTTTAGAGTTTTGTGTTGGGGCAACCCAATGGCTCAGCCATGCCATGCAGAAAAATCTACGTTTGATTCCTGCCTCAGGTCTCCCACTGCTGTGGATGCAGCAGAGCTGGCGTTCACCACCCCCTGGGAGGAGGGAATTGGTCCTCATGCAGTGGCAACACCCAGTGGATGGCTCCCAGCTGAGCACCATCTCTACAATGGCTGGGTTAAAATATTTTGAGAAAAGATATAAAATAGAAAAAAATATCCCCAGGTGCCTTTGAATAAAGCCTAATGTAATCATTCCCCTGCCCCGGTACCAACTAAACTGGAAGCCCAAAGGAGCAAAAGGGAACCTCTCAGCAAAAACAGTTATTTACATTCTAGGAGACAGTAATACAGTCAGCCCAACCCTATTACAGTCAGGCCAGATGGTTTTGTCTGCACAAAGGTAAAACCAGTACGGACACCATCCCCCACCTCCACAAAGAGTACACTTGTTGCTTAAAGTAATTCTCACTCCACTGCATGAAAAGACTTCTGGCACGATTATTATGAAACGAGGAACTATTTCAAGTCTGTGACTTATCCCAGAGAAGTAATCTGTGATTTTATATACATAAGAAAATATTCCTGAAAAAAAAGGAAGACAAACTGAAAGACTGTTCGATACAAGGAAACAATGACTGATTGAATGCTGTTAGTCTGAAGAGGACAGCAACCACTTGAATCTGAGGCTCCTTATTATATTTATAGGAGGCAGGACATAGGTTTAACATTTATCCTGGTGTGGGGATATTTCTGGGTAGACTTAAGAAATCCTCTAACATCCACTTAATGCATTAGGACAGAATTCACTTAACTGTTTCTTCTTTACACCCTAACATAGTAGATGACGGCAGATAAAGACCTGTATGGCCCACCCAGTCTGCCCGAAGTGATAAAATCATTACATAAGGTATGAGGTGATATTTTCCCCAAGTCCATTTAATAACGGTCTATGGACTTTTCCTTTAGGAAGCCGTCCAAATCTTTTTTAAACTCCGCTACGCTAACCGCCTTTACCACATTCTCTGACACAGGAAAATGTGGGAGAGAGGTTCTGGAAGCCAAATTTAGACTCTTAGGTAGAAAGCTCAAATCCAGATCCTCTAGGGTAGCATTTTCTGAAATGTTACCCGTTCCACGCGTAGGGACCAAGAGACAGGCAGAGCTCCAGAGTCTCAATGCGTGGATGAGACAACGGTGCAGGGAGGAGGGTTTTAGATTTGTTAGGAACTGGGCAACATTCTAGGGAAGGGGGAGCCTATTCCGAAAGGATGGGCTCCACCTTAACCAGGGTGGGACCAGGCTGCTGGCATCGGCATTTAAAAAGGAGATAGAGCAACTTTTAAACTAGAAACGGAGGGAAGGCTGACAGTCGCTCAAAAGCGCATGGTTCGGGATAAGGTATCTTTCAAAAATATCACCAAAACAGGGAAGCTAGGGTATCCTGATAGTGCAGTTGCAAAAGAGACCGTAGCAGATCAGGTGTCCTTAAATAAAAATAAAAATCAGACAAAAGATTGCAAATTAATACTGTCAAGTACTAAGCATGATGTAAATAGGAACAGCAAACATACTTTGAAATGTCTATATGCGAATGCCAGGAGCCTAAGAAATAAGATGGGAGAGAGAGAAAATATTGCACTAAATGAAAAATTAGATATAATAGGCATCTCTGAGACCTGGTGGAAGGAGGATAACCAGTGAGACACTGTCATACTGGGGTACAAATTATATCGTAGTGATAGGGTTGATCGAATTGGTGAAGGGGTAGCACTGTATATTAATGAGAGCCTTGAATCAAATAGATTGAAAATTCTGCAGGAAACAAAACATATCTTGGAATCACTATGGATTGAAATTCCATGTATAAAGGGGAAAAGGATAGTGATAGGAGTGTACTACCGTCCAACTGGCCAAGATGTCAGACGGATGCAGAAATGTTAAAGGAAATAAGAAAGGGATCTAGGTGTTGTCGTTGATGATACATTGAAACCTTCTGCTCAATGTGCTGCTGCGGCAAAGAAAGCAAATAGAATGTTAGGTATTATTAGGAAAGGAATGGAAAATAAAAATGAGGATGTTATAATGCCTTTTTTATCGCTCCATGGTGCGACAGCATCTCAAATATTGTGTTCAATTCTGGTCGCCGCATCTCAAAAAAGATATAGTGGAATTAGAAAAGGTGCAGAGAAGGGCAACGAAAATGAAAAAGGGGATGGGACGACTTCCCTATGAGGAAAGGCTAAGGCGGCTAGGGCTCTTCAGCTTGGAGAAAAGACGGCCGAGGGGAGATATGATAGAGGTCTATAAAATAATGAGTGGAGTTGAACGGGTAGATGTGAAGCGTCTGTTTCTGCTTTCCAAAAATACTAGGACTAGGGGGCATGCGATGAAGCTACAATGTAGTAAATTTAAAATGAATCAGAGAAAGTTTTTCTTCACTCAACGTGTAATTAAACTCTGGAATTCGTTGCCAGAGAATGTGGTAAAGAAGGTTAGCTTGTGGGTAAAAAAAAGTGGGAGAGCGACAAAGGATACCAGAAACTGGAAGATGTTCGTTAATTAGCAACTTTATTAATAATTTGAAGACACGACACAACGTCGTGTTTCGGCCGTCAGGCCTGCATCAGGAGTCTGCTTTGCACAGTGCTGCGGAGCAAAAGTAATGGCAAATCTTTGAAGATCCTACAGCATACTCTAGGGCAAAGTATTGCTGAGTAATATTGAAGATGATCCTTCAGGTGTAACGTAATAGTCTTTAAAAAGACTGTTTTTCTTTAAAAAAAAAGAGAAGGGGACCATCAGAAGCACTGCACGCACTGATGGTCCCCTTCTCTTTTTTTTAAAGAAAAATAGTCTTTTTAAAGACTATTACGTTACACCTGAAGGATCATCTTCAATATTACTCAGCAATACTTTGCCCTAGAGTATGCTGTAGGATCTTCAAAGATTTGCCATTACTTTTGCTCCGCAGCACTGTGCAAAGCAGACTCCTGATGCAGGCCTGACGGCCGAAACACGACGTTGTGTCGAGTCTTCAAATTATTAATAAAAGTTGCTTATTAACGAACATCTTCTAGTTTCTGGTATCCTTGGTCGCTCTCCCACTTTTTTTACCCACTTGTTTTTTTCGTGGGACGTTTGAGTTCTCCGTGTTTCAGCGGATTTCTTCTCAAAGAAGGTTAGCTTAGCAGAGTTTACAAAAGGTTTGGACGGCTTCCTAAAAGAAAAGTCCATAGACCATTATTAAATGGACTTAGGGAAAATCCACTATTTCTGGGATAAGCAGTATAAAATGTTTTGTACTTTTTTGGGATCTTGCCAGGTATTTGTGACCTGGATTGGCCACTGTTTTGAAACAGGATGCTGGGCTCAATGGACCTTTGGTCTTTCCCAGTATGGCAATACTTATGCACTTATGACTATTGCAGCCTCTCTACTCTTTTTAAACATTTTCAGGCTTTTCAATAATGAACAGCACTAGAGGAAAGTATGGATATGTTATTCAATTTTCAGTTTGAGGATTATCCTGGACTCTGTTCTTCAGCTGCTGAATCATGTTTTGAGTATAACTGTATTCAGTGAAGCAACTTGACTTACCTACATTCACCACAACAACTGCAAAGTCAGAAGATCTTTCAGACTTTTTAAATATGAGCAGCAGCTCAAGAAAGAAATACAAACCAGAAAAAAAGCAGTGGCGGAGAGACAGAGAGAACTTAATGATTTATGTATTTACTAGTAAAAAAGCCTCGTTTCTGATGCAAATGAAACGGGGGCTAGCAAGGTTTTCTTCTGTGTGCCTGTGAGAGTGTGTGTGTCCCTGCCCTCTGCCCTCTCTCCCTTCCCCTGTGCTGTCTGTCCCCTCCCCCCTCGGAGTCGAGTCCTTCAGTGTTAAGTTTCCTGCTATGCTGTGTTTGTGTTACAAAGATAGTGAGGGCTTCTGCCCTCTCTCCCCTGCCCCCTCTGAGTCCTTCACTGTTACAGAAAGAGCGATTTGATTTCGTGCTTTGCTGTGTTTTCCTTCACTGTTTGTGTTAGAGAGAGAGCGAGGGCGGGGCAGACACTCATGGGGAAACCGGATCTCTCTCCCCCTTCACACTTCTGGCTGGAGGCTTCATTTAGAACGTTGGTGGTGCCTTTTATATAGAGAGATTTTTATTTATTACCAGTTGAGTTATATGAAGACTTTCCAGGGTGCACTGGTGCTTCCAAAAAAGAAAAAGGAAAAAAAAAAAAAGATTAGTTTTACCTGTCTACTAGAACCAAGTCATCTCGGAGGAGTGCACATTTAGTTTTAGGCCAGAAAACATGGACAAGACAGCCAGCTTTCAGGTCTTTATCCATATGTAGTGCATGGGCAAGCTGATTAACTGTCTGCAAAGAACAGAAAAGTTACTGTAAAACAATGTCTATCACAAGGAGACTGCTGTGGAATGTGGTCTAAAAACCTATCTTTGCTTTTTAACCCCCTGTTTTTCTATTCTTCCTCCTTATTTTCTATTATCTTATATACCAGCTGGATCACTCACAGTTCTAATTCGTCTTCCCTGGGAAGGGAACTATGGGAAGCGAGAGAAACATCTACCAGCCTAAATCAAACCTCTTCTACTACTCTCTTGCAGTTTTAGAAGTATGGATGAGAAAACGAACAAGCTAAACTCTGACAAAAAAAAGTTACTGTTAGCCATTCGAAAGCTGAGAATGAAACTTGTGATAATAAATCAGATAACATCATTTTCCTCTTCTATAAGAATTTTATGGATTCTGTTGGGACAACAACTATCTTTAGAGCCTCAGATTAATAAATTAACTCAAAGAGCATTTATCCTGTTGCAAAATTTGAGACGAATTCGTAAATAATCTGATCAAGATCATTTTAGACTCATAGTGCAATCTCCGATTCTTAATCTTTTAGATTATTGTAATATAATCTACCTGGGAATTCCTAAAGAACTGCTACCATCCACAACACGGCACTGCAACTTATCTATTCTCTGAAAAAATATGATTGTGTCTCCCAATACTACTAGACAGTTTCACTGGCTTCCTGTACCTGCCAGGATCTGGGTTAAGTTTTTTTTGTTTTAGTCATAAAATAGCGTATGGCTTAGCACCATCATATTTTTGGATAATTTTGCTTTCTTACACAAATCCAGAGATACTAGAATTTCAGCTCTTCTTACTTTTCCATCCATATGTAATTTAAAAAGGACTAAGTTACTTGATATTCTGCTTTCTTACCAGGCAGTGCATCTGGATAAATATGTCCAAAAATTAATATTTCAGATGACTGATTATAATCGATTCCGGAAATATCTGAAACCCCACCTGTTTAGGAAATTCGTACTAAACTATAATAATTCATAAGTTATATTATAGTTAGGTTTTATCTTTTTTGTATTTCCTGGAAATTACCAGCTTCATTTATGTAATCCGCATTGAACCGAAAGGTATATGGTAGAATATAAGTTTTATTATGTTATTTCAGACACAAAACTATAGTTACATTACCAGTTTTCAACACACATTGCAGTGCAAACACAATTGTAACTGTGTGATGTTTGTATCTCAGGATGCAGACTAAAAACCAAAGTGTTCTTCTGTTCCACACAAAAGAATAGACATATTATGTATCCAAGCAGTCAAATCCAACTTGCTTCATACACAATGTTCAGATACTGATACCTTTACACTCTTCTCTTCTTCTGATCCTTCAGTTAGCAGATAAGCTTTGTCACCATCTGTTCCCTCCACACTGAGAAAGCAATTTGTGGTGTGTCCGATGCCACTAGGAAGCACTTTATCCCACAACATTGAGTTGATCACTGTGCTCTTTCCACTGCTCGTTCTAAAAGAAAGAGAGCAGAATAGAAGTGTGAACACACACAGCAGAGCTCCAAAATGTTTTCCTTTCCTTGAGTCCTTCCAGACCAGTCCAGAACCTGTGGTTGTGTCCATCGACCAGGAAGAGGAGACAGGGAATAAGTTATTGTGAATCCCACCATATAAGGGCTCCCTGCAGACTCCACCTTTTAGTATTTTGATAACAAAGCAATGGTGACTGCCATGAAAACTTTGTAGAAATTCACCTTTTCCTTCTGAACTCCAATATAGCATCATGTAGGTATTTGTTTTTTACAGAAACTGTAAGAATTAGCAAACATAAAATATGCACATGACCATATGAAACAAACATATGATTAAAAAGACTGGGTGGGAAGCAGGACTGGTCTGGTGGAACTCAGCAGGTACGACCTAATTTCACTTTGCTTATCATTTCCACCAGATCAGTCCAGAACCTGTGGAGTGTAGCAAAGCACTTCTTAAGGTGTGTGGGATTACTTCCTGCCCTAAGGACTCTGGCTCCAAAAGCCATATGCTTTTGTAGCCACATCAAGCCTATAGTGTCTAGCCAAGTGTGCAAAGAGGACCAAGTCGCCACTCTACAAATGTCATCTGGTGTAACCACATGCACCTCTGCCCAAGAGGTACCCCTTGTGGAATGTGCTCTTTTCTGCATATATTTCAGCAGGTAAGCATGTCCTTAATCCATCTTCCAAGAATGGCTTTAGAAATAATGGCCCTTCCTAGCTCCTCCAAAAAAGACAAACTGTCCAATGTTCAAAAATCATTAGTCACATCCTTATCGGGCGGTATTCACAACAACCCGTCCTCTGTCTCCATCTGCAGGTTAACGGATACAACTTAGAGTTTCTGGACTGGTCTGGGGGGGCCTATAAGGAAAAGAAAATGAGCACCTATCAAAGCCTTTGAACAGCTCCAATGGTCAAGTGAGATGTAACTAGATACTATCTACCAAAGTAGCAGTTTGCTGACAGAACAGACTAAAGCTCCTGTTCCTCAAGTGTTATTTTATTTAATGATACTTGAAGACATACCTCACCAAGCTAGTACTCAAGGCGATTTACAATTCAGTGTCCACATACAATAAAACAACTTTTAACCCCACCTCAACCCTCTTCTCCTTTTCCTCCCAATCTACTTTGAGATATATTTTCAAAGAGCTTAAGACTTACAAAGTTATATCACTTCATGCATCTGATGAACTGGACTGTGGTCCTTGAAAGCACAGGCTTCAATTAAAAGTTAGTCCAGGATTGTCCAAGTTCATTCCTGGAGAGCTGCAGAGTGGTTAGATTTTCAGGATATCCCCTAGCTTTGCATACAATGGAGATAGTGAATATGCAAAGCTCTCTCATGCATATTAATTAGGGGGTTAAAAATTTGAGCTGAACTTGCAACAAACCTGGGTTAGTCTATAAGATGCCACCTACCTCTATCAATTTTGTTACATCAGACTAAAACACAAGTGGGTGATAAGGAGAAATTAGATCTTACCTGCTAATTTGCTTTCCTTTAGTCCCTCCGGACCGGACCAGGATTGGACTGATGGGTTGTGCTCGCCTACCAGCAGGTGGAGACTGAGAAAAAACTCTGACTCTAGAGAGCCAATAGGAGCCCTGGCCATGTGACCTTAGCCTCAGTATTTGAATAACAAAGCAGGAAAGAAAGAAAGACCTTCTGTGCCGTATGGAATCCTAGCAGCCACAAAGCACTCGGCAATGCCAAGTATCAGAGCTCACCAGCAACTCTCACCAGAGAAGTGGTATGGCCCGATATGTATTACAGCTCACCAGCAACTCTCACTAGAGAAGTGGTATGGCTCACTTGTACTATAGCTCACCAGCAACTCTCACCAGAGAAGCGATATGGCTCACATGTAATATAGCTCACCAGCAACTCTCCCCAGAGAAGTGGTATGGCTCACGCATAATATAGCTCACCCGCAACTCTCACCAGAGAAGTGGTATGGCTCACTTAAGATTTTATATATATTCCATCAACTGAGCTTACCAGCAACTCTCACCAGAAAAGTGGTAAATCATATTTAAGGTTTTATAGATATTCCAGCAACTGAGCTCAGCCACAACTCTCACCAGAGAAGTGGTATGGCGTATTTAAGGTTTTATAGATAGATTCCAGCAATTGAGCTCACCAGCAACCACCAGAGAAGTGGTATAGACCACGTAAAGTTCTGTATATATATAGTATTGTTCCACGAATCGTAAAGGAATGAATACACTTCCTACTGAATACACTTCCTACTTAATAAAAGAAGCTAAAGAGTAGAGAGAACATGGGAGGGGCCTGGTCCGGTCCGGAGGGACTAAAGGAAAGCAAATTAGCAGGTAAGATCTAATTTCTCCTTCCTTAGCGTCCCTCCGGACCGGACCAGGATTGGACTGATGGGAAGTACCAAAGCAGTAATCTGAAGGGAGGGACCCTATGAAAACTGCAGAGAAATGTTCATGCTGCATAGGCCACCTGGCGACAACTAACATGTAGTGTGTCCCAATGAGCAAAATAAAATGAAACTAGGACTAAGTTGCCAACTTACCAATGTGCACCGAGAGCACCAAAAATCGCCGTAGTAAGAATAGAGCCCGCTTCTGAAGTTGTGGAATATGTTGTAATACGCTGTGGAACTGCCCTCTCAGCGAGAAGAGAAATAGACATTCTCATTTCCTTGATCCTTCGCGATATAGCGGGTTAGAAACAATGAAAAACTTTTACGCCTACTGGCTAGAAGGACAAAACCAATAAGAAAAACCCGATTGGGAAAGGTGAAAACTTTAAACTACAGCAGACCGAAAAGAAGTTACCAACCGTAGAAGTATTCCACACATAGATCTACTTGCTGCAATGGCTACTGGGAAACACTGCTTGAAGAGGAAAACTTTATAGAAAAAGTTATGGCTACTAGAAAACAGAACTTTAAGAGTCTGTTCACCTAGTTCACCTAGCTGGTGGACGAAGCGGGAGGTACAGGTGCAGGACTCCTTTAAGAAACCGCTTTGACAGTGGATGCTGCATAAGCGTGCGGTTGTCAACAGTATCATGCATCACTGATAGAGCTGCCAAATGAACTCTAATGGATGAGTAAGACAGACAAGATTTCGCAAGATGCAGAAGATATTCCAAAACATGCAAAATGGATACTGTTTGTGGAATGAAGTGGCGAGAGGAGTACCACAGAGTGAACCGTCGCCACTTTGATTCATAGGACTTTAATGTAGATTCCTGTCTGGAAGCAATTAAAACTTGAAGTACTTCCTGCGAAAATATCAAAGATGTTGCAGACCCAGTAACCACGCCATAAGTTTGAGTGACTGGGGGTCCGGATGTAGAAGGGTGCCTTGGTTCTGCGTAAACACCTAGTGAGATGATGGAAGAAACGCATAAAGAAGGCTGAAAAACCCCTGCTGGACGTTGGCATCTGTCCCTGTCTCCGTCAAGACTGTTGCTGAACGGAAGAAGCAAGAAATGTTCGTGAGCCTGAAGGCAAAAAGAGATAGCCCTGAAGTGTCGCAGTGAGGAAGTAAGGCTGAAAAAATGAGAGTCCATTCACCTAAAAGCAGGGTGACACAACTAAGAAAAAATGAGTACAAACTCAAGAGTATACTCTTAACTCCTCCTTGGCGGATGACATAACCCATTGCCATGGCAAGGACCAACATAGCTCTCTCCGCCTTGTTTGTCAGTAGGGAAAACAAAATTCACCCGAAGGTAAAACGAATTGCTGAGGTCCCCCAGAAAAAAAATATATACAAACAAGCTTCTGCCAAAAAGTGTACTGCACGAAGCATCCCAATGACAGAACTAAGATTCTTGAGATAACTAGATGACACTTAAATAGTGCGATTGATGACCCTGAGATTCGCAATAGGATGAAGGAAAATTCCTTCTTGGGCATTAGAAAGTAAAATTGCATTCTGCAGAATAGAGCGAGGAAATGGCCGAAGGCCCAAGGTCACCAAGAAAAATATAAACTGGGGTGTTTGCAGAGGAGACAAAAGACTGTGCGCCAACCTGACTAAACAAAGAGAAAATCAGAGATATCTGATGAGAGATCAAATGAGAGATCAAATAAGAGGCCTGGCTACAATCACCACCCAACCTAGAGACTGTAAGAAATGCAACACCCGGTGCGTGACCTGAGAACTCTGCTGATAAGACTTTCTCCAATTAGGCAGTCGTCTAGGTAAGAATGAAATGACCCTAAGAGCGCAATGAACATCCTCTTAGATCTATAAAAGAACGGAAGAGAGAGTACTGCTGAAAATGACCGGTTAATGCATAAGCAAAAAACTAGCCATTCTCTGGATCCTGAGGAGAAGAGGAAGGGTGACCAAGGACACCAGTTAAATAGGGCTACAAACTCCAACCCTATCTCTATGGCGTTCCATAGTTGGGTAAGTTCTGAATATAGAAAGTTCTGAATATAGGAGTCCACCAGCTATGGTAGTACGCTCCGGACAGAAAAAAATTGTCCCAGTATGAACGTCTGATTCACCGGCCTGTAATTTCTTGGATCTCCCTAATCCACATACCACTAATCCACGTACCACGGTCATGCGTCCTCCCTCACTGAGATGTAGATTGTAAGCTCCTTTGAGCAGGGAACGTCCTTCTTTGTTAATTTGTACAGCGCTGCGTAACCCTAGTAGCGCTCTAGAAATGTTAAGTAGTAGTAGTAGTACCAGACTCACACCCAATAGATATGAATGTTGAGCTTGTTTCAGGTTAAAACACCGAACCTAGGCCCAGGGTCCCCGGTGTTCCTAGTGGTGAACAGCCATGGCAAATATTGTATGCGTTAGTTTGCAGAATTACTGCAAAGCCTTGCTTTTGGAGCAGAGATTTCTGTTCGATACTCTTGTGAGAGGTTTTTTTTTTGTTTTTTTTTTTCTTTTCTTTAATGCTGTTCTGGCTGTAGAAAGGTGGACATTTGAGCTTCCCCAGAATGGCAAAACTTATGTACCTATGCCCATTAGATATGAATGCTGGACTTGATGGACTTTAGGCCTTACCCAGCATAACCATACTTATGTACCTATGGTATAAATACACAGGAAGTGAGTGAATCCCCTTCCAATTGAAAGAACACTCTGGAGTGAAGGCGCATAGAATGAAAATGAAAAAGGACAAACTTGGAAATTACCTGTAACGAAAAAAGTGAAGTTGTGCCACAGCCACTTGGTGAAGGCAGTGTAGACAAGACTGTATCTGAATTCAAGAAAGCTTGATATAACATCAGGTCTCTAAGGAAGAGGAAGAGATAGCAGATGGTATGTATAGGCATACTGGACCAAACCAGGATGTTTATAATCTGCCAATGCTGAACTGATAGAGTAGAGACAAACACGAGTAGATGGTTTGAGGACCGTCCACTATCTTTAAGTGAAAGGATGACTTTATTCTCTAAGTGACCATATGTCCTGTAAAAACCAGAAGAAAGCTAAAATGAAAAATGAGAGGCTTCAAGGCAGTTGGAAAAGAAGGGAAGACATGAATAAAGCATGCCTGCTAAGGCAGCTGAGTGATTGGGAGCTTGGTAGACAGGACTGTCCCTCAGAGAATATGAAAGAGCTGATATATCCCCATGGCATCTGAACAATATACTGTATGCCTCTAGAGAAGGCTTCTTAAAGTCGGAAAAAGAAAACACTGTATAACACTACAGCCATTGAGAGTGTCTGTTAAGTTCTTAAAACACTATATAACATCATAGGCATGGAGTAAAATGCTTGAAAGGAACTAATATATTATGGTCAGAATTGCAAAGTACCAATCAATTGACTCTTAGACAATGTAGTCCTATTCACCAGGGAATGAGAAAGACAGAAATTTACTCTATGCCTATAGAGAAAGTTTCTAAAGTTCTTAAAACACTGTATAATACTACAGCTATTGAGGAAAATGCTTGAAATGAATTATGATATTATGATAAGATGTAGATTTTCCACCAGGCAATGAAAAATGACTGAGCACCAGAAAAAACTAGTGTTAACAGCCCCGTGATACATAGAAATTTAAAAGAAGAAAAGCTTGTTATATATTCATATATGAAAGGAGCCCCCTTTCAACCAAATATTGCCTGCTGATGTGAAGAGCATTTTAGAATACGCCGTTCAGCACATACAAAAGTGTACACATCTTGGAGCCGAACTGTTCTATGAACTGCAGCCTTACCTTCAGCAGAGAGATCCCCGACTGATAAGATGGAGGGAGAAACAAAATGGCCGCCGTTCGCTCCACTGGCCCTGTGGCGATCGTCGACAGCGCGCCCGACACCTCCGAACAAGCGGAGCCCAGTGGAACAGCGAAGAAACAACAGCCGGCGAAAAAGGCCCCGAAAAAACTGGAGGCAGCACCGGACCCGAAGAAACCTTGAAGGGAGAGCAAAATTTACACGTTCCGGCTGCGTGAACTGCGCGACGCTGACCGACAGCAGCTGTTTGAACTTTTAAGCCATATCGGAAAAAACAGGTGGCCGCGCTTATGCGGTTCGCCCATTTCTTTTTTTTTTTTTTTTTTTTTTCATTTGTTTAAACTGCCGCCGCCAAAACGCAAGAAAATGGAGGAAATTAAATCTGACGAGAAAAATCGCTGTTTAAAGTCACAGATACTGAATTATTTTCTTCCGTTTTTTTTTTTTTTTATAACCCCTCAATCATAATAAAACACTGGAGCTGCCTGCTCGTTAGAAGTCTGGGGAAAGAAAGGCTGCTTCTTTGAATTTCCTTTTATTTGATTTAATTCTTTTAAAGCAGCTACCTGTTAAAAGTGGCTGCCTCTCCCAAAGACGGTACACCTTTCCAGAGAAAGGGACGGCCCTTCCCTGCTAAGCCAGGGAGATGGGGAGGAAGGGGGGTGGACTCGAGACACCCGAGTTTAACACCCCCGAGGCTGTCAAAGAAAGAAGAGAAAGGAAACCCTGTCAAGCCTCTAAATAAGATTCCAGGCACAGAAGAATTATCACAAATATCTGTAATATCTAAAGAGAAAAGGAGAGAGACTAATGGGCTCACTTCCTACCTGCTGGGAGACTGAGAAAATACTGAGGCTAAGGTCACATGGCCAGGGCTCCTATTGGCTCTCTAGAGTCAGAGTTTTTTCTCAGTCTCCACCTGCTGGTAGGCGAGCACAACCCATCAGTCCAATCCTGGTCCGGTCCGGAGGGACGCTAAGGAATGAATGTTATTTTACACATAACCTGTATGTCCAGGGAGTATATGGGTAACAAGAACATACTGTCCAACATATAGAAAAGTTATCTTCATTTAAAGGCAAAAGATCTTTATTTAAATGGGATGTACTCATATGCATGAAAAAGAACACAAAAATGGGATGTTCTTCCAAAGTCATTATACTCCTCAGAGCCTGGTACTCAAATCATAGCAAATTAACAAATTACAATGTGAATTTCTGGACATTTCCATCTAGAGCAGGCCTCTAATGAACAGATCTAGCATTCAAGTTGTTTGTGCACGATCTGTGAAGTTAATGTTCACTAATGCTTAAGGAGGCGTTAGGCGACACTTGCTAAGAAGTTACTTTGGCAGAACATTACATTACATTACCTTCCAAAGAACGCTACTTTCATGTGTCTTCGAGACAGCATCTCGCCAATGACTGCCAGCTTTGTTTTATAGGCCTGTATTGCAGACAATTTATCTTCTGTCACTATATTTCCTAATTCTGGATTCATAAATGTGGCTGTTAAGCAGAAAGACAAGAATTATAACAGATGAAACAGTAATGTAAGAACTTCACTGTTTCAAATAGGTTTCCCAAATTTCACTTTATCACAGTATGCCATTGCTATTGAAAATCAAAGCATGAAAAAAAAAAAAAAAGAGAGGCTCAAGTAAAAACACCAGCAAGGGAGCCAATAGGTTATCAAGGAAATCACAGGCAAACCGGTGAAGAACCCAAAACAGTAAAACCAATGATCAATGAAAAAGTGTATGTTCACTGGATTCCTTTGTATTTACTGTGTCTAAATAGATTATGATAAGCAAATCCCTAAGTTAATCTTTTCATCTTCCCCTTGAATGAGACATGCAAGTAGAAACAAAACAAAGCCCATCAGACATTTAAATAATACACACATACCCCCATTCATTCTGTACATTTAATATTTTTCAGTAACGTTTATCAAGACATACTACAGCATGACGTTTACCCACTCCTACCCTAGCTAAGCTAATGTTCAAGCACCTTTCTGACCTCATTTGTAATTTTCTTTAAACAATCCCCTTATTTACTTATTCCTGTTACTCTATTTTATCTATATGTTCCATCTTTGCTTATACCCTAGACTATGAAAATGTTTTATTAAGTATTATGTTGACATTAAGGGGCATAATTGAACGTGAACGCCCATCTCCATGGGCGTTTATCTCCGAGGACGGGTCCGCGAAGGGGCGGGCCAGACCGTATTTTCGAAAAATATGAGCGTCCATCTTTTGTTTCGATAATACGGTTTGTGCCGGGCAAATGCATCGCATTTGGGTGGATTTGAGCTGGGCAGTATCGGTTTTCAGCGATAATGGAAACCGAAGGCGCCCAGCTCAAAAACGAACAAATCCAAGGCATTTGGTCATGGGAGGGGTCAGGATTCGTAGTGCACTGGTCCCCCTCACATGCCAGGACACCAACTGGGCACCCTAGGGGGCACTTCTAACAATTAAAAAAAAAATTAAAATACCTCCCAAGTCCATAGCTCCCTTACCTTGGGTGCTGAGCCCCCCAAATCCCCCCCAAAACCCACTGCCCACAACTCTACACCATTACCATAGCACTTATGGCTGAAGAGAGGCACCTAGATGTGGGTACAGTGGGTTTTGGAGTCGGTTTGGAGCGCTCCCATTTAGCAGCACAAGTGTAACAGGTAGGGGGGGGATGGGCCTGGGTCCCCCTGCCTGAAGTCCACTGCACCCACTAACAACTGCTCCAGGGACCTGCATACTGCTGTGATGGAGCTGGGTATGACATTTGAGGCTGGCATACAGACTGGAAAAAAAGTTTTTAAAGTTCTTTTTATTTGGTGGGGGTGGGGGTTAGTGACCATTGGGGGAGTAAGGGGAGGTCATCCGGGCAGTTGGGGCACTTTTTGGGGACTTGTTCGTGAAAAAAAAAGGGTCCAAAAAAAGTGACCCAAATTCTCGCTTCTGGCGCCCTTCTTTTTTCCATTATCGCGCAGAGCGCGCCCATCTCTCCTCGGCCGATAAACATGCCCCAGTCCCGCCTTCACCACGCTTCCAACGCGCCCCCGTCAATTTTGTCTGGTCCCGCGACAGACTGCAGCTGGAGGCGCCCAAAATCGGCTTTCGATTATACCGATTTGGGCGCCCATGAGAGAAAGGCGCCCATCTCCCGATTTGGGTCGAAATATGGGCGTCTTTCTCTTTCCAAAATAAGCTGGATTGTAATGTAGCATACCGTAATTGTTTATTCCTTATGTTTGACTTATTCTTGATGTACACCACCTTGAGTGAATTCCTTCAAAAAGGCGATAAAATACATTCTAATAAAATGATAAATAAGACAGCTTCTTAATTTCTGAAGAGTGCTCTTCACAACCTGTCACTATTTTTTATGGTCTTTTGTTCTGAAAGAATGTTTAAGCTGTCCAATAATCCCAGACACAGTCAGTGGGTATTCAGTGTTCTATGAGTTCCGATTCAGTTTTTCAAAAAGGCTTACCAAAACAGTCCAAATGTATTAAGGAAAGGAACTGAGATCCTTTTCTAACTGTAACAGCCTCTAAAGTTTTTCTTAGGACAGAACACACCAGTGTCAACTTTCCAGTTCTCATAGGATCCAAGTTGTTGATTCCATTTGGGAATCTCATGCAAATCAGAGGCACATAAATTCTACAAATGGCTCAAAGCACCTAGCACATGCGCAGAACAGTCTCTCAGAAAGTGTCCATGTTCTCTGCATGTGCTAGGTGCTTTCCTTACCGAGCCGCTTGAATACCACCGCTTATACCCTTGCACGTTATCCTGGGCAATGGACAGAAAATGCAGCCTTCCCTTCCTCAAGCTCTCTGATTCAAAGTCAAGCGGTGGGCACTAACATATAGGGAGTTTTAGCCCAAAAATGTGTAAGACATCTCCTAAAGCACTATCAGCGGTCAAACTCTATCAGATCTGAGGTGGGTTGTTATTTTTGTAGTCATGAAAGAAGCAGAAGATGCCTTTTGTAATTCTTGTGCAGAGCTTTTACCCTACTGCTACTGACTGCTCCTGACCTGTCAGAAAATTTTACAAGTAGAAGGTAGGCACTCCTTTCTGTGCATCACACGGAATGATCATTATAATACTAATGAGCTCATTGTCGGTAGCTGCTACGGCATGCGGTTAATGCCACACAAAACCCCTTTGTGCATCGGATGCTACATAATGTTTGCTTTAGACCAGCTTCAACCAGTCTAAAGCAAACATTGCAACCACAGTAAGCTTTGTGCACTGGGCCCTGACTGGGTAAAAGTTTAGTTTATTCATTTATATTCCTCATATAACTATGCAGATAACAAGAAAACATACACAATCGTGAACAAAAAATAATAAAAACATACAGATTACATTAAAAAATATCATTCCATAGAAAAATTTGTGTTCAAAACTGATGCGACATGTACACATAGTTCTCAGGTCTAAAATGCCAGACCAAATGTGATTTTTTAAACAATTTTTTAAATTTAGTATCTGATGTCAACCTCATCTGTTCCGCTAAACAGTTCTACAATCTTGGACCCCCTATAGAAAAGTTTTTTTGCCTTGTTCCTCCAAAATACATTTTTCTTAATGCTGGAATAACCAACAGCCCTGCATTCATTGATCTCAAAAATCCAGCTGGTTGGTAAACCTCTAGAATTGTTCTCAAATAAAGATCAGATTCCAACTTCAAAGCCTTATGTATTAGTAATAATATTCTGAACTAAATTCAATCAGTCAAGATTTAAGATGGTACACACTAGATCCAGTGATCCCTTCTTTGGGTTTGTGTAGCTGTCAGGACCTATGGTTTTGCTTTGACTGCAGCTGCTTTTTGCTGTCCTATGTGATTACCTATTATTATTATTAGCATTTGTATAGCGCTACCAGACGCACGCAGCGCTGAACACCTGACACAAAGAGACAGCCCCTGCTCAAAAGAGCTCATAATCTAAGTAATACAGACAAACAAGACAGTTACGGCTGAGGGAAGTAATGGGTGATAAGGGAGGAAGGGACATGGGGAGGGCAATTGTGGCTAGGAGCTAAAAGCAGCAGTGAAAAGGTGGGTTTTCAGCATAGATTTGAAAATAGGTGCAGGAAGTCTATTGGCCACTGTCGGTGACAGGATGCTGGGCTAGATGGACCTTTGGTCTTTCCCAGTATGGCACTACTTATGTACTTATTCCAGGCATAAGGTGCCGCGAGAGAAAAGGAGCGAAGCCTGGAGTTAGCAGTGGAGGAGAAGGAGGACGACAGTGGATAATGGTTTGTCCAGTCCTGGGTGCTGCATGGTAATAACTTTAAGCCTCTAGGGCCATGGGGATCCCTAGGAGGCATATTTTCAAAGCACTTAGCCTTCCAAAGTTCCACAGAAACCTATCCTATGGAATTTTGGAAGGCTAAGTGCTTTGGAAATATGCCTCCTACTATACCTGAATGCAACTCACCTTCAGCCCCCAATGAAAAGGTGCAAGCTAAATAAGTAGGCAAATATAAAAGCGTGTAAACCTTAAAGGAAACTAACCTTCCACAAACTCTGCTCCTGCAGTGGCATAGTTCAACAGCTGCTCAAATATTGCTGTAATCGTCTTTTTGGCCTGCACAAAGTGCTTCAGGGGAGAGGCAGACGATTGCTCCATGATATAAATGGAAAAACAACGTGTAAACGACTTAAATCCGCCCAAAGTACATTAATTCGCAATCAACATGGCGCTAGTCACGAACACAACAACCTGCCTCAAATTTGCAAAGAAGTCATACATCGCAAACGAAAGGGTCGAATTGATGGGGCTGGGGTTGGCCTTGACCCGACCAACTTTTCCGCAGCTCTCCACAGCTGATTAAACTACAAAGGTCGGCGCTGCCCGCGCTGATCTCGCGAGGCTGAGTGTGGGAAAGCCGCGTGTCCACAAACGAGACTCCTTTTTAAAGTCCTGGGTCGGATTTTCTAACTCCCGTCCCTCTCTTCGGCTCTCAGCGACCGCGACTACCACCACCAGTACCTGACAGTCCGAAAGGGAAACACAGACTTTGCCTCTGCGCATGCGCAGCGGCGGCACAAACGCCACTACCGGCCGTAAAGTGTTGCTTCCGGTTCCAAAGTGACGTTTGGCTTAGTTTGGACCGAGGAGGTGAAGGCGGTTTACTAAACAGGAGTGGAAAGTCAGCCTATCTAGTCCATTGTAAGGAAGGAAGCCAATTAGGATGGTCTGCGTTTCTCCTTCCCAGCAGCCGCCGTCATCCCCGTTTACTCAAAAACAAAGCAAGCAAACCTATGAGCTGCTGCATCCACATTGTCGGGTTTTTATTTATTTTTTTTTTTATTGTTGTTGTTGGACCATCTGTAACAAGTCTAAAGCTGTTTCAATTGGATAGGCAGAGCTTAAAAGGTGGAGGTCAAAAGTGTTTTTTTTTTTTTTTAATTATTGGACAACTTTTTAATTTATTTGAAAGCTTCCCTTGTGTAGATAGAAATATCATGAAATAACAATTGAATATCACTAAAGCAGCTTAGAAAATCATTATAGCTGGTAAAAATAGCAATTTTAAACTGTATTTTGTGCTCATTCTTCTACACTAAAAACTAAATAAATACACTGTATACAATACAGATGGCAAATTTTCAGTGAGGATAGCCTGTTTCCTGATGGGTTCATCTTAAATGTTGTAATCTGCCTTGGGAAGCATGGTGTTATAAAGATGATGGTATATATTGAAATTAAATGGATGTTGAATTAAACTCTCCTTTCATTGGGCACATGTAATCTACTACTACTACTTAACATTTCTAAAGTGCTACTAGGGTTACGCAGCGCTGTACAATTTAACACATAAGGACAGTCCCTGCTCAAGGAGCTTACAATCTAAAAGACAAGTGTGTAGCCAGATGGTCAATTTTGGGTGGGTCTGAACCCAAGGTGGGTGGGCATGGAATTCTCCCCCCCCCCCCCCCCCCCCCACACACACCCCCCCCCCTCTGGTTTGCTCCTCTCCACCCCTCCCTGCCCACGAACCCCAAATATTAAATCCTTGAGCTGACAGAGATCCCCAACCCCTGCCAGGTGAAGATTTCCTCCTCCTCCTCGAGCAGCCAGCACTCTTCCAAATGGCAGCCGGCAGCACTTGCTTCAAACTGATGCTGCTGCTGGCAGACCGTGCATGCTCAGTGCTTTTCCATGGGCAAAAACTGACCATGTGCAGAAGGGCTGGTCTCAGCATCAGCTCAAGGCCAAGTGCTGCTGGTTGACATTTGGAAGAGTTCTGGCTGCCCAAGGAGAGAAAATCTTCAGCTGGCAAGGTTTGGGGATCCCTACCAGCCACAGCAAGTGTGTAATAATTTTAGGTTGGTCTGAGTCCAAAGGTCCACCTGTGGCTACACCACTGATGTAATCACATCTTCATCTGTTTTGTAGAACTTTACCTTTTAGATATAAGTCTTTGTGAGCGATATTGCGGAAGGGCTGTCTGGTAAGGTTTGTCTCTTTGCGGATGATACTAAACTCTGCAACAGGGTGGACACCCTGGAGGGTGTGAATGACATGAGGAAGGACCTAGCGAAGCTAGAGGAATGGACCTATATTTGGCAACTAAGGTTTAATTCCAAAAAATGCAGGGTCATGCACTTGGGTCGCAAAAATCTGAGGGAATGGTACAGCATAGTGGGTGTAGTACTGTATCACAGCAAAAGTCAAAATCAAGTCACTGAGAAAAACACTGACCCTACACAGCAATATAGCCCATGGAAAGGGGAACACACTGCTGTGCAGCTCATGATCTTGAAACCAGCACTAAAGGAAATCTCATTTGGGACCCATGAGGCAAAGCCAACAGCACCGAGGACTGAAGCAAAATTCCACTAATAATTGCCAGGAAATGAACACAAAGGGCTGTGCGCCCCGGGTAACCAGTGCTGTTGCATTATTATTGGTAAAACCGAAAAATGGCAGTGCTGCAAATCCCAAGCTATGAGAAGATAACCGCCCTAGAGCCCAAGAGGCTAAAAGAAGTAAAATAAAATGTGTGGGAGATGCGGTACCAATGTAACTGCTCCAGTATGGCTCTGAGCTGTTTTTTTTTTTTTTTTTAATATAGCAAGGAGCTTGGCATTAGGCATGATCAGAAATAAAATCCAAAAATAAAATGCAAAATAATCTAGCACCCTGACCAAAGGGGGAGGACCGAGTGGGCAGGAAATGCAGAAACAGACCCGTCAAAAGGCCAACCCGCTCCAAAAAAAAAAAAAATGCCTGTGAAGGCTGAGGATAAGAAAGGCAGTCGCTCGCTGAACAGCACCGTTAGCAACATCCACAACTACAGTCCCTTAAAGCAGCAGAAGCCCATTGCACAAGACAAAAAGATACAAAAAAATAAAGAACATTGACCCTTGAAAGAGCAGGGGAAAATCCTAGAGGCTGTGCCCTGGAAAACTTCCGCCAAACAATTCAGTGTCCCTGTTTTTTTTTTTTGGGGGGGGGGGGGGGCAAACTGACTGAAGACCCTAGCAAATACAGCAGTGTGCAGAAAACAAACGCGGGAGACCAGGCCACAGAGCCGTACCAGAGCCCCACCTCTCTGCAATCACCGATTGTGCACCTCCAGGGGAATGCAAAGGCCTGCTCAGTACTGAATAGGAACTGCCTGGCCATGCTAGATGTGGGCACAGAGCCCAGCTGCTTTTTTTTTTTTTTTTTAAACACATCCAAAGCAAGCAATTCAATATGGCAGCTGCAGGAGAGCAAACAACAGCTCCCGAGCCCACCAAAAACTGTGACACTGTCCCCCCTGGCCAACTCCATAAGACGTCCCCGACCTGCCAAGGAACCAGAGAGCGCACAAAACCATGCATAGCGGGACCTGACCAGGTTGGATAGAACCTCTACTGGAGAAAAGCCAAATAGCAGCTGCCTGGGCACATTAACAGGGAAAACTCACCCAGTACCATTGTGCTCCTGTCAAAGCAATGGAGAAAGGTTATCAAATGGTGCAAGCATAGTCCCAGCTACTGTAGCGCTGGAATGCAGAGAAAGGGTAGGGGAGGGACCTGGCACCACCAGGTGAACATAACAATAGCCATACTGGGTCAGACCAATGGTCCATCTAGCCCAGTACCCTGCATCCAGCAGTGGCCAATCTAGGTCACAAGTACCTGGCAGAAACCCAATTATTAGAAACCATTCCATGCCCCAGGGCAAGCAGTGGATTCCCCCATGTCCACCTCAATAACAGACTATGGACTTTCCTCCAGGAACTTGTCCAAACCTTTTTTTTTTTAAACCAGATTCACTAACCATCATTACCACATCCTCCGGCAATGAGTTCCAGAGCTTATTCTTTGAGTGAAAAAGTATTTCCTCCTATTTGTTTTAAAAGTATTTCCATGTAATTTCATTGAGTGTCCCCTAATCTTTGTACTTTTGAATGAGTGAAAAAAATTGATCCACCCGTTCCACACCACTCAGGATTTTGTAGGCCTCAAACATATCCCTCCTCAGCCATCCCTTTTCCAAGCTGAAGAGGCTTGATGACCTCTTTATCCTTTCCTCATATGGGAGCAGTTCCTTCCCCTCTATCATTTTGGCTGCTCTTCTTTGAACCTTTTCTAATTCCGCTATATCTTTTTTGAGATATGGGAACCAGATTTGAACACAATACTGAAGATGAGGTCGCACCATGGAGCAATACAGAGGCATTATAATATTCTTGGTCTTATTTTGTACCCCTCTCCTAATAATGCTTAGCATTCTGTTTGCATTTTTGGCTGCCGCCACACACTGAGCAGATTTCAGTGTACTGTCTACATTGGTTGGTATTTTATAAGACGTCATGTCAGATATGCAAGTAAATGACTAAAATCCCAACATTTACATGCATTGTTCACGCCTACATCTAAAATTACCCCTTATCCCTATAACTCTATAAAGTTGGGTGCCCAACTTTACGCTCAGCATGGAAAGTTGCGCAGAAAATGTATAGAATATGGTCTGCTATATGCCTAACTTAATTGTTTAATTAGATGCTAATTGGCTAGATTGCTAATTGGTGTTAATTGGCTCTACTTTGCAATTAGGTGGGTGTACCCCGCCCTGGCCAAGCACAGCCACGACCCCCAAGCTCAACTAATCCTATGGGAACAGGCTAGGAACACGTCTCAATCCAGTGAGCTGCACAGGATGTCTATCCACCTGCTGAAACAGAGAATACCGAAAGCGAGGTATCCCTTATGGCAGAGCTCTGGCTTATCGCCACCTGCTGGTAGACGGACATAACCCACTTGTCTCTAGCCTGATATGTGGGATGCTATGGAAGGGTTCTTTTTTAAAATCTGTTCACTCAGTGGCTGGGGAAAGAGTTGTGCCTGTATATCTTACTGATAAAGACGTACTTTACTGGCAACACCCAATGTTGTGGAACTAGCTATGATCTGAGCTTGGGTAAGAATCAAGTCCTGGCTCTTTGAAACACTTTTTTTTTTTTTTAAATGAAAAATTAGATCTTTTATTTTTCAGGTCTGTTAAGTTTGTGAGTTTTCTGGCTTGCACCAGCCACTTCTGTATTTGTTTGACTGCTGGAGTTAGTATTATACAATCATAGTAGTGTTTTGGCTTTCCTTGTTCCTAATTATACACTTCTAAAGTCTATTGGAATCTATTCCTTCAATCTTTGGATTATTTGGTTATTTTGTAATTCTGAGCTATTTCATATAGTTAACTGTTCAATATGCATTTTTTCTACTTATCCATTTGTCTAATTATGCATTTACGGTTGGACTGATTTTCCATGTGTGAGAGTACCTTGATTATTTTTTTTGTGCATCTTGAATCTGATTGAAAATGGAATAGAAAGAAGCCTATTTAATAAATTCTATACCTGGTACACACAAACTGTATTTTAGGTAAGAAATACCCTACCTTGTAAATGTACTTGAATTTAGCTCATGCCTTCTCATTTGCATTCACATACATGGTGTCCAGAAAAAACAGGACCCCTTACATAGCTTCACATACTTTGTAATTGTTTAAACATACTGGACTTGATGGGCCTTCAGTCTGTTCCCTTAGCAAACACTTTGCACCATATGCCTTATTTTGTCACAAACATTTTAATCCCAACTTCTTTGCTAAACACTATTTTGCTAAAATGGATCTTAATGGTCCCTTCCTGAATTATGTCATTTTGAAAACAGGGATCATCCAGTTTCTACAGCATCTTGCAGTAACACTTGTCAATAATAGTAGTAATTTTTTTTTCATAATAGTACATTTGTTTAGGGTTATTTGGAAAAATGTTGGGGTCCCATTTTTTCTGGACACCAATTTAAAGTTTGTATTTTAAGGCAACACAGGCTAAAGTGATTTGCCCAAGTTCACAAGGAGTGTTGGGAGGATCTGAACCCTAACTTTCCACATTTACAACACATACACTTGTGCCATATGTCTAGCTTATGTACATATTAAAGATCTCTTTAACCACTTATGTTACAAACACTAGTTAACACAATATACCAGCTGTTACTGTTATGAATATATTTATATGGTAAAGCTACGTCACTTTCTACAGTCATCTGTGCAATTTTTATTTTATTATTATTATTATTTTTTTAAGTTTCCCCTGCTCTTGTCAGCCTTCAGCACAATTGGAAGCAGGGTTGTGACCTGGCACCATGAGCCCTTATTTGAAGCGACCTGAGGATTTTTATCTTCTCCCAACTTACTTTAGTCTGTTTATTACAGCAACTGTTCTGAGCTGGGTGCAATATACCAAGGCTCCTCCTGAAACCTATAAGCATCTAAATCTTTTCTTTTTTTAACAGTAAGTTTTTTCCTTTGAATACAGAATAAACTCCCCTTCAAGCATTCTAAATCTGACATTAAGTGGTGCTGTTGCCTGACAACTGACACAACCGCCCTGGCAAACCCAGAGACTGAAAGAGCAGAGGCAGGAGTTAGGCTAGTGCTTATCAAACCATTCCACGGCCGTGACCCCATTATCACAGCCACAATAAGTGTGTGCCGCCCCCCCCCCCCCCCCCCAAAGTAACAACCCACAATTTGGGAAGCTGTGCTAAGTCAGCTCATGTCCCATCTACAGCAGCGTCAATGAGCTTCCCTAGCTCTAGAATTTTACAAATCCTGTGAAAATAAATTTGATTTCTGAATATATGTATCCAGTAACATCTACTTGTTCCTTATGCTGAATTTTGATAATTGTCAGGTGGATTTCAAAGGTTATTTATGTATTTATTTTTGCAGATGCTGTGTGTATTTCCTGCACAAGATGACTGCTCTTTGCACATCAGGCATGATGGATGTTTTTGACATTTACAAAATTAAGATTACCTTTCTCCAGTTAGTAACTGTGTGATTTTTTTCCTCAACGTTATATTGAGCAAGGATTATATACACTCAAAAATGAAAGGTCACACTTAAAGGAAAGTCACTGTTTCAAATAGCATTTAATCAATAACATTTATAGATTAAAACACACACCTGCATAATTTTGCACCAAACACCACCACAGCAAAAGATATTGATAGTCTGAAATACTTTACATATTAGACATTCAAAAATGGAAGTCAGCAACACTTCCTTTCCGTAAACACAGACATCTACCTTCTCACCTACTATCCTCTAGTCCTTTTTATAACTTCTACTTCCAAAAGAGCAGAGTCTTCTCCTATGTTCTGCTGTTTGATCAGATCATCTTTGGAACAGAAAACAACTCAGGGTATAATTTTGGTACTATTAAGGCAAGGATGTCAATAGAATATGTAAGTAGATTTTCATTGTTGGACTATTTTTAAAATATTTCTAGACCAGCATGCCTTAATAAATTGGATTTAAGAAACCAAAGAATTCATTGCCAGTTTAAGATAGGACGACACATTCCCTAAAGACCAAAGCTTACATGAGTCCAGTGTCTGCATAATTCCATTCATACATTCAAGCATAATTTCATATTACTTGAACTTTATTTGCATCCAATATGAATTTAGATGTCAAATGTGTACAGTGTTACTAAACACAACTATTTCCTCCTAATAAAACAATCTTTTTTTTCGGTCAGCCCTTCGAGTCAGCATGCCACCACAAGTTAAAGAAACGAGAGCATGGTTATAGCTTACGCAGTTGCTTCAGCTGTAGGTACATCTAGGTTTCTTGTTAAGAGGAGGAGTTGGGTTTGCTCACTCTAGCGGTGGGAGGCAGACAGGAACCACACTGGGGAAGCCCTAACTGCCTTTGTCCAGAACCGTCCATGTTTGAAAGCAAGCATGCAGACCTGGGATGCCCATCTGTGCTGCCTCAGCCAAGGAGCTATTTCACACCTTAAAAAATAACTGCCCTTTCTGTTTTAGGGGGCAGTGCATTTCCTATTCTTTTCTTGCCACACCAATAATTTACAAGAGAAAATTAACCTCAAGTCAAAAAAGGGAATTTTCAGCACCAAAACAGAAACCGATTTAATGTACCACAGAAACACACTGGTTACCATTTAAGGAGGTTTATGGCAGTATTGCTTGCAAGAAAACCAAATTTATCAAGCACCAGATGACCCTCCGAGATTCATGCTATTAACAGTTGTTAGTGTTGTCCTTGTATAAGCTGGGGCTACTTTTCAGTTTTTATTTACTGAAGTACTTTTAAGTGACCCGTCACAAAAGGGTAGTTTGTAAAATTGAAAAATTTGTGGGGAGCCCATCTATTGGCTTATTACTAAATTTTTTAAGTCTTATTCACTCAGGCTGATGATTTGAATACAGCACATCAAAATGAGCAGAAAGCTTTGGAAGGGGCATAATGTTGGCAGCTTTTGAATATCATCCCAAGACCTGGATTTCACACAGGGTCACGTCGCGTAGCCGTCACACACGGCTTCTTTTCCACCGAGTCTGAATGGTAAAATCTGGGACCATTCTTGAGTCCTAATCGCTCCAAGAACCCTAGGTAGAAAGCTGCAAAATACGAACCTTAACTAGAACTGTAGAAATGACCTACCAGCTAAACTTCTGTAAATGCCGTCATGTGCCCAGGAGTGTTGATTTGAATAATCTCTACACATGGGCGCTCTGGAACTTCCATTCTTTTTTCCTCAAGAACTCAAGTACTCTCATGTATCTGAAGATGGTTTTTAAGTTCCTCCTCACTTCCAAATCTCATCAAACAGCTGTTACATTTTTGGGGTAAATCTGTAGAATGCCTGAAGTCTAGGTGAGTTTTAAGGTCCTCAAGCTGCCCAGTAGAATACTCACAATACTGGCACAGAAAAACCCCTTCTGATAAATGTAAGTTTAAATGCTGGCTGTACTCCAGCATCCCAGAGAACCCCTTCCCACAGTCGTCACAGACATGAGGAAAGAACCTGGTGTGTTCAATGGCGACGTGTCTGTTGACATTGGTATGCAATCGGCTCCTGAAACCACACGCCTGACATACAAAAAAGTTTTTGGATTTATCAAAACTGATTTTGTTTAGGAGGCTGAAACGGCCACGCTCAGCATTATTATAGCTGTCACTTAGCTCTATCAGCCGGCACGCATGCTCGTTTACCACGTGACTGTGCAAGTCTTCTGGGTCACTGGTCTCGTGCTCACAGAACTGACACAGGTACTGTTCGTCACAGCTGTGCTCCTGGAAGTGCAGGTACAGCTCACTACTAGTGCAAAACTGCAGGTCACACTGTTCGCACCAGTACAGAAAGTCTGTGAAGTGAACATCTGCGATGTGCTGGCTAAGCTTCTCGAAGGCCGTCGTTTTGTAGCTGCAGTATTTACAGCTGTACAGTTCCTCCTTGTGTAGTCTGCCATGCTCCAGGAGGGAATCATCTGTAGAGAAGCTCTGTTTGCACACTTTGCAGATGTGGGACTCTGTGCATTTGTGTTTTAGGACCATGTGCTGCTTCAGGTCAGAAAAGTACTTGCTATTAAAGCCACACTGCTCACACTTGAACAGGCCACTGCTATTTGCTCTCAGTAGCGGCCACTTGTGTGCAGGAGTAGTGTTAGAAGACTGCCCCTTCTCTGAGATTTCACTATCTGTAGCACATGGCTCCTTCATTTCTTCCTCATGGTTTTGGGGTGAAGCACTTTCTACCTCCACCTCCTGTGCCTCTGAAGGGACTTCCTCTTGGAAGGTTATGTCGTTGAGCACGGCTGACTCGCTCACTTCTTTGCAAAGTCCATTACTAGCAGGTTCCTCTGAAAGAGAAAAAAAAAACAGCACATACCTGGGTACAGAGAACAACAACAACAAAATCATAAAAAAGCAAACAGAACGTTATAAATTAGGAACAAAGAATCAAACCAAATTTTATAATACTTCTGTACAGATATCTGTACATGTAAGAATGTTGGATATGCCACACTGAGTTAGACTACAGTATCCTGTCTCTTGACAGAATCACACACGGTAGATCCATTCCTTGGTTATCAGTGGCTTTCCCAAGTCTACCCGGCTAATAAGGATTTATGGACTTTTCCTCCAGGTATTTGCCTAAAACCTTTTTAAATGCCCAGCTATGCTGTCTTGACATCTTCCGGCAACAAATTCTATGAGCTTTGAACTGAATCAAAGAACATTTTCTCCAATTTGTTTTAAATGTGTGTTAATTATTATAGTTTGTCCCCTAATCTTAGTACTATTTATCCATTCCACTTCACGCAATATCTCACACACCTAACATAGTAACACAGTAAATGATGACAGATAAAGACCTGAACAGTCCATCCACTCTGCCCAACAAGAAACTCATTTTACATGATATGCGATACTTTATATGTATTCCCGAGTTTGATTTGTCAATCTCACTTGTATCTCCCCCTCAATTGTCTCTTCTCCAAGCTGAGGGAGCTCTAGCTTGTTATGTTATACTTTCTTCAGAAGGAAGCCATTCCATTCCCTTCCTCTCTCTGTTTTTCAGTTCTATTTTCTTTTTTTGTTTATTTTAGATGGGCTGACCAGTATTGCACACAATATACAAGGTGCAATCACACCACTGAACATAAGATGCCCTTTGCATTTTCAGCAAGAACAGAGTATAGGAATAATCTTCCACAGCATGCTCCTGGATGGGCTAAGGGGTTTCCTGAGGTGGGGTCCCAGTGGGTGATAGTGGGAGAGTGCATAGATGGACCCAGTGGAGAGTTGAATCCTGAGATCAGCAGAGGTGCAGGACGTACATGGTTTAGTACTGTGGACACCGATGGCTGAGTCACTGAGCTGTCTTGAGGGGGTCAGGCTGGGGTACTACAGATGGATTTCTGTAGCAGTATGGAAGCTAAAAGGTTAACTTTTGGGGTGGACCTTCAGCAGAGGGACAAAACAAACATTTGCTTGCAGCCATCGAGGCCCATTTGGAGCTGTTTTCAGGTTCTTATGCTGGGATTTCTTAGGGCTTTGGTGGAGACCTGTTGCTTCTCTTCCAGGGCTGTATGATCAGACCCATGTCTGCAGCTGCTGCCTGTGCAGCTGTGTAATCCTGGAGCCGCGTGAGAAGGCAGCATCGGAGCAGCAGTGCTGGGTGTCTTCTGAAGCCACAAGGCCTCGACTGCTGATGCAGGAGGCGTGGGGGGGGGGGGGTGCAGCAACGATCCGAGGACTGTCAGCCATACCCCCCATTGCTAAAGCCTACCGTAGCCAGAATAGGAGCTGCACCCAGAACGGCGGAGGCATGATTATGAGGACACCTGTGCTGGCTCACCTTTCCCAGAGGTGCCAGTACTGGGCCCTGGGGAGAGGGAGATTGATGTGCTTTTGTTGGGGCTTGAGCCTCGGCAGCCATGCAGTCTCGCATGGTGCAAAGAAGCTGGGCTGATACAGGTAAGAGGCAGCTCATGGCTGCCAGCTGATCTCCTGATTTTATTTAGATCTCACTTTATTTTTGCTATGCAGGAAAGTTGTTTGCTTTTTTTTTTTTAATCAAGGAGTGTTGCTGAGAGCTGAGACTTGTATGGAGCAGTTAGAAAGCAAACTGCGTAGGCAAGGGAAGCTATACTGTGCATGAGAAATCCAACTCATGCCCAGTAAACCAAAAAGCTTACTTTGCTAGGGGCAAGCACTAGCACACCTCAAGATTCCTGGATCATAATCTTCTGATTGGGGATTGAGATTCAAAGAGAGGCCTTGTGATCTAGACCAGCATTTTTTCAAGCTGATATTTTTACCCATCTCTAAGAGATATATGAACAAGTAGGTATACACCTCCGCCCCCCCCCCCCCCAAGGCCATCTGCTGTTTTTTGCATCATACCTTCATTTTCAGCAATTTTTGATTCTTGTTGCTTTATAGAACAAACACTATAACAGTGATCAAAAAAGATTCCATTGTTCTCTACATGTATAGTAGTTCCTTCAGTATCTGAAAAAAAAAATAATTGTGTTTACAAATTAAGAAATTAACAATTTTTTTTAAAGAACTGTCCAGGACTACACATTTACTGCAAATAGCTGCCATAATAAATGGCCTCAGATTTTCATACCTTTCTGACCAATCACTGAAGTCAAAACATAAATCCTATCATCACTGCCAGCCCAAGACAACAAAAAGTAAATCCACAGACAACAGCACCACTGTGATCTGCGATAGCCCACCACAGTGTTTCCCAAGTCCGGTCCTGAAGTACCCCCTGCCAGTCAGGTTTTCAGGATATCCACAATGAATATGCATGAAAGAGATTTGCATATAATGGAGGCAGTGTGGAGGCTCTGATGTCAACCATTCTTTGTTTTAAAAGATTTGGGTTCGTTGAGGGAGGGGTGGGATGCAGACTGAAGACTTTCTTCCTTCTTGGTTAATGCCTCAGGGGCTATAAGAACACAGGCACCTATGACTAGGGGAATGTTATAATGTTTCTTCAAGGCGGATGAGTAGAGAGAATGGACACACTTCAGGGGAGGGTTATGGTAGGGGAGGGTTATGGTAGGGGGTGAAGGGAAATGTAATATGGGGGGGAGGGGGGCAATGAGAAAAAAAACTTATGCTGTATATTATGTTTGCTTAACTGTTTTACAAATAAAAAGTTTTCATATAATGGAGGCAGTGTATGCAAATCAAGTTCATGCATATTCATTGTGGATATCCTGAAAACCTAACTGGCAAGGGGTCCTTTTACTGCTCTAATGTATCTGTGCCATACAAACCTGAGTAACGGGATGGATAAGATGTCTTCCTTTTCCGCTTTTTTGGATGTTCAGTCATGTCTATTTGATCCTAAAGACAGAGAAGGGTTGCATCAAAATGTTTTACTCATAAGATTACATTTCCTGGTCAAAAGCAGAATGCAAACTGGTCAGTCAATCTTAAAACAGAGCATTCTGCAGGAACCGACTTAATCAGGCACCTTTTGTCTTATCCATCAAAGGTGAGGAAAGGAAGCTCCCAACTTTTATCAGTTTAAAAAAAGGTTAATTTTATTTCTCATGCTTTTTGAGTACTGGAACAGAAGTCTAGAAGCTGTTGTCACAGATTTTTTTCCATGTTGAGCAGAGCTGATAACATTACAACATACCACTAGGAAATAGATCTGAGGATTAAAGGGGGAAAAAAAAAAAAAGACTGAAGGAAAAAAATTCTCAGAAATTGAAGGGAGGGGAAGGTGCAAAGGAAAATCAATAAATACTGGAAAGTTAAAAATAATGATGGAGCCACAAAATAATGATGGAGCCACAAGGGGCCCTTTTACTAAGCTGCACTAACAGATTTAGGGGGGAATTCATCAAGCAGCATTAGGGCCTTAACATATGTTAAGAAGCCCATTTTATGCCTTAGGGGCTTCTTAGCATTTAACGCACATTTAGGCCCTAATGCTGCTTGACGAATTCCCCCCTTAATGCGTAGTAATGATTAACACGTGCTAAAAGCTAAGAAGCCCATTTATACCTGTGGGTTTCTTAGCATTTAGCATGCGCTAAATCCATTAGCGCACTTTAGTGAAAAGACCCCTAAGTCAAATATAATTCAAGCTAGCCAAAGGTAGTCCGCAAACCCCATCAACAATCATCAAATACTACATGCTATTTACACCCTAGAGTACTACTACTACTATTTATCATTTCTTCAGGTGGTTCACCTCAATAAAAAAAAAAAAAAAACTGACAATATATTTTGTAAGAAATTTAAGAAAGTATAAACCCCCCTACCCCTCCTTCCTCCAAAACACCTCAGATCCAAAATCCCTCTAAGCTTAACTTGGGCTGCTCCAGAAAAAAGCCATATGCAAGAATTTTCTGCTGTAACGCACAGGTCCTACAAGAAAACACTGTAAACAAGAAATCCACAACTTTTTCAAAAATGCATAGGCGATAAGAACATCAGTAACCTTGAATGTAACTGAAAAGAAAATAATTGGTTAAAGCCACGTTTTTGTTTTTTTTTTAAATGTAAGAACTTTAATTTCCTCTAAGGGGGAATCACATGCTGCCCCAACATGACGCTATTCATGAACACAACCTGCCTCACATTTGCGAAGAAGTCATACATCGCAAATGAAAGGGGCAAACTGATGGCGTTGGGAGTGGGCCAGGCCCGACCAACTTTTCCGCAGCTCTCCCAGTCCCAAGCAGCTGATTAGGCTCTAGTAGAGGTCGGCGCCCCTGGGCTGCCCATACTGCGGCGCTGATCTCGCGAGACTGAGTCTGGGAAAACCAGCGTGAGGATACAGGAGGAGCGGGTCTGCAAATGAAACTCCTTTTTAAAGTCGCAGGTCGGGTTTTCCTTCACCTCACTACCGTTGAAAGCGAACCCAAATTGCCGTCCTCGCTTCGGTTCTTCTCAGCGACTGCGGTTACCGGCGAAAGAGAAACCCGTAGAGACCGTTCCTCTACGCATGCGCGCAACGCAGAAACGTCACTACCGGCCGTAAATCGTTTCTTCCAAGGTGACTCGACTGGGAGCATGCGCATTGGGCTATTTTCCGACAGTGCTGAAGCGCACAGCTGTGCTGTCAGGTCTAAATTTTGCCCTTCTTTTAAAAACTCTTTTTATTAAGTTTTAGAAAATATTTAAAAGGGATAAGCAATATTTCCCAGCAATAGAAATGTATATTATAACATTTGTATCCTGCATTATCTCAGAGTTCAGGTTTAATGTGGCTTACAATCCAGTTACAAGCAGGTACTCTCTCTCTGTCCTTAGAGGGCTCACAATCTTGTTTTTTGTACCTGAGGCAATGGAGAGTTAAGTGACTTGTCAACAAGGAGTTGTAATTGGGATTAAACTCAGGTTGCTGGGTCTTGACTTTCTCTCATCTCATGCTGTTCTTGACCCACTCCAATCTGGCTTTCGCCCTCTTCATTCAACTGAAACTGCACTTGCAAAAGTTTCCAACAACCTGTGCCTAGCCAAATCCAAGGGTCTCTATTCTATCCTCATCCTTCTCGATCTGTCCGCCTTTTTGACACTGTTGATCACAGCCTACTTCTTGATACGCTGTCTTCATTTGGATTCCAGGGCTCTGTTCTTTCCTGGTTCTCCTCCTACCTCTCGCTTCGCACCTTTAGTGTACACTCCGGCGGATCCTCTTCCACTTCTATTCCTCTACCAATCGGTGTATCTCAGGGTTCTGTTCTCAGTCCTCTCCTGTTCTCTACGCTTCTTCCCTTGGCTCTCTGGTATCATCTCATGGCTTTCAATACCAGCTCTATGCTGATGACTCCCAAATTTACCTCTCTACCCCTGAAATCTCAACCAGCACCCAGACCAGGGTTTCAGCCTGCCTGTCCGATATCGCTGCCTGGATGTCCCAACGGCATCTAAAACTTAATATGGCCAAAACCGAGCTTCTCATCTTTCCCCCTAAACCTACCTCTCCTCTCCCCCCTTTCTCTATTTCTGTGGATGGCACTCTCATTCTCCCTGTCTCATCAGCTCGTAACCTTGGGGTCATCTTTGACTCCTCTCTCTCCTCTGCTCATATTCAACAGATTGCTAAAACCTGTCGTTTCTTTCTGTATAACATTAGCAAAATCCGTCCCTTCATCTCTGAGCACTCTACCAGAACCCTTATCCACACTGTTATCACCTCTCATCTTGATTATTGTAACCTGCTTCTCACCGGCCTCCCTCTCAGCCATCTCTCTCCTCTTCAATCAGTCCAAAACTCTGCTACGCGACTCATTTTCCGCCAAAAATCGCTGTGCTCACATTAGCCCCCTCCTTAAATCACTTCATTGGCTCCCTATCCGTTTCCGTATTCAGTTCAAGCTTCTCTTATTGACCTATAAGTGTATTCATTCTGCCGCTCCCCAGTACCTCTCCACTCTTGTCTCTCCATATGCCCCCCCTCGGGTACTCCGTTCTGTAGATAAATCTCTCTTATCCGTCCCCTTCCCCTCTACTGCTAATTCTAGACTCTGTTCCTTTTGTCTTGCAGCACCTCACGCCGGGAATAGACTTCCCGAGCCTGTGCGTCTAGCCCCGTCTTTGGCCGTTTTCAAGTCCAAACTTAAAGCCCACCTCTTTACCACTGCTTTTGACTTCTAACCACTACTCACTTCCCTGTCCTTTAACCTCACCTTTTATTCCCTTACCCTTAATTGTTCTGTCTGTTTACCAGTCTTATCTAGATTGTAAGCTCTTTGAGCAGGGACTGTCTTTTTTGTGTATGGTGTACAGCGCTGCGTATGCCTTGTAGCGCTATAGAAATGATAAATAGTAGTAGTGCTGGGATCAAAGTCTGCTGTACTAACTGTTAGGGTACTCTCAAATGGTAGAATTTCAAATGTAGGAAATAGGAACAATTATTGCATATATATATATATATAGCATATGTAAAAGGGATATACATATGTTAGATTTGTTGGCAAAAAATATGATGTGTTCGGTGACTTTGATCACATGTGGTAGGATTGGCCAATAATCCAACCATTTT
Organism: Microcaecilia unicolor; assembly: GCF_901765095.1. NCBI lineage: Eukaryota > Metazoa > Chordata > Amphibia > Gymnophiona > Siphonopidae > Microcaecilia > Microcaecilia unicolor. The sequence continues at coordinate 203,210,680 of NC_044040.1, read as the reverse complement.
GGAAAAGAAATACAGACATTTTATCTTACTAATACCCTTCTTCCACTTCAATATGAAGTATATGTATTGGGTAAAGAAGATTATGGTTTAATTGAAGAACAGATGTTAATCGGGGGGTGGGGGGGTTGCCTTTGCCAAATGGCAGCAGGATGTGCTCTAATCAAAAGATGGAAAAGTAATGCACCACCTTCTGTTGAATGTTTGTACAATCTTTGAAATTTATCTAATGGAAAAATTTACTTATCAAATGAAAATATAAAAAATTCAGTGTTCCTTTATTTATATTTTGCTCATACCTTTTTCAAGGTGAGTTATATTCAGGTGCACTGGAGGGTTAAAGTGATTCACCCACAATCAAAGGAGCAGTAGGGGGATTTGAACCAGATGCTCTGTGGATATCAGTGCTAGTGCTGTAACCACTAGGCTACTCCTCAATGTGAACAAGCCCATGGGAATTGAATGGGCTTTTTCACATTCAGTGCATTGCTAATTGGTAGCACCACTTTGTAAAAGGAGCCATCAATCTATATGATTACCATAAGAAACACACATGGGGAAATGAAAGTTAGATGATCTGACCTTTTTTAGAAACATAACTGCCCAATTTTTATGATTGTAACATTTATTTTGTACTGAGCCCACAAATAGGTGGGAAAATGTGGGATACAAATGCAAATAAATAAATAAATAATAGAGTGGGATTTTATGAGGACTGAGAAGGGAAGTTATATTTTTTACAAATAGAGACTAAATTTTGCCTTTTTAACTCTTTCTATTAATTTTTTTTTGTTTGTAATAAATGTTATTGAATTTTTATAATAAAGTATAACAAAACATTGATGCAATCAGGCTGTCCAGAATATCCAATGACAAGTAATTATAAGCACAATTGTACAATCATATGCATACCTGTAAAAATAAACATGTATTTTGATTTTTAAATAAACATTTAAAGGGGCATTTTCGATGTGACATCTAAATCCGATTTTGGACGTTTTCAGCAAAACTAACACTCAGAATTTTGGAAAAGATTTTACAATATATATTTAGTAATGAGTTAGGTCTGTAAGTTGCCAGTGTTGTTGGATCTTTTCCTTCTTTGGGGATAACAGTGATACAAGCAGTTTCCCTGTGGATGTTATTTCATTAAAAGTTTCAGTTGTGACTGAAACAGGTCTAGATAAAAACATTTTTTTTTTTCTGCCATGGACTTTTTTTTTCTGCTCCATTAACGCAGGAAAATGTCCACCCAAGTCCTGCCCAAAACACACCTCCAACACGCCCCCTTGCTATTTGGACAAATTCAGTGAAAAACGTCTCCTTTCTGCCTTCTCAAAAATTGTGATGTAGACGTCCATCTGGTGATTTATGCCACATTTGAGAAGTTTTTCTCTTTTGAAAATGAGCGTGTTTGTTTTTACAAATTGGGTACCTTTTAAACTCTGGCTTAGATAGTGACATCGGGTTTATTTTATTTTAAACTAAGTAAAACACAGCAATAGAAATCCAACTGAACTACACAGTGGACAACAAAAGACTGTCGGTTATAATGGTAGTGGGTTCTGTGGATGTGGGGAGGGGCACGTGGGATGGGGCATTCTTTGATTTAGCAGTTATGGTATGTGTTCTAACTGGCAACTACATGTGTGATGACATCACCAACAGAGTGGCTTAGGATCCTTGCTGTCCATGGAGAAAATGTTCACGTCTACACCCTAATACTAGAAGAGTGTCTATGAACAACTTCCCTACAGTATCCAGGAGGAATACCACCCAATAGTCATTCTAGATGATTTTAATGTCTGCTTAGGAAGCAGCAAAGGAGCACTCAGGGAGGAGAAGGCCATAGCGGAGAGATTGAATGAATTCTTTGCTTCAGTCTTTATAGAAGAAGATGTAAAAGATTTACCTATACCAGAAATGATTTTCAGGGGTGACGGTGCGGAGGAACTGAAAGAAAACTCGGTGAACTTGGAAGATGTATTTGAGCCAGTTTGACAAGTTAAAGAGTGATACGTCACCTAGACCACCCCAGGGTATTGAAAGAACTCAAACATTAAATTGCTGATCTTTTTGTTAGTAATCTGTAACTTGTTGTTAAAATTGTCCGTAGTACCTGAAGACTGGAGGGTGACCAATGTGACGCTGATTTTTAAAAAGGGTTCCAGTGGTGATCTGGGAAATTACAGATAGGTAAGCCTGACTTCAGTACTGGGCAACATAGTGAAAACTATTATAAAGAATAAAATTACAGAACATGTAGACAAACATATTTTAATGGGACAGAGTCAGCATGGATTCAGCCAAGGGAGGTCTTGGCTGAGAAAATTAAGGAATCATGGGATAGGAGGCAAATGTCCTTCTGTGGTTTAAGAATTGGTTATTGGACAGAAAACAGAGGGTAAGATTAAATGGCCATTTTTCTCAATGGAGGAGGGTGGATAGTGGAGTGCCACGGGGATCTGTACCGGGACTAGTGCTATTTAACATATTTATAAATGATCTGGAAATCGGAATGACGAGTGAGGTGATTAAATTTGTCGATGACACGAAACTATTCAAACTTGTCAAAACGCATGTAGATTGTGAAAAATTGCAGGAAGAGCTTTGGAAACTGGTAGATTGGGCATCCAAATAGCAGATGAAATTTAATGTAGACAAATGCAAAGTGATGCACATTGGGAAGAATAATCTGAATCATAGTTATCTGATGCTAGGGTCCACTTTAGGAGTCAGCATTCAAGAAAAAGACCTAGGTGTCATTGTAGACAGTATGCTGAAATCTTCTGCCCAGTGTGTGGCGGTGGCCAAAAAAAGCAAACAGGATACTAGCAATTATTAGGAGAGGGATGCAAACTAAGACCAAAAATATAATGCTTCTATTTCACTCCATGGTGCAACCTCGCCTTGCGTATTGTGTTCAATTCTGGCTGCTGTATCTCAAAAAAGATATAATGGAATTAGAAAAGGTTCAATGAAGAGTGATCAAAATGATAGAGGGGATGGAACTGTTCCCATATGAGGAGAGGCTAAAGAGGTTAGGGCTCCTCAACTTGGAAAAGAGACAGCTGAGGGGGGATATGCTTGAGGTCTACAAAATCCTGAGTGCTGTGGAGCAGGTGAATCGATTTTTCACTCGTTCAAAAAGTACAAAGACGGGACACTGAATGAAATTGCATGGAAATACTTTTCATACAAATAGGAGGAAATATTTTTTCACTCAAATAATAGTTAAGCTCTGGAACTCGTTGCTGGAGGCTGTGGTAACAGCGGTTAGCATATCTAGGTTTAAAAGAGGTTTGGACAAGTTCCTGGAGGAAAAGTCTATAGGATGGACATGGAAGCCACTGCTTGCCCTGGGACTGGTAGCTTGGAATGTTGCTACTAATTGGGTTTCTGCCAGGTACTTGTGACTTGGATTGGCCACTGCTGGATGCAGGATAGTGGGCTTGATGGACCATTGGTCTGATCCAATTTTTATGTTCTCAAAACAGCACAGAGGTGGTCCAAATAGCAAAAAGAAACACCAAGAGCCTTTTGGTGTTTCTTTTTGCACAGCGCCTGCATCAGGGGTCAAATGTAACATCTAATAGATTCAATGTGCAGCAATGGAGCTTTCTCCCATGCGCATGCGTTTGGAGCAAAGAGGGTCCCTTTCTGCTTTAATCGGTGGTTTGATTCACTGATTAAAGCACAAAGGGACCATCTTTGCTGCAAATGCATGTGCATGGGAGAAGGCTCTGTTTTTGCACATTGAATCTATTAAATGTTACAACACATTTGACCCCTGATGCAGGCACTGTGTGCCGAAACACAGCCCATGTCGGGTCATATATGGAAGATTGATGTTCAAGTCGTATGATTAAAGGAACTGTATCCTGATTTTGAAGGCTCTTGATGCTTCTTTTTGCTATTCTTATGTTCTTCCATTTATTTTTAAAATAAATATCACATTGACAATTCTTACTAGATAAATTGCACACAGACCCACCATGCAGTTTATATACCCAGAAGGATGAAATTTATCCCATGCACTTACTGTTATGGGTCAGTTTGTCTAATTTGCATTCAGGTAGTTAACAGTCACAAAAATGAAAATACAGTAACCCTGCCAGCACACACAAAGGACAAATCTAATGAACAACAAATAAATACTATGATTCTCTTCTAGCTAATAACTTGACTTATTTTCCTTGTGAAAGTCTAGGTTAGAAGATCAGATTTGATTTTTGCATTTAACAGTTTCATTTGCTGCTTACATAAGCAAAACCAGATGCCACCAGATTAAATATACATGAATAACTGAGTAGCTGAAGCTCCCGCACTGTTCCGCACACAAAAAAAGAATAAAGGGAAATGGGACTTAATATACCATCTTTCTGAGGCTTTTTTGCAACTGCATTCAAAGCGGTTTACATATGTTCAGGTACTTATTTTTGTACCAGGGGCAATGGAGGGTTAAGTGACTTGCCCAGAGTCACAAGGAGCTGCAGTGGGAATTGGAACTCGGTTCCCCAGGATCAAAGTCCGCTGCACTAACCACTAGGCTACTCCTCAACTCATTCCACCAATAAGAGCCAACCTCATCAGTGATGTCACAATGGCTTGATTGCCCGATACTTGGCTCACTTCTGATATTGTGATGTCATAAGGGAAATGGGACTTGATATATCGCCTTTCTGAGGTTTTTGTAATTACATTCAAAGCGGTTTACATGTATTCAGGTACTTATTTTGTACCAGGGGCAATGGAGGGTTAAGTGATTTGCCCAGAGTCACAAGGAGCTACAATGGGAATTGAACTCAGTTCCCCAGGATCAAAGCCCACTGCACTAACCACTAGGCTACTCCTCCACTCCAAACACAGTTTTAGTCTATTCAGCTGATGACAACAAAATATTCATCAATTATTTACATGTCAGTTGGCCTACTGGAAAGAAAGAAAAAAAAGAAAAAAAACCACAGCCCAGTAAGCCTTCTTTTGCAAGGATACAAAGGTATCAGGATTCAAATTGCAGTAAGCGCTAAACAATGATTAGTCATGGGTGCTTGGAGGATGACAAACACCTCGATGAGCAGCTTGAGAGAAAGAGAAGGGTCTTTATTCATACTGTCGGGTAATGTAAAGCATTTGTCAAACTTTTACTTCTTATGCTAGGAAATAACTCTGGGAGCTGGATGACGGTCACAAGGCAGGGAGTGTGCTGCAAGACCTCTTCCAGGAAGAACAGGCACTATACTCCACTACCCCAACAGTAATCAAAGCTTCAGGCATAGGAGGCAGTTCTGAAGGTGCCAGTGAGTGCTGAGTATTTCCAGTATTGGGCAAGCTTCTTCAAGTTTATTTGTATTGTGTTTGGCACCCCAATCATTTAAAAATGTTTGTGCCTTCAAGACTGGGCAGAAGAGGGAAGCGTTAGAATCTGCCTCTAGACTTCAGCTGGTGGGGGGGGGGGGGGAGCAGTGGAGTTTGCCTCTGGACTCTAGGGCAAGGTCTTGGGGCTGTTGTTGCTCTCCAGTGCTTGTTGCAGAACCAACAAAAGGGCTGTGTTAGGAGAAAGAATGACAAGGGACACATCCAACATATGAAAACTCTGGCTCCAGTTCTGTTGTCTATGTATTTCTATCTCTGTTGTTGAGCAGTATATCAAATGTGTTAAAGAAATTTAAAAAAAAATCCAAATATTAAAAAAGGACTCTGTAGGACATTTCAGATCCTAGAGAAGGTCATTAAGGGGAAGGGGTCCATGAGTGACCCTTTGGTTCTTTGAACTGCTGGCCAGGCTGGCTTTAACCATTAACCAGCTTATAATCGAAAGTAATCGCCGGCTATTTCCCGACACAAATCGGGATATGGCCGGCGATTTCGCAAAAGCGGCGAAAAGCATATATTTGAAAGCTACATTTGTGATAGCTTCGCCGCTTTCCCTTCGCCTCGCCGGCTAAAGTTCAAAGGGGCGTGTTGGCGGCGAAGTGAAGGCGGGACATGGGCAGGCTTGGGCGTGGCTACCAGATGGCCGGCTTTCGCGGATAATGGAAAAATAAAACCCGGCGATAAGCAGTATTTCGCCGGGTTTACTTGGTCCTTTTATTTTCACGACCAAGCCTCAAAAAGGTGCCCCAACTGACCAGATGACCACCGGAGGGAATGGGGGATGACCTCCCCTTACTCCCCCAGTGGTCGCCAACCCCCTCCCACACTAAAATTATTAAAATACAAACCTTTTTTGCCAGCCTGTATGCCAGCCTCAAATGTCATACCCAGCACCCAGACAGCAGTATGCAGGTCCCTGGAACAGTTGTTGTTGGTTGCAGTGGACTGCAGAAAGGCAGAGCCAGGCCCATCCCCCCCCCTACCTGTTCCACTTGTGGTGGGTAATGTTGAGCCCTCCCAAACCCCCCAAAACCCACTGTACCCACTTGTAGGTGCCCCCCTTCAGCCCTTAGGGCTAGGGTAATGGTGCACACTTGTGGGCAGTGGGTTTTGGGGGGGATTTGGGGGACTCAGCACACAAGGGAAGGGTGCTATGCACCTGGAAGCTAATTTGGTTGTTTATAAAAGATGTTTGAAGTGCCCCCTAGGGTGCCCGGTTGGTGTCCTGGCATGTGAGGGGGACCATTGCACTACAAATGCTGGCTCCTCCCATGGCCAAATGCCTTGGATTTCGCCGGGTTTGAGATCGCCGGCAGTTTTTTCCATTATTGCGGAAAAACAAAAGTGGCGATCTCAAACCCGGCGAAATCCAAGGCATTTCGCCGGCCCACACCATATTATCGGAAAAAAAGATGGCCGGCCATCTTTTTTGAAAATACTGTTCCGGCCAGCTGTTGCACCGCCGCCAAAATAGATCGCCGGCGACGTTCGATTATTCCCCTCTAAGTTGAGTAGGCAGTGATGTAGATTGACAGCCTCTGAGTGGCAGCAAAGAGCATACAAAAAGGATAGGTCCTGACACCCACACAAAGACCATCAACATTTATGTTTACCTGCAGGAATGGTGGGCAGTTATCAAATAGCTCATGTACCTGGATAAATTGCCATTTAGTTAGTAAATTGTGAAAATTATGCACTTTTACAGAATCATTTGAAAGGGGGAGTGTTGAGGTGATTACATGGGGAATAGCAATTTGGGTAAATTAGAGTATGAAAATTCATCTCTCCATCCTGCTAGAAGCATACAAGGTCTGTTTATGCAGGGCTGTGTAGTGTGAGGTTAATCAGCCAGGCTGATGTTTCAGACTGAAGTTCAGAGGGAGATGGTGACCGCTCCATATCTGCTGTACCTCTTAGCCTAAAAAAATCAGGAAGTCCAAAACTCCACAGAAGCCAAGCAGTGGAGAAAGACCAACACACCATGCAGTGTACAGTGCCAGGTTTCGGCCTAATGGCCTGCATCAGGAGTCCAAAAATTCTACAACCCCCCCCCCCCAAATCTTGTAAATCAAAATAATAAAAAAACAGACAATAAACAAATTACTGAAGGATACATAAAAATACATACCATAATATGTTTTGATAATAATGTATATTAAATAAAACTCCATAGATAACTTAATTACATGTAAAAATTAGGATCAAATAAGTTGATAAAATAACCCACAGTACTAAATATAATCAATGTAAAAACATATAAAAAGGGCCACAGGCAGAAATATTTAAACATCAAATACATATTATAAGAATACTAATGACATCTAAAATGTAGGATTTAAACCATATAGAATGGATGGAATTAAAACTATTAAAGATAAAAACCATTAAGCCTACCTATAAAAATAAGTTCAATATTAGGTAATCTTGAAAAGAAGGAACCTCTATTGAACTGCTAGATTTTGCCTAAGCAAATAAACAGATATTATTGTCCCCCCAAAACCAGCATTATGTAGAACAATAGAATTAACAGGTGCAAATATCCCCAAAATACTAAAAAAGTAATGTGTTATGTTAACGTAAAAGGCATGCCTAGGTGCAGATTATAAATTGATTATAATAAGCTTCCAACAGTGGCCAATCCAGGTTAGAAGTCCCTGGTAGGATCCCCAAAAGTAGCAGGATTCCATGCTACATGCTCTCAGGGATAAGCAATGACTTTCCCAAATCTATCTTAATAACAATTTATGGACTTTTCCTTGAGGAACTTGTCCAAACCTTTTTTTCTTTTCCATCCTTGTCTCCCATTGCCACATGGTCCTGGTCAGGTATGCTTTTTATGAACCTTTTCTGGAGACGGGAAGGCGGTAGAACTAGAGGACATGAATTGAGGTAGAAGGGGGGCAGACTCAGGACTAATGTCAGGAAGTATTTTTTCACGGAGAGGGTGGTGGATATGTAGAATGCCCTCCCACGGGAGGTGGTGGAGATGAAAACGATAATGGAATTCAAACATGCATGGAATAGACACAAAGGAATCCTGTTTAGAAGGAATGGTTCCATGGAATCTTAGCGGAGGTTGAGTGGCGATGCCGGTAATTGGGAAGCAAAACGGGAGCTGGGCAGACTTCTACGGTCTACGCCCTGATCGTGACTGAATAGATAGGGATGGGCTGGAGTGTAAATTTTAAGGGGCTTCGACGTTAGCTTCAGAACTTAGTACAAAAACAGTGCTGGGCAGACTTCTACGGTCTGTGCCCTGAGAATGGCCAGGGACAAATCAAACTTCGGTATACATATAAAGTATCACATACTATGTAAAATGAGTTTATCTTGTTGGGCAGACTGGATGGACCGTTCAGGTCTTTATCTGTCGTCATTTACTATGTTACTCTTTGGGGTTCTACATGGAATGTTGCTACTAATTGGGATTCCAGAATGTTGTAACTCTTTAGGATTCTAGAATCTTCAGAACTTTTAGTACAAGAACAGTGCTGGGCAGACTTCTACAGTCTGTGCCCTGAGAAAGGCAAGGACAAATCAAACTCGGGTATATAAAGTATCACATACCATATAAATGAGTTTATCTCGTTGGGCAGACTGGATGGACCGTACAGGTCTTTATCTGCCGTCATTTACTATGTTTGTGGAAAAGTGCCTCTGTGAACAAGGCAATTCAGAGTCATCACTGTATTAGTTCCCACTGTGGCAATGGAAACAGCTTTGTTTATCTTCATATGTAGTGTCTCTTCCTATTTAGATGTGGTTACCATGGTACTGTCGAAATCTTCTGATTATTTACCAAGTAAAACACAGTACGCGTTTCCATTTTTAAGTAAACACAAATTCAGAGTATATCACAAATTCCATTACCAGCTTGTTATCATTAGTCACAAGTTCTTTGTCAGGACTGGAACATTTTCCCCTGGAAGGCAAGGATTTAATTCATAGGGATGGTTTGTTCATGTGAAAAATGCCAGTAAATTGCTGAATCGCTTATGGACTGTTGAGCTGGGTCTGTTCTCTTTTTACTGGTCGGTAACCTCAATATTTCAGTGAATCTCGATGCAAACACTGTGACCTAATTTTTATTTGTGTTTTAGAATATGGGGAAGAAAAATACCTCATATGAGTGCAGCAAACGTCATAAAGAAAGGGATCACTGAATCAGCTAATTCACTTGCACGCAGTTAAAAATAGTAATCATAGGTCAAAAAAACTCCCTTTATCTTAATGTGCAATCCAAAATGAAATGTGCTGTCAAAAATGAAAAAGTGTCTAATATTCCACAAAATCTTCACACTTATGCCATACAACTAAAGTCACTGTAAACAGACACTTACCTTTGTGATAATCATATCCCAATGGATGGTCGCTCAGTCTCAGCAGGACAAAATGAACGACAGTGTGGTCACCATATTCAAACTGCGTGACCCAAGTCACAAACAGGGCCACCGAGAGGGGGGGATGGGGGCAGTGGCGTAGCAAGGGCGGGGCGGTGGGGGCGGTCCGCCCCGGGTGTCAACAGGTGGGGTGCATCCATCCACCCCCCCCCCGGCGCAGCGCCTCCCCCCTGACACAGTCCCCACCTGCCTACGAGCTCCGTCCATCCGCAGATGAAGATGGCACCCCCCCCCCCACTGGCATGGACCCCCCCCACCGGCATAGCGCCACCCCCCCCCCCCCCGACATGGTCCCCACCTGACTACGAGTTCCATCCATCTGCAGCGCTGCTGTAAAGAAGAAATCGCTTCATTGGCCCTTCCCTCACTCACTGTGTCCCGCCCTCTGATGTAACTTCCTATTTCCTCAAGGGCGGGACACAGTGAGTGAGGGAAGGGCCAATGAAGCGATTTCTTCTTTACAGCAGCGCTGCAGATGGATGGAGCTCGTAGGTAGGTGGGGACCGTTTCAGGAGGGGTTGGCGCTGTGCCGGGGGGGGGTCCACGCCAGTGGGGGGGGTGCCATGTGGGGACTGTGTCAGTGGGGTGGCACTGCGCCGGGGGGGGGGGTGCCATATTGGTCTGCACCCGGGGGGGGGGTGCAGGGGCGATCCGCCCCGGGTGGCAGCCGCCCCCGCTACGCCACTGGATGGGGCAAAATTCCCCAGGCCCAGGCCTCCAAGGGGGGGGCCTAGCGCCGGGGTCTCTCTCTCCTGACGGGACCCAGTTGGTCGTATCCCAACAGAAGCAGGAGAGAGAAAGCTCTGGTGCCAGGCCTCCCTTGGAGGCCGGGGAGGGCCCGGAGGAGCAGCTGTTCCTCCAGCGCTGCTCTTCATTGTGCCCATTGCTTGCTAAGTGGCTGCTTTTCCTCTCAGGCACTCGTGCTCGGTTTTGAAACCGAGCATGCCCTGAGAGAAAAAGCAGACGCAGGGGCAGGCAATCGGCAGAGTGAAGAGCAGCTCTTCGGAAGACCTCTTCTGCTGGCGGAGCCTCGGGATCCCCACCAGCCAAGGTATTTTATTGCAGTTGCGGCATCGATCCGGGGGAGGGGGGCAGTGGCGACGATTGTAGTGGAGGGGGGGCAGCAGTGGCGACGATCGCCGGGCCCGGTTCAGTCTCTCGGCGGCCAAATTGTTTCAAATACAAATATTCAGTACAGCTCTACCCATAATTCATGGGAGTATGTTATAGACAACAAGGCCTTGAAGAGAGGAAGAAGAGAGGTGGAAGGCTTGGCCTCCTTTTACCTGCAGGAAAGCAGATGTACTGCTGAGTCCTATGTCCTATAGAGGACAGCATTGTGCAAAAGCGGTAACAGGTCATGGTGAAGTGCTGACAAGCCTATGACCTGTGGGGGATTCTGGGGCGGAGGATGCCCAACAAATATTTATCTACACGCAAGAGCAGTTTTGACAGAAACCCTGGCTGGGATTTAAGTTGCTGCTGAGTTTGGTGCCCCCTTTAGGTTTTAACGTGGTGTTAAGGGACAAATAGCATGTGTTAAGGCTGTAACACACCTTAATAATTATCCACCCCCCCCCCCTTAAGTTTCTTTTGTCAGGAAAGTTAGCTGTGTAAGTTTCTGACCATGCACAGATGAAAAATTGCACAGACGTTCCGCTAGGCACCCAAGTCATTCATACAGTACTTTTCTGTGAAGAACACATATATTTTTCTGCACATGGAAGAAACACTGTGGTTTATTTTTGTAGCAAACTGTCTTTAAGTACTGTTTACATCTGTAATGCTTTTAAAAGCCTTGAATTCACAAGTGGCAATGTCGAAGGTTGATTTTTTTTTTCCTCATCCACAGTAATAGAAAAGCTAACAAGGCACATAATTGAACCACAGGCACTCCCAGCTGACTATCAGGGCAGCTCCTGAGACACCGTTAACTTTCCACAAGAGTTTAGGTTTCTATAGAAACATGTCAGTCGCTGAAGCAGAAACACTCAGGTGATAAAAAAAAAAAAAAAAGCCTTTTTAATTAGACAAGGATTCATCGGAGGTCTTGTACCTTTCCTGTGGCTCATCCTTTTCTAGGTTTCTGAAACTAACTTGGGAACCACTGTTGTGCTTGGGCTTCTTACTCTGATGGCATTTCTGGCTACCTACACCTGCGGCGTGCAAGACAGGGATTTTAAAAGCCTCCTGCGTGAATGACCTATTGCAATTTGCTTTATGCTTGTGTCGTGGATCAAAGCCACTGCTTTGCTTCCCCAACTAGTTCCCCACTTTCTGATGCTTAAGTTTATGCAGCCTGTGGCCCAGAGACAGTCTTTCAGCATCCCCATTCAGATCACTCTCCAGAGCAGTCGCAGACACCAGGTGAGGTAAGTTTGGGGGAATCTTCACTCCTGCTTCCAGTATGAATCTGGCAGGGGGTGCCTCTCTAGCTTCTTATATCTGTTACCTAGGCTTTTTTTTGAGGGGGTACTCAGGGGGTACTGAGTACCGGCACCTTTTCCAGTGTCTGCTAAAATTGACCCATGGACCCCAAGTTTTAATGAAAGAGCTCAGGCTCTACACACCAATTCTGCCTTGTCATAGATTCTGTACTGGTTGCAGGGGGCCTGGCTATTGTGGGGTGGGTCCCTCAGTGATCAGCCCACCCCTGAAGGGTGGCCTGGCATTTGAGTACCGGCACCTTTTTTGCTAGAAAAATTGCACTGTCTGTTACTGTTTTAACTGGTCTGGATGGGGGAAATAGAATCAAGTATTACAAGACAGCTTGACTAAACAGATCATTGTATCATTCCTGCTTCAGGAAAAAAAAATAAAAATAAACACAAACTCTCCATCTCATGAAACATTACCAGTCAGAAACAAGGGTGGCAGTAACAGGGAGGCTCTGATGATTTTCTGTGGCAAAAGGAAAAATACCACCAAAGGGTGGAGGTACGCTGAAATCCTACGCAAGGAAAAGCACAAAGCAGGGAGCAGGAAAGGTAGGCTCCTCCAAGAAACCAGGGTAGACGTATGTTGGTAACCATGTTAGTCCACTTTTAAAGGTAATGAATTAAAATAAAAAGAAATAACAGAAAATAAAAGATGATACCTTTTTTTTATTGGACTAACTTAATGCATTTTAGCTGTATGAGAAAACTAGTATTTGTAAATGATCTGAAAAGTAATCACAAAATCTGTTAAGTGAGTCCAATAAAAAGGTGTCATCTTATTTTGTTGTTTTGTTTTATTTCTATTTCTAATCAAAAACGGTGAGCAAATTTAAAAATGCGTGAGATAGACACAGGGGATGCCTAAATAGAAGGAGGATGGAAACTCAACATGACTGTTGAGGTGTTAGATTGGGTAAGAGTAGAGGGAACTAAGGTTGAAGCCAGACGGACTTCTACGGTCTGTGTCCTGCAAAGGGTAAAAGACTGAAAGAAAATTAGCCAAATCCAGCATAGAGGAACTAAGAAAAAAGTTGGACAGACTTCTATGACCAGCAAATGGCAAAAGCCAGGTGAAGCTTTGGCGACTCCAGTTTTGTATAGATTACTTTATTGTCCCGTACTGCGAATGCGGGTGCTGTGCAACTCGGGGAAGGGGAAGGCATCTTGACTGATAAGTTGTATACTGTCAGCAATACTTGGGGGATGATGTGTGATTATAACCAAGACTCCATCATGTTTGACTGCCTATATATGATAATAGAGTTATATTAGATACAGTTTTGGGAAGCACTGCCTTAGAGGCAGACAGGTTTAGTAGAAGAAGTATTCCTTCATACTTAGTTTGCTGTAGATACATTGTTCTTTGTCCTTCAAAGGGAAGCTTTTGCTGCTGTGCCTGCCAAGAGTAAAAAGAAAGAAGTTACTGATGATGACAAAGCCTCCGATAAGAGTAAGAAGCAATCTTCAAATGCTGGGGAAGACAGAGCAATATTACTTGGATTTATCATGATGGGTCTGTCCATGCTAATGTTCTTCTTGCTAGGAATCACTATACTGAAGCCTTTCATGCTTAGGTAGGTATACTGCTCCATCTTGATATGCTAATCAGTGGAGGAGTGGCCTAGTGGTTAGGGTGGTGGACTTTGGTCCTGAGGAACTGAGTTCGATTCCCACTTCAGGCACAGGCAGCTCCTTGTGACTCTGGGCAAGTCACTTAACCCTCCATTGCCCCATGTAAGCCGCATTGAGCCTGCCATGAGTGGGAAAGCGCAGGGTACAAATGTAACAAAAATAAAATAGATACTATTGGAGATTCTACATGGAATGTTGCTACTATTGGAGATTCTACATGGAATGTTGCTATTCCAGATTTCATAGCAGTCACTCTAACCCAAATGAGTACCCCAGGCAAAATTAGTATTTTCCTTCAGGGTTCTATACCTTAAACAATAATCTGGAACCATTGCCCTGGATTGTACATTAATTCATTCTTCTTTTCAATTTAAGTATCCAGAGAGAGGAATCCAACTGCACCGTAATCCAAGTGGCTATAACAGACGAGTGGGTGGAGTGCTCCTTCAGCTGTGGCATCGATTGTCAGGGCCAGTCAAAATATCCCTGTCTTCAGATATTGGTCAACCTGTCTGATTCTGGTCAGAAAGCCCTCCTGCACTACAATGAAGAATCTATTCAGATGAATCCCACAGTAAGAAGTCCCTGAGGCAATTTAAGCCTTTCATTGTAAACGCTGGCCTTGGAGAAAATTATTCTTAGCAGAAGAGACCGTAAACCTTCCAGTTTTGATTTCACTGCTATGACTAGTTGTTCAACAGCAAAATGCATTTGACATTGTTTGTTTATATTAGAAGTGCTGTGATTTATCATATAACTAGTAAAAAAAAAAGGCCTGTTTCAGTTTTTAAGGAAACAGGCGCTAGCAAGGTTTTCCTCGTAGTGTGTATGTTTGAGAGAGTGTGAGAATGACTGTGCTAGAGAGAGAGAGTGACTGTGCGAGTGTGTGTGTGTGTCAGAGAGAGAGTGAGATTGGGTGCAATTGTGTCTGTGAGAGAGTGTGTGTGTGTCAGAATGACTGTGTGCGAGTGCATATGTGAGACACAGCGAGACCAAGAGTTTGCTGAACCACCTTCCCTTCCCCCCTGTCTGAGTTCCTGAAACCCCTCCCACTTCTTCACATGTGAGTTCCAGGACCCCCCCCCCCCCTGCCACTTCTTCCCATCCCCACTCTCCCCTTCCCACTCCGCCTCTCCCCCTCTGAGTTCCAGGACTCTATCAGATCCTAAAAATCTGGTTCCAATTAAGTCTAAATAATTTTATATTTAAATCTTTTTATTAATAGTAACAGAGCTGACACATAGTATGCTATGAAAAGAGACTATTACAAATTATCAATGTCATAACTCCAGTTACTATACAAATTTTTCATTTTATCCCACCCGCCCACCCCTCCCCCCTAATTACGTTTCAACAAGTGTTATTGATGATGTAACAAAGAATGCTTCCCACAAGTCTAAATAATTTTAATATAATTTAACTGTAGTGGATTCACTCTTTCCTGTTCTTTATGAGGGGAAAAGCAGAGCCACAGAAGGGGGGGGGGCAGGAGGGCCAGATTCTTGGGGCCCAGCACTGCCACATCAGCATGTTCCCTGGTCGAGGAGGCACATAAATAACCTGGGTTTGCAGTGACGGCTCCTTCTTTTTGATTGATAAATGGATATTTTTCTGCAGCCACCATGTTCACATAATCTAATTTCAAGAGATCTTTGATATGTTTTTTATCCCTAATTCTCAAAACAGCATATATAAACTGATGGATTTGGGTCTCCCTTGTTAGGCTTTTAATCATAGACTCAATCTGGGGAACATCCTTAGTATTGGAGCCTAGGAATGGATGTTGAATTCTCATGAGGTACAAGGTGTTGTTTTAAGAGATATTTGATGTATGGAACATTTCAACATGCAACTGTTTGGGAGGGGGTCCTTAAGAGTGTTTGCCCCGGCTTCAGCTTTGTCTCTCAGTAGCCCTAAGACATAAATCTACTGTTCTTTCAAAGTTGGTCTCCATGTTGTGTTTTTTTAAACATATTGTTAAACCTGTGGAGTTCTAGAAACTAGATCCGATATCGTGAACCCTAACTGCTGAGGAGTTCATTAAGCCAGTGCATCTCAACCCTATCCTCAGGGCACACCCAGGCAGTCAAGTTTTCAGGATACCAACAATGCATATGTATGAGACAGATTTGCATACCACAGAGGCAGTCCATGAAAAATATCTCATGCATAGTTATTGTGAATAATCTGAAAAACACAACTCCTGGGTTTGCCCCAAGGACAGGTCTGAGAAGCACTACATTAGACACTCACAGGTCACACATGAACAGATAATATAAATACTAAATACTCTACAAATGCCCAGGAAAAATAACAAACTAACCCCGCCTGTTTACTAAGCCACGCTAGCGGCTGTGGCATGCTAATGCCGACATAGCCCATTCACTTTGAAGGGGCTGCGTCGGCAAGGGGGGGGCGCAAATCTGTTAACTGTAGTCATTGTTAAAAGTGTTAAAGGACAAAGACAGAAAAGTATGATGCTATACTTCAAATGAAGAGCCTGTTTTACTCATCTTTCATTTTGTTTCACACAGTGTTTCTACACACCAAATTGCCAAGCAGACAGGAACAATTTGTTGAACACCGCACTAGATATAAAGAAGTTCTTTGACTACAAGAATGATACCCCTTTTGCCTGCTACTACAGCCCAGACAGCAAAGTGGAAGAGGTTATCCTTACCAAGACATATGATGGCATGATTGTCTTCCATTGCTTCTTTTGGCCCATTTTGATGCTAACCGGTGGGGCTTTGATTGTTGGTATGGTGAAATTGACACAACATTTATCTATGCTGTGTGAGGAGTACAGTAACACAGCAAAGGAAGAGACCAAGAGCCTTAAAGCAAAGCCTGATCTTAATCAAAACGGAGCCAGGAAAGCAAGCACATTTTAAAGATGGAGACGCAATTGGTGAACCAATGCATCGTGCACCACTTCCTCGATGGACATGAATTAACCCTACTTGAGAATTCAGTGTTTTAGCCAATTTCTAAATCAAGTTGTTTTAAGAATGACCCAACACTATTACCTTCTTCGAATGTTGTCTGCATTTGTGATACCCCAGTGTATCGCCAAGATACGAAAAATGGCTTTCACTTGTACACAGTAAGCCAATGATTCCCAAATCTGTCCCGGAAGAACCTCAGCCAGTCAGGTTTTTAGGATATCCATCATGAAGATGCATGAGATCACTTTGTATGCACTGTCTCCAGGGTATGCAAATCTTATCTCATGCACATGCATTGTGGATATCCTGAAAACCTGACTGGCTGAGATTCCCCCAGGACAGGTTTGGGAACCCCCGCTATAATCAGAGAATTGCGATAGCCTTGTTAGTCCACTTGGATATGTAGGAAATAATATATTATTCAGATTCACAGAAACAGAAGCCTGTGTAGCCTTCTACATGGAATGTTGCTAGTGGAATAGCAACATTCCATGTAGAATCTCCAATAGTATCTATTTTATTTTTGTTACATTTGTACCCCGCGCTTTCCCACTCATGGCAGGCTCAATGCGGCTTACATGGGGCAATGGAGGGTTAAGTGACTTGCCCAGAGTCACAAGGAGCTGCCTGTGCCTGAAGTGGGAATCGAACTCAGTTCCCCAGGACCAAAGTCCACCACCCTATCCACTAGGCCTCTCCACTCCACTCCACTTAGTTTGTCCCCATATGTTTTATGATGAAGACCACTGACTGACTCTGTCCTGTTTATATCACCACCTCCTTTTTCCTATTGGCCATTCCTCTCTCTATGCACCCCACTATCCTTTAAGCTTTTGCCACCGCCTTTTCTACGTGCTTGGCCAACTTCAGACTATCACATATACGATCACACCCAAGGCCCGCTCCTTTTTCATGCACAAAGTTCTTCATGCCCTAAACTGTACTGTACTCCCATTTTCATGAAACGCAAATGTATGACTCTGCATTTTTTTAGAATTAAATCTTAGCTGACAAATTCTGGACCATTCTTCAAGCTTTGCTAGGTCCTTCCTCATGTTATCCACACCATCAGGAGTGTCTACCCTATTGCAGATTTTTGTATCATCTGCAAAGACACAAACCTTATCAAACAGCACTTTAGTAATATTGTTTACAAAAACATTAAAAAGAACCAGCCTAAGAACCGAACCTTGCAGCACACCATGATAACACTCCTTTCCTCAAGATTGAGCTTCATTTACCACTACCTTCTGTCATCTTCTACTCAAGTAGTTCCTAACCCAGTCAGTCACTTTACGGCCTACACTGAGGGCACTCAGTTTATTTATTAGTCATGTATGTGGAATGGTGTCAAAAGGCTTTGTTAAAATCTAAATACACCACATTTAGTGTTCTCTTTTGATCCAACTTCCAGTCAAAGAAATTAATCAGATTTGTCTGACAGGACCTGTCTCTAGTGAAACCATGCTGTATCAGCTCCTGTGTAATCCATTGGATTCCAGAAACTTCACTATTCTCTGTGTGTTTCCATTAATTTACTTACCACAAGTCAGACTTTTGCTTTTGTAGAGAAGGCCCACTTCTAATTCTAGAGAAGCATTGAAAAGGTCAGCCAGCAGAGCCGCTAGAACTTCCCTAAGTTCCTTCAGGACCCTCAGATGTATGCCCTCCGGCCCCATCATTTTGTCCACCTTTAGTTTAGCTAGGTCCTTACACAGTCCTCTGAAAATTGTTCAGGATCTACCACCCCTCCATTCCTATTTGAGTTTGTCTTCTGCTGTCTTGCTCCTGACCCAGTGCCGTAGCGAGGGCTAATGGCACCTGGGGCGGGTCGCCGCTGCGCACCCCCCGGGTGCAGCACGGCGTGACCCCCCCCCCCCTGCGGCGCACCCCCCAGACCACATTCTTACCTGCGGGAGGGCCAATCTGCCCCGAGTGCACGTCACTCGGAGCTGCGTCGGCCCCGCTGGTTCCCTGCTCTCTC
This sequence comes from Microcaecilia unicolor, assembly GCF_901765095.1. Taxonomy (NCBI): domain Eukaryota; kingdom Metazoa; phylum Chordata; class Amphibia; order Gymnophiona; family Siphonopidae; genus Microcaecilia; species Microcaecilia unicolor. Next base: position 203,191,905 of record NC_044040.1, on the reverse strand, counting down.
TGCCTCGGAACAGGAAGTAACTGCCACCCCTTCCTACGCCACTGTCCTGACCCTTCAACTGTGAGCACAGAATAGAAATATTTGTTAAGAATTCTGCCTTATCTTTATCAGCTTGTACATATTCCTCCCCTTCACCTTTGAGTCTCACAGTGCCACTTTTGCACTTCCTCCTATCACCAGCGTATCTTAAAAATGTATTCTCCCTCCATTTTATTGGCTGTTTTTTTCTTCTATTTGCATCTTTGCTTTCCTGGCTACTCTACCAGCTTCTTTTAGCTTTTCCAGATATTGTCTCCTGTCTTCCTCTTTCTGCAATCTCTGGTAGTTTATGAAGGCTAGCCTCTTTCCTTACCTTTTCAGCTACTACTTTTGAGAACCAACGCGGGCCTTCTTTTTCATCTTACTTTTATTATTTATTTAGATTTTGCTCACACCTTTTTCAGTAGTAGCTCAAGGTGAGTTACATTTATGTACACTGGATATTTCTCTGTCCCAGGGGGGCTCACAATCTAAGTTTATACCTGAGGCAATGGAGGGTTAAGTGACTTGCCCAAGATCACAAGGAGCAGCAGTGGGATTTGACCCGGCCACCTCTGGATTGCAAGACCAGTGCTCTAACCACTAGGCCACTTCTCCACATGCTTCAAAAGGTTTGTTGGCCTTATAATAGTTCATTTCAGTTTTGCCCACTGCTTTCCTACCTCTTGCAGATGTTCTCATCCAGCTAACACCTCCTTGAGGTAATCCCCCCATCTAAACAAAGTTAATTTTTTTGAAGTCTAGAACCTTAACTTTTGAATGAACCCTCTTCACACCAGTCTTAATATTGGACCATACCATCTGATGATTACTCGATGCTAGATGATCACCCACCAGTACACTATAATATCAGAAACACTTTCCCCATTCGTAAGCACTAAGTCCAGTATGGTCCCATCTCACGAGGGTTCTATTACCAACTCCTGGAACAGTTCTCCTTGTAGAGAATCCAGGATCTCCTCAGTTAGTTCTATACTTCAAATTGTAATACAACTCTTGTAGGAGATTTAAAGGATACCCATTACGGGTTATCAACTTTTCTTTTTCGGTAGACAAGCAGGATTGAATCAAGCATACAAGTGGGTCACCCCCCCCCCCCCCCCCCAAGGCCCAAGCTCTGGACTAGTCAGCTTTATAGATAAATGATCTCATTGTGCAGGACCGGACCATTCAACGTCTGATAGTGAAAGAGCGCTTTGCATCACAAAGACAGGTTGGTTAGTGTTGTTGATAGAATACACTGCCTTTGATTGAGGACTGGTCAGGAAAGATTGAAGCAAGTCAAAGTGGCTGCATTGTAGATGCTGTTCAGTGAAACAGACTTAATGAGAGCTATGGTAGCCAGAATAGCTCAACTCTGATAAAGTTTCCCTGTACTGGTTACAGGAATATGCAAGGTCGCAGCATGTTTTGTAACATAACTGATTACAGGATGCTACTAGAAGCTGTTTAGCTACTGGAATCCTGAGTCTGTTGAGGGGGGGGGGGGGGTCAAAAGGAGATGAACCACAGTGTTGATATTCAGACCGATTATATTAGCTTAAGGTAGTAAGCGAGAATCTGTTTGCAGTCGAGCATAAAAGGACATCATATGTGAATGTGTGTGCAGTTTAGAATAAAATATTAGAAGCGTTACTTCATTCATTTGGAAAGTTATAACCACCTGATAGGAATTTAGGATGACTAGGAAGGACTGCTTTATTATGAGACTAGTAAAAAAGGCCCGTTTCTGACACAAATGAAACGGGCGCTAGCAAGGTTTTCCTCGGAGTGTGTATGTTTGGGAGAGTGTATGTGAGAGTGACTGTGTGAGAGTCAGAGTGAAAGTGTGAGTGTGTGTGTGTGAGAGAGAGAGTGAGTCTGGGTGTGAGTGTGTTTGTGAGAGTGTGTGTGTGAGAATGAGAGTGTGTGCAAGTGTGTATGTGAGACACAGTGTGTGTGTGTGTGCGAGAGAGAGAGAGAGTGTGTGTGAGACACAGATTCTCTGTGAGAGTGAGTGTATGAGACCAAGCGAGTGTGTGAGTGACTGTGTGGCACATAGAGAGTGAATGTGATACATTGTGAGACAGAGTGTGTGAGAGTGAGAGTCAGAAAGACATTGTATATGAGAGAGAGAGTGTGAGCCCTGCCCTCCCAATCCATGCCCATCCATGCTCCTGTCACCTGCCCCCTCCATTCATCCCTTTCCAGCAATTCCCCTCTCTCCCTGAGCCCTGCCATCCCAATCCATGCCCATCCATGCTCCTCTGTCCCCTGCCCCCTCCATTCATCCCTTTCCAGCAATTCCCCTCTCTCCCTGAGCCCTGCCCTCCCAATCCATGCCCATCCATGCTCCTCTGTCACCTGCCCCCTCCATTCATCCCTATCCAGCAATTCCCCTCTCTCCCTGAGCCCTGCCCTCCCAATCCATGCCCATCCATGCTCCTGTCCCCTGCCCCCTCCATTCATCCCTATCCAGCAATTCCCCTCTCTCTCTCTGCCCTGCCCTGCAATCCATATCCATCCATGCCCATCTGTCCCCTCCATTCATCCCTATCCAGCAATTCCCCTCTCTCCCTGAGCCCTGCCCTCCCAATCCATGCCCATCCATGCTCCTCTGTCCCCTGCCACCTCCATTCATCCCTTTCCAGCAATTCCCCTCTCTCCCTGAGCCCTGCCATCCCAATCCATGCCCATCCATGCTCCTCTGTCCCCTGCCCCCTACATTCATCCCTTTCCAGCAATTCCCCTCTCTCCCTGAGCCCTGCCATCCCAATCCATGCCCATCCATGCTCCTCTGTCACCTGCCCCCTCCATTCATCCCTATCCAGCAATTCCCCTCTCTCCCTGAGCCCTGCCCTGCAATCCATATCCATCCATGCCCATCTGCCCCCTCCATTCATCCCTATCCAGCAATTCCCCTCTCCCTGCCCTCCCAAATCCATGCCCATCCATGCTCCTCTGTCCCCTGCCCCCTCCATTCATCCTTTTCCAGCAATTCCCCTCTCTCCCTTGCATGATCCCCCCCTCGCATCCATGCTCTTCTCTCTCCCATGTCCCAGCCTGTCCCACCCTCTTCTCCCCCCCCCTTCACATCCTTGCTGTCGTTTCTCCTCTGCCCTCCCGCTCCCATTGTTCAACTGCCCACCCTCTTCTCTCCCCCCAACATCCCTTTTCTTTTTTTTTTTTTTAAATTTACCTCCATGGCGGCGGTTCCGGCAGCGCAGCGTCAGGGAAGGAGGCGGCGCTCCCGACATCTCTAGCCTTCCCTTCGCTGTGTTCCGCCTTCTTCTGACGTCATCCTTGATGTCAGAAGAAGGCGGAACACAGCGAAGGGAAGGCTAGAGACGTCGGGAGCGCCGCCTCCTTCCCTGACGCTGCGCTTTGTTTGTTTTTTTTTCCACCCTCGATGTCATGACGTTTGACGCGAGGGCGGGGCAGAGACGGCTGGCAGCCTGGCTGGCTTCACACCACGAATCTACGAACCCTTCAGGGAGTATTTGAGTGACTTCAGAACGTTGTCTTCAGAACGTTCACGGTGCGTTTTATTATATTAGATATGGGTGGATAAGGAGGGGCCAAGTCCATTTTGTGGTCAATGCATCACCTACTGAGCAATTTGCAAATAGGAGAACTAAACCATAATCAGGGACAGCCTTGCATTTTTGCTGCTTTCAAACAGGTCTAGAGTTAAAGGGAGCCCCAGCCCCCCCCCCCCCCCCCAAAAAAAAAAATGTCCTGCATGGTTTAATGACCTAGACCAGTGGGTCCCTAACCTGGTCCTGAATGCGCCCCAGCCAGTCAAGTTTTTAGGATATTCACAATTAATATGAGATTTGCATGCAGTGAATGCAAAATTCTCTCATTAACATTGATTGTGGGTATCCTGAAAGCTTGACTGGCTGGGGAGCCCCAGGCTTGGGAACCACAGACCTAGACTGTTCATGGGTCTGGACAATGCTGTTGAAGTTATCTGCTACGGTGGCTTGGACTATAAAGAACTTGAATTTGTATGCAATAGGAAACCGCAAAGTCTTAAATTCATGTTGCTTTCCAGAACAGTTATAGGGAACCCACACCTACGGGTTCGTTTTATGGCAACTTATTGCCTAAATTAATACTGATTGATCCAAAGATGGAAAAACACCCAAATAAGAGAGTGAGACCTCAGATTCAGCTGTATCAATGTGGAGCAGGCATTTGGCTGTTGACCAGGCTCGCTCTAATATTGAAAAATATTGTAAGAGACTCAATCATCTTCCGGTGGTACAAAAGGGACACTAATAAGAAAAATCTGAGAGTATAGCCGAAAGCTTTTGTGTGTTCTCTTAGGCGTCTATGGCTGGCATCATGATTGTTGCATGTATCCAGGCCTTGGCTTATCTAAGTGGAATCGACTATATATATATATATATATATATATATATATATAAAGAAAAACTGCAGACCTCACAGTATACCCTGAAGAAAGCCACAGTATGGTGGTTGAAATGTCAGTTCCATGTACTCAGACATGGCAATACCAGACAACCGCAATCATAGTAAAACCAAATGTATACACTCTGTAAAACCAAATGTATACTCTCTTATTTCAGTATCCATGACAAATTGTAAGCCACATTGAGCCTGCAAAGAGGTGGGATAATGTGGGATACAAATGTAACAAATAATAAATAATAATAATAGTAACATAGTAAATGACGGCAGAAAAAGATCTGCATGGTCCATCCAGTCTGCCGAACAAGATAAACTCATATGTGCTACTTTTTGTGTATACCCTACTTTGATTTGTACCTGTCCTCTTCAGGGCACAGACCGTATAAGTCTGCCCAGCACTATCCTCACCTCCCAACCACCAGCCCCACCTCCCACCACCGGCTCTGGCACAGACCGTGTAAGTCTGCCCAGCACTATCCCCGCCTCCCAACCACCGGCTCTGGCACAGACCGTATAAGTCTGCCCAGCACTATCATCAAGCTTTTGTGTGTTTGACAAAGCAGAAAAAAAAACCCCAGAGGACCAAGGAGTCTGCTATAAAGAGGAGGGGGTCACACACACTAAGAACTTTACATATGGGTCTGGTCTCTAAAAAGAGCTGCTCCCTCCAGGAGCCACAGGATGATGTAAACCCCACTTGTGTGCCTGATCAAATCCTGACTGTGAACAGAAAAAAATGATATAAAACAGAATCCCCTCACAAAACAGATTCCAATAAAAATTCAAAAAAATATTTTCTGCATGGACATGCCAAGCAAAAGTCTAAATGACCCCAGCTCCTATAAAAAAAAGTTTATAAGGCACATCAAAGAATAGATTATTTCGAAAAACATGCTACTTGGTCAGAGTTGAAATCTTAAGGTATAATTCTGTCCTGTTTATATTATACTTTTTCCAATTGTGTCAAGACCCCCACTCCAAGATAGATGGATTTGATCAATTGTAAAATAGTTAAATTCCTCAAAGAAATGATGAAAGGTGAAACAATGTTGGACTATTGGTGCTTCAATTATTTTCATGCATTAGCTTCTTCAGTGCTTAATGATTCATGTATATATAATAGGAACTTAATTTTGCCAACTTATTGCACACATAAATGCTTATGTGCTCATACAGTTAAAGAAATGCCATAACTTCCAAAACCAATTCCTGTGAGAATGAAACACATTGAACAGGTGCCAGAGATTTATGATAGCACAAGGCAGCTTGCCATTTTCTTTTGTATTAAAAGGTTATGGATAATGAACACGGAATATGAGATGCAAGTGCAAGATATGAATAGCAGGTTTCGTCAAGGTGGTTACCCTAATAGAGTTCTTAGACGAGCATACAAAAAAGCGAATAATGTCCATCGTAGTTGGTTATTACAAAGATCTAGTAAAATCAAGGATTAACAGTTGATGATTGGGCTTCTTTGATGGGGATTTGAATTTGAGCTGTGACAGACCTGTATAAAAGCTGTGTGTGGGTGTTCCAGAAGGGAAGCACCCAGCAAGAGCAGTTAAGAGGTGCTTCAACCAATATTGGAAGTGTATCGTGAAGTATTACATAACATAGTAAATGACGGCAGATAAAGACCTGTACGGTCCATCCAGTCTACGCAACAAGATAAACTCATTTACATGGTATGTGATACTTTATATGCATACCCGAGTTTGATTTGTCCTTGCCTTTCTCAGGGCACAGACCGTAGAAGTCTGCCCAGCACTGTTCTTGTACTAAAAGTTCTGAAGATTCTAGAATCCTAAAGAGTTACAAGATTCTGGAATCCCAATTAGTAGCAACATTCCATGTAGACCCCAAAAAGTAACATAGTAAATGATGGCAGATAAAGATCTGAACGGTCCATCCAGTCTGCCCAACAAGATAAACTCATTTACATGGTATGTGCTACTTTATATGTATACCTGAGTTTGATTTGTCCTTGCCTTTCTCAGGGCACAGGCCATAGAAGTCTGCCCAGTACTGTTCTTGTACTAAGTTCTGAAGCTAACATCGAAGCCCCTTAAAATTTACACTCCAGCCCATCCCTATCTATTGAGTCACGTTTGTTTTAAATTTTATATGGCATTAATGTTAATAAAAGTGAATCACAGAACATTCTTGTTTTGTGTATAGTATGGTCTCCTGATGAAGATAAATGAAACACGGCCAGTGTTGAGACCTGAATATTTTGAGACCCGAAGGGTTGATTCTGTGTTAAATATAAAGGACTTTTTTTTTTGATTGAGAAATCCATCTGGATTGGAGAATAAGGTTTGGATTAGCCCTCGGAATATGATCGCCATATAAACAGTTGTGGTAACAGCTATATAGGAGTTTATCAGCTTGTTATTTCAGCAGCAGACAATTGAAAGACGATTTATCCTATCCTTCATTATTTCTTCAATGATTTTATTGAGAGCTAATCCAGATAAATTCTATTTGCTCCTATAGTTGGGAATAGTGCCTGGAATAACTAATGGACTATCAAAAGTACATCTATGGGACTGTTAGAGATTGTGACAGAACAGTGTGGTTTAAGCCTGAAAACGGCCTAAATTAATTTCTGAAGTGTATTTCTTCTAGTGGCCAGCAAGTGGTGCATGTTTTATGTTAAAGCTGTTATAGAAAAGTGGATACTCTCTTTTAGTTTCACTTAGTGAAGAAGTGACTCTACAGTACTGTGAGCAGTATACTTTTAAATCTTGTTGACTGGGCTCTGATTGGCCTGGAGTATGAAATTACCCAGCAGTTGCTGGCTGTTGCTTCAGTCTTAGCCCTGGAGAAAATACACAGATCTCTTTGCTGAGGCTTGGTGAATTATATGTCCTGATCTTCCCAGGTACTGTTTAGACAGTATACAAATGTTTAGTTAGTGTTATAATTAATCCATATTTCAGTTATATATTGTTTGCTGATTGCACTGTTTTGTTCCACTGTTAAGATTAAAAAAAAAAAAAAAAGAATAAACAATATTTAGTTTATTGCCTGTCTGGACTGATAAAGAATCCTGGGTTGTGTGTTGAATCTATGAGTACTTTCTGGGAACTGTGGGACCACTGGGAGTGTGGCTCCAGTAACCTAGAAATCACTAGGAATAATTGGAGAGTGGGAGACTTGTTCAGAGGCGGTTATGATCCAGTCATGGGAGGAAGGTGCTAGTGTAAAGCACAAACGGCAGATGCAGGCGGACCTGAGCTGTGCTGGGATAGACCCCTATAAGTGGCCACACAGTAACCCCAAGCAGGTGACTAGGCATTTTGTGACAGAGATAAGTTGTTTATGAGATAAATATGCATAAAAAAGTAGTGAATGCAAATCTATCATGCATATTCATTAGGAATTGTGTGAAAACTTGTTTGTGGTCTTCCATTGTTGCAGTTTTTGACACCCCTTGCTCTAGACTTAGTGGATAACAGCATAGCTATATAGAAACATGACGGCAGAAAAAAGCCATATGACCCATCCAGTCTGCCCATCCTCTGTAACCCCTAATTCTTCCTGTTCCTAAGTGATCCCACATGCTTATCCCATGCCTTTTAAAATTCTGGAAATCGACTCCACAACCTCCACCAGGAGGCCATTCCACGCCTTCACCACCCTTTCTGTGAAATAGTACTTCCTTAGATTACTCCTAAGCCTATTCCCTCTTAACTTTGTCATATTCCCCCTCATTCCAGGGCTCTCCTTCATTAGAAAAAGGCTCTCTTCCTGTACATAAATGCCCTTGCGATATTTAAACATCTCTATCATGTCTCCTCTCTTCCAGCGTATACATGTTGAGGTTCATAAGCCTGTCCCAATAATTTTTGCGTTCAAGACCACTCACTAATTTTGTAGTCGCTCTCTGGACCAACTCCATCCTGTTCATATCTTTCCGTAGGTGCGGTCACCAGAACTGCACCCAGTACTCCAAATGGGGCATCACTAGAGACAGCACTATCACCTCCTTTTCCCTGCTGGTCATGCCTCTCTTTATGCACCCTAGCCTATGCTTCATTGACAGTACCTACTAAAACACACTGCCTCATAATACTCTCTCAATGGCAAATATAGTGTAGCTCCTTTCCAAGAATAAGCCGTCAAGGTCCTTGATATTCATTGTACATTTCTGTACTTGAGAACAAATGGACATAACTCCTTCCAAAATTAAAGAACATGCTAGAAACTCAGGGGCTTCCATTCTACTGGCCATTTGCTGTTTGGTTCTTTTGAACTTTTTTTTTTTTTAATTGAAGAAAAAATGCACATCAGCACTTCCCCTCCCCACCCAACAGATGCCATAGATTAAGAGGATGACCAAAACTGAGATTCTTGGTTTCTGTCCTCCTTCCCTCCCACTGACCCTCCCCAGGCTTACCTTTAAACCTCTTGGTGGTTTAGTGGGTCTTCAAGGCAACAGTGATCCCCAGTCGCTCTTGTCCCTGCTGGTTCCACAGCAGCCGCACGAGATTGTCACGGGAGGTCCTGGCAGCCATCTTGGGATTGGAAGCAGAATAAGCAGGAACAATTTCTAGTTGCTCCTGCTTATGCTGTTTCCAATCTCAAAATGGCTGCTAGAACCTGCCACAGCAGTCTCGCAAGTATACCATAGATTTTCCCTTAAGTGACAAGGTGAATTTTAGAAATCACAGGGGGCTACTTGCCACCACCTTTTTTTAAATGTTACGTTTATGTCATTCATATGTGGTACAGAAACTGCATCAAGAATCCTGATGAGTGGAATATGACTCACAGGCCCTAGCATTTATTCTCAACTTCACCAATATGTCACCAGACCACGAAGATGCAGCCTTTTATCACAAAATAGGTATATCAAAACAGTAGAAGTAGGCTGTTTAAATAAAATTTATTTATATGTACTTACATAACACTAAAAAAAAAAAAGTGTTGAAACAAAAATTAGCAAAAGTAACTTAATAGACAATAGGATCTTTAACAGACTAGAGTAAAAAAAAACAAAAAAAAAAAAACCCCCAACAAAAAAAAAACCCAAACAAAAAAAAACCAAACCCCAAATAAAAACCTGACTCACAATTCACTATAAACAAGAAATGCAGTCTTAGGACAACTTTTCCTACTAGCTAAGCAGCCTGGGCAGGATGGAGATATAAGGATACTTTGTATCTGGTCTAAATGATATGGACACATACTTTACGTTCTCAATGTAACATCCACACCTTTCTGGCTTTCAAATACTCTCTGGGTCCATCATATCATTTTAATTTAAATAACACTAGTTTATAGCCTCAGTTACATTTCTGTTTTTTTTTTTTTTGTATCATATTCAGTCTAATTAGAAGTAATCACTTTTATACAGTGCCAGTGGTATTACCTTCTAAAGTTATTTGAAATCTGAATGAAAATGCTTAGGACAGTGCTTTCCTGCTTTTGCTGATGGGACCAAAACAACAAAAAAAAAATCTTTAAACATTGCTCTCATTGTCTTTCTGACACTAACTCATTGCCAAATCGAATCCTTGACATCTTTAAAAAAAAAAAAAAAAAAGCACCTCACTGGTAAGAGGAAACAGGTAAATTAACTACTCCGTTTCCTGTGTGATGTAGGCTTTGATGTTTGGCATGATTCCTCTCCTCAGTCCTATAAAATGGCTGCAATTCCTCTCTCATTGTTTGAGAATTTATAAAATGACATTAGTGGTTCTGAAAAAGTGTCTTATAATCAGGGGAGGGGAAGAAAAAATATGGTGTACATATTCAAAGCAAAATCAGAATTCAGCATGTAATTGATAACATGAACACTTAAGGTTCAGTACAAAATATAGCTACATTCTGCATTTGTGATGGGCCTGGTATATAATGCTGGGGTGGTGAGAACTAACATGCACAAAGAGAGACCTTGGAATTATATCTAACGATGTAAAAGTAGCGAATCATTGTGATAAAGAGCTGGCCACAGCCAGAGGGATCCTTATGTGCACTAGAGAATAACTAGGAGGAAAAGAAAAAAAAGATATAATAACGCTTCTGTTCACTGAAATACTGTGTCCAGTTCTGGAGATTGTACCAGCATAAAGGTATGGTCACCTGGAGGATGTCCAGAAAAGTTCTACCAATTTAAAGCTATGGAAGATGAGACTGAATGACTTAAATATGCAAGCGCTAGAGGGGGAGAGAAAGAGGGGTAGACATTTTCAAATTCTTCAAAAGGTATAAACAATGCATAAGAATCTTTGGGTGGTTGGGCGGTAGGGATAGTGCTGGGCAGACTTGTACGGTCTGTGCCAGAGCCGGTGGTGGGAGGTGGGGCGGGTGGTTGGGAGGCATGGATAGTGCTGCGCAGACTTATACGATCTGTGCCCTGAAAAAGACAGGTACAAATCAAGGTAAGGTATACACAAAAAATGGCACGTGTGAGTTTATCTTGTTGGGCAGACTGGGTGGACCGTGCAGGCCTTTTTCTGCCGTCATCTACTATGTTACTATGTTTGTGTTAAGAATGCTCTAGAACAGAAGGTCGGGGTATAAAATTCCAAGATGATACACTCTTGAACAATATCGGAAAGTACTTAATGGAAAGAGAGGTGGATGCATGAAATGGCCTCCCAAGGGAAGTCATGGAGACAGAACTGGAACTGACTTCAATAAAGCATGGGGATAAGCACAGACAACAGATAAATGGAAAGAAGTGACTGGAAGGCTTGCGATCAACTAGGTCTAAAACTCCATCTGGGCCCAGCTGATCGGTGGCCCAAAGGAGGAGGAGCAGTCTTTCCCTGAGATTTTCCCGTTGGAGGACCCCGATTTGTATAGACCCTGATTTGTATATTGAAAATCCAAAGCTGTCCAACCCTGATGCCAGCAGCGGTTAGAGAAACTGCACTGAATCTAGGAACTCCAGTAGATGGAGATCCGGAGGTGGGGGAAGATGGTGGGCCAGATAACCCTGCCCCTTTGGATAGCCTGAGTGGAGTGGCGAGGGAGCTGCAGGAAATTTTAAAAGGGCACGGTAAGAGGATGAATCCTTTAGAAAAGCCTGAGCTAGGATTGCTTCAATAGATGGAAAGCCCATGAGCACCCAGGACTCCTCCAAGATAGCAATCCTGTATTTTGTAATAAAGAATGAATGACTTGCTGTATAGTGTGGCCAAAGGAACCCTGGAGGGGGAAGAGGTAGAGCAACTGTTAGTCTCTCAACCCTACCCACAGGCAGGCCATGCAATTAGCTCACAGTCACCTGTTAGGAGGTCACCTGGGGAAGAAGACCTGGGAGTGGATTTTGGCTTGGTTTTTCTGGCTGGGTATATTCAAGCAAGTTGAGCTCTTTTGTCAGTGCTGCCCAACCTACCAGTTGAATAGTCCTGTAAGGGTTCCACCAGTCCCACTCGTGCCCATGCCCCTTGTCAACACTCTGTTTGATAGAATAGCAATGGACTTTGTAGGACCCCTGGAACACACCACCCGTGGTAACAAGTATATTCTGGTGGAATGCTTTAGTAAGACTAAAACAGATGCTGAAAAAGTTCATGGCCGAAGACGGGAAAAACTGGGATTCTCTACTCCCATATATACTATTCACAATCCAGGAGGTGCCCCAGAGTTCAACAAGATTCTCTCCAATTGAGCTATTATATGGGAGGAGACCTATGGGAATCCTGGATGTGGTTCAGAAAGCTTGGGAAGAGGACATGAATATGTGCTCACCATTCAGAAGAGCCTAAAGAAAGCTGGTGAGGTCACCAAGCTCTGTCTGGAAAAGGCTCAAGTGGGTCAAGCCCGGGCCTACAACCAGAAGGCAGTATAACAAACCTTCCAGCCAGGGGATAGAGTCTTAGTCCTTTTACCCTCCTCAGAGAGTAAACTATTATGCAAGTGGCAAGGCCCTTATGAAGTTGTGGAAAAGACAAGACCTGTCAATTATAAGATGGCTCAACCTGACAAGAGGAACAAGGTGAAGATCTTCCTTATTAATTTTTTTTAAGAAGTGGGTCCCCACAGCTACAGCACTGGTCCAAAGAGATGACTTTGGGCCAGAAGTCCCGACAGAATCTGGACTCTTGCAAATTCCATTTGGTGGCCAGCTCACCTAGAATATTTGCTACACCAGAATGAAGATGTGTTTCCAGAGTACCAAGCTGGACCCACCTTGCAACTCATTATCACAGAGCCTGGAGTGGTAGTCCAGCAATGTCCCTATCGAATCCCAGAAGCCCGGCAGCAAGCTGTGGCAAAAGAGGATGCTGAAATGCTAGAACTGGGAGTCATCAAGGAGTCAACCAGTAATTGGTTATCTCCCATAGTACCAAAGCTAGATGTGAGCATCTGGTTTTGTATCAATTTCCAGAAGGTGAATGCTGTCTCTAAACTAGAGGCCTATCCCATGCCAAGGGTGGATGAATTGAGTGGTTAGGAGGGGCCCAATTCATCTTGACCTTGGACTTGACCAAGGGATATTGGCAGGTACCGCTCATGCTGGCTGCAAAGGAGAAGACAGGCTTTTCAACATCCCAGGGTTTTTGCAGTTCATGGTGCTACCGTTTGACCATGGGGGCTCCAGCTACCTTCAGCACCTTGTGGATAGCCTACTTAAACCCCATGGCAACTATGCAGCTGCCTACTTAAGACAACACCTTCATCTACAGTAAATATTGGAGGACCAGGTAGAAGCAGTACGATAGTCTATGGACCACTGGATTAACAGAATCTTGGGAGGATAAGAAGTCCAGTACCTGGGGTACTCAGGAGAGGACAAGCGAGACCCCAGATCCGAAAGGTAGGGGCAATCACCCAGATGCCAGTACCCCAGACAAAGAAGCAAGTATGAGCCTTCCTCGGGCTCATTGGTTACCACCACCAGTTTATTCCTGGGTTTGCTGAGAAAGCAGAACCACTGACCTGCCTCCTGCAGAAGGCAGCTCAAGAGAAAATATTTTGGACTGAAGAGTTGGATGTTTATTTTATTTGTAGCATTTGTATCCCACATTTTCCCACCATTTGCAGGCTCAATGTGGCTTACATTATGCCATAATGTTGCCTTCCAAACTCTGAAGAGGGCTATTTGCTCAGTCAGTGCTGGTCAGCCTGGACTTTAACTGGCCCTTCATTGTGCAGACCGATACATCAGAGGTTTGACTAAGGGCTATTCTGGTCCAGGAAGTAAGATGGGAAAGACCACGCAGTGGCATACATTAGTCGGAAGTTGTTCCAGAGAGAGAAAAACTATGTGGTGATTGAAGTGGTGGCTCTAGCTGTCTAGTGGACCCTGGAGATGTTCCAATATTATTGGGTCAAAACTTTCTGCTGGTTACCCACTATCAACTTCTTCAGTGGATGGCTCGATATATTCAAATGCACATATGTGCTGGTTCCTTACTCTCCAGCCCTTTAGCTATCAGGTGAAACATCAGGCGGGCAGACAGCATGCTAAAGCGGACTTTTTGTCCCAGGAGGTGGACCCTGAAATGGCAGGCACTCAACTGGGCACTGTTGAGATGAGTGGGAGGGTATGTGAGGGGGTTTATAGAACACTGCCCCTCACCCTTAAGAATAGTCCCTCAAATAGCCTGAGTCACCTTAATGTCACTAGTCCTGCCCTGGGCGGGTTGGAGTCAGAACAAGGAAGTATAAAAGGTAGGGGCCAGACAGAGGTTAAGGAGGCCCAGTGAAGCACATGCTACTACAGCTTATGTCTAACGATCATGACCTGGCTGAAGTAAGCCACCCTTATTTCCTGATTTGAAACTAGCAAGCCTTGCTCCGAGGTATGGCTGGAGCCAGACCTGGAACTGAGAAGAGCCGAGACAAACTTACAGGCTGTGTTTGGGGCATAGCCACCCCACCAGCCACAGACTGTTTTGGGCCAGCCAGCCAGCCAGAGGCCTGCTTGAGGCTGTATTTAATGAACTATGGAGGTGTTTCACCTTGTGTTCACGGCTCTGTGACATTAACAGGCCTCAGGAGTCAGTTAATAAACCACTTATTTTTGTTTATATACCTTTGTCCGACTGTGTTGTTTCGCAGGCCCACCCTCAAACCCTCACTCGGGGTACCACAGGGACATTTCATGCACTGCCGTCTTGCTTGGCAGACCATGAACAGCTCCTGCCACTAAACTGGTGATTCCCAACCAGTCCTAGAGCAACACCCATCCAGTTTAGTTTTCAGGATATTCTCAATTCAGTAACTAAAATTTGTTTTAGTACACTGGGGGTTGGGAGTGTCCTTCAAGGACAGCTTTGGGTATCAATGCACTAACCCTGCCTAGGTAAGGAAAAAGCTGAAATTTCTCTGTTTGAAAAACCACAATTAAGCCAATCTGAAACCTACAGATTTTCTGTAAAGCTCATGGACAATGGTTAAAAAATATTGGTCTCAAACATGCTGATCACCTGCTTGTCCAACAGCTAAAGATTACATGGGAGAATATATGAGCAAAAGGCATGGTCCAACAGCATGTATACACATATCAAAGCTCAGATGGGTACTTACTAGCTTACTACTCCACCTAAAGTTGATCACTGGAACTGTGTTAAAACTCGTCCACCTAGTGAATGGACAACATTTAGAAGGGCACTGTCCTAAGCATTTTAAAATACACTACCTTGTCGTTCCTTGTACCACATGAACACTGGCACAGAATGCTATCTTTACAGAACTCCAGTTAAAAATAAAAATGTAAACTGTTCTTGGTAAGACTGCCTTAAAATAAATTCTTGGACATGAAGATTTGGCCTACACCTTAACAGAGACAGCTAACTACGAAGTTATCGGCAGCATTGATCAAAGAATTACACATTCAATACTGATATAGCATCTACTGTAACAACTGTCAGTGTTGTGCCACACAGTGACTATCTAGTAATTGTACAAAAGGATGTTTCATAGTCCATTCAAGTAAAATCTTTAAAAAAAAAATCTGAAATACATTAAAAAAAAAAAAATCAATCTTAGAAGCAACGAGTCAAAATGCTCTTCATCCTCCCACTAAGTTGCAACATTTGCAAAGATGTCTTAGACATCAGAATACATAGGCATTTAAGCATGGGTCCAGCCCAGAGTCTGCAACCTGTACAGACAGGAAAAACAAGAGGAAAATTACATTTATTCAGCGCAAACATTTACATGCTGGTTATAAATCATAGGAAAGACGAAGAAAACCTCTGCAAAAGTTCACCAGACACAGGTCACTAACCACTGAAGGAACCCTTTTGACCTATAAACAGTAACACAGAAGAAAAAAATATATAGTGATAAAATACAATATCTACATTGTGGGAAACTTCTAGCATTTGTGTATACGTTGCCAAACCATTAAATTCTAGCTTAACCCACACCCCCAAACCGAAAACTAAACAATGAAAATTAATTTTATAAGCGGACTGCATAAGGTGTTGCTTGATGAATGAAAATGAAGACACCGTCATAACTCAGTGAAGTTCCTATGCAAGTAGCATGAAAACAAATATTTTTAAATTGTAAAAATACTTCCATAATCCTAGCAGCCAGTTTGTCAAGACTATTAAATAATTTCACAGTTGAAAAAAAAAAATTGAACGTTAAAATATTTTACAACTCATACATATTTCATTGTAGAACAAAATATTAGAAAGAAAATTGTGATATAATGTCCATTAGGAAAACAAACAAAAAAAACAAAAAACCTACTTTGGGCTTTTTCAGCTGCATTTGGAAATTACTTTTGTTTACTAATGCTGGGTAGGTAAATTTAAGATCCTAATGATCACATTCCTAATATTTACTATTAAAAATGTCACAATATTCGCAAGCAGGATCCAGAGTTCTATGGTTACAAAAAGCTAGTTTATTTTAGAATTGACCCTGATCCTTCGATTGAATTCTTGTGAATTTCACATGGAACAGTTAGCTTTTTTTTTTAGTCTTTAAGGCTGCTGCAACATGCTTTTCTTCTAAGTGATGAGTTGAATGTATGAAAAATGTAGACACGTAAACATGCAAACCAGGAGGTATACCAGCAAATTTGTAACAGCAATTAATAGTTTAGCTGCTTTTAGGGACAATATTTCTGATACCTGGGTAAGACAATTCTCTAATCTTGCATCTCCATTGTCAGGGTTTCCAATTTTTTGCCTCCAAAATAAAATTCCATTACTCTGGCTTATCAAAGGGCCCCTTTTACTAACAGAATTAGTGCCTGCTAAATGCTAAGAAGCCCACAGATATAAAATAGGTTTCTTACCATTTAACATGCGCCAAGCTTTCGTAACAGGGCCCCAAGCCAGGTAACTCTGCATTTAGGAAAGACTGAAGCAGCAAAGCAGGCCAGTTAAAGAGGCTGCAAAAGCAGAAATCCCACTTGTTACATGGATAACTACTGTGTTGGTCTGTTGGAGTGAAACCTTTTGCACTTGGGCAAAACGCAAATTAACTGAATCTGCTCATAACCAGAAAAGGCAAAGCAAATTATATTCCCCCAAAGCAATGCTTTATTTATTTCTCTCTCTAGTGAATAATATACCTTTTGACTAGAGAAAATATTACACCCAGTAAATGTTCTGTACAATTGCAAAAGGACAGTTGGGTTTTGCCAAGATTTTGTTTGGCATTTCATTCCCTTGCTCACTTTCAGTTTTTCCTGGGTCCATAGTTTATTGTACAATTTTAAATAACTATAGTATTCAAATGTCCATATTACAGAGGCAGTTTATAAACAACATTATATGCTAACAATATTACTAACCTACCAGCAATGGTCAGCACCTTTATAATACATGTATTGCACTTTTTTGGTTTTTTGTTTTTTTAATGTGGCACCTAAAACATTCTGCAAGAGACACACACATGTCAAGAACTCCTTCCAAATACTGTGAGTGAAATTGTATTAAGCGCTACAGTGGAGAAACGGTTGCCTTCAGATAGCAACTAGTTGGCATCTGAAATGTTTGAGAATTCAAAATTAACTGCTCCTATTTCAGACATTTGCAATCTAACTACAAATCTAATTAACAGTTGATTGACCTCCAAAAATGTGCTGGTCATAAAGTCTTGTAGCGGCATATTACAAAACAAAAAAAAAAAAAGTGAAACTATTAATTGTAAAAATGCATAAGCATTAATGACTTAGGAGTTCCACATCTGAAGGTTATCTGCACCTCACTCTACAGAGGACGGTAGTGGTCAATCTGAGGGTCCTAATCACCAATAAAAGTTTCTTCATTTTCAGATTCAGTAAGATACTGAGATCCAGAGCTGGACAGTCCAGTTGATTAGGCCATGGTTTCTATGTGCAGTAAGCGTCCTGCATGTCCCAATATTTTTGTCCAGTTCAGGTCCTTGGTATAGAAATCTCTTTGCTGGCTGTAACACAACAAGTTGCTGGGACTGGTTTCTGAGCAGTGGCTGTAACCACGGGGACTGGAAAAGTGACAAATTTTAGACAACATAGTGATCTCTTACAGAACCCCAGAGGCCCGATATACTCAAAGAGCTTTTCTACAGGCATGGAGCAGGAGAAAATGTCAAATAGAGCCCCAGGTTTTATTTTACCTGAAATCCAGTAAAGAGACTGGTTGTAATATAGCCCGTTCTGATTTGTAAATGATATGGACAATATGAAGCCAAACAGCTTAGGAAGACGGAGAGAAAGGACTACCCACAGTGAAAGAAACATTTGAGAAAGATAATATACATAAAGAATATATATTAATATTTTCTATTTTGTACACATTTATATATGTATATATCTATAAACAGCTTCCATAGAGAAAAACTTAGTGTTTCATTACCACCTCTTAACTAGGTGATGAGGAAAAAAAAGCAGGAAAACATTCAGTTTAGAATAAGTTGAACCCAGAATGAACATTACATTCTCCTCTTAGGAACAATTCCACTCCTTTCTGTTACTTCCATACATTTGCAAAAACTTACAGTAACTTGTATACGAGTAACTGATACATGCAAACTTTGCCTGGTTTTTGAGATTCTTGGTTAGCTACAAATACTGACAAGAAAACCTCATCCAAATGGATCTCTTCAAAACAGAAGGGCTAGATTTACTAAAAAAACACTACAGCATTACCGTGCACTAACATCTAGTAACAAGTATTAATTGCAGGTCTCATTTGCTGCAATGGGACATATTTACTAACAGTGAGTGCTAAAGCAATAGTGTACTTTAGTGATCTAGCCCTAACACGACAGATTTAGACAAAAAAAATGTAACTGTCCAGTCATGAATGTATACACACCGTGGATTCCACCTGGACGAACAACCCTCTAATCTCAAAAAAACATGCACCAGAATATTTGATTTCTTAAGATACAACTATACTGCCCTATGTGACAGAATGGAGTTTCATTAATTTTAGTGTTTCCATATAACCTCACTGAAGAGCAGACCTGGAGATTCATCTGCATTTTATGACTGAGTAACTTGGTTTTGATGCTTTGATGATAGTTTTGCTTTTAACAAAATATGAAATGTGATATGGGGGAGGGGGAACCACGTGGCAACATGTGCTGAATCAAAATGTGCATACAATTACTTTGAATGCAAGTGTAATTCAACTTATATCATCTCCAGCGCTTACGTTAAGGCAAAAAAAAACAAAAACCAAAAACTGAAGATTTCCTGCTTTTCATCCCTTTTGTATCCCAACATCCACAGTTTCACATTTTGTCGGTCCTGCTACACTTAAATATACGGCTGATACATTAGCAACCAAGAACAAAATTTTAAAATATCTGGCCTTAGCAAACAAAGTTATACACCATGGAACCCTGTTATTGTGGACTCATAAGGAATACTGTTTGACATGCCATATTCCTTCCAATGGACATAATGAACAAAGGCATTTCCTGTTACTGTGAATCACCACCAGGGAGGACAGGCTTTTCAATGGCACGATCACGATCAATGTAGTTCAAACTACATCCAAAACAAATTAAGCTGCAAGTGCTCTTCATATTTCTACGCATTCTTACTTCACGAAACGGCTGCTGTTGGGGATGTTTTCACTAAACATTAGGAGGAAAAAGTGCTCTCTGTTTGTATAATGCATTTCCCAATTTAATGGCCTTTTACATGGCAAACGAGAGCTTAATCTTTCTGATCCCCGAAGTACTTTCATCTTATCAATAGTCAGAAACCATCATTAATACTTAATAGATGTCAAAAACTTGCCTTTGTATTGGGCAGTAAGGCAGAGCCTATGAATCGGCAGATGGCTAAAGCTTAAATCTCGTCATTTTCAGCATTAGCATCATCAAACCCTGTTGTGATACATTATTTTTGTTATGATGGCCTTAATATTTCCATTGACTGCTGATGTACTCTTAATGCTGCTCTTGGTCTGTGCAATTCCTATGCAACCAGGGCTTTACTTGCTGTCTGGCATAACAGTGCAGTGTGGCACCCATAGAATGGGTCATCAGTTTATCCTTCACTGTCTAGGCTCCCATTTTAGTTCAAAGCATGTTGTTTTATTGTGTGGAAGATCCAGTCCATTTTAGTTGTCCAGCCACCATGGTGGGCATCGTTCATCTGCTTCATGAAGTACTCTAAAGCTTCCTGCTCTGTTTTGTCTAACGCAAGGGTCTTTCGTATATATGCAATATCATCAAAAGACTGCAGTTCCGGCATTCCTGAACCAAGCATCATGGAGAAAAGATTAATGAAGAGATTGGCATGCTGACGAATGGCTAAGTAGGCCTTATAACACATTTCTTGGAACCTTAAAAAATTAAATAAAAAATCATCAATTTAGAACATTTGTTCATCATATGTACAGACTAAGTTTGGTGTTTTCATTTATTTATAATGAATAGAAAGACAGGCAAAGAACAGGAAGGACATTTCAATACCATCAAACATATAAATGGCAAGAGGCGTACTCACTCGCAAATGCGCAGTAGAGACCCTCTCTGTCCCGCCCCCGCCTCAATACGTGACGACGGGGGCGTGACAGAGAGGGAACCTGCGCACCTGCAAGTGAGGGAACCACCGTCGCCACCGCTCCCCCCCTCCCCCAGGGTTGCCGCTAGCACTCCCCCCACCCGGCCCAGGTACCTGGCTTCACTATTCAAACCGCCGGAACGCAGCACACAGCTCATCTGAGCTGCCGTTGGCCTTCCTTACCTGTGTCCCGCCCTCGCCGACGTTATGTCACACGAGGGCGGAACACACGCAGAGAAGAAGGAAGGCCGACGGCAGCTCAGATGAGCTGTGTGCGGCGTTCCGGCGGTTTGAATAGTGAAGCCAGGTACCCGGCCCGGGTGGAGGGGTGGCGACTTTCAACCCCCCCCCCTTCTTTTACTAGCCCGTTTTTACGGGCTCAACGGCTAGTAAAGACATATATAATCAACTGGCCAGTGTCCAGTTCAACATGTTGCTTCCAACAGATCTCAATCAGTGGCATAAGCAGTGCTTTTTATTTTTTGTAGGAAAAGGTACTGGTACTCATACAGTGCAACACCCCTTTTACCAGGCACGGAACATATAAAAGGGCATCACTGAAAATATTACACCAGTCCCTAGAAGGATGCAGAAGGGAATGGAGAAAAGTGCAGAAATGGAGAGAACAGGTACAAGAGGGTGGGGCAGGGAGAAGGGTATAGGAAGAAGCTTGAAAACAAGGATGACAAAAGATATTCAAAGGACAGGAGAAGGAGCAAGGGGTACAGAGTTTCTATAAGGCGCTGGGAAACAAAATTAACAACTGTCTGATAACAGGTACATTTACTATTTTGTGAGATGGCAGTACTTAAAATCATCTCTTACTCCATAAATTACAATTTGCAGGTTGATAAAGCATACAAGGTGAAAAAGCAAACCAAAACATTCTTATCTTTCTTGATCCACACAACGCTCAACTGGTCCTAAAACCTTTCTGCTTGCTTACCTCTCAAAGTCCCTTGTCTTGGTGCATTCCTGGGTTCCTTTACTAATGACTATCAGGAAATCTTGTGTTAAGACAAAGGGCACACGTTCTCGTTTATAGCCAAACTTCTTCTTCTTGTGATCCAAAAAGTGCCCGAAGTCTATGTGAAACAGCTTTATAATAAACACACATATTTACACATAATTACTTTTGAGTGCTGAAGGTCAGGCTGGGTTTCATTTAAAAAACTACAATGTTACTTAGCTTTTTCAAACTATCATCTTGTTTGTTTCTTGGCTCTATTTCCCCATTTTAGTTAGTCTTTAAAATATATTTTTGTGCCTTTGTAATTTATGAGGCAATTTTAATAGGGCACCTAAAATGAATTAAAAAACAAAAACCAACCACCACCCAAACACTTACTTTTATAAAGGCAGCATAGGTGCTCTCATGTGTCTTTACAAAATAGGCTCTCAGAGGTGTCCTCAATTACACATAAATTTACACCTATTCTGGGGGGGGGGGGGGGGGGGGGGGGGGGGGAGAAGGGGGGGAAGGGGTTAGGGAGGAAAACGTTTCATTTGCGCCAGAAACGGGCATGTTTTACTAGTATATTATAAAATACATGCTTACAAAACAACTTTTCCCCTTCTCTGCCAAAACTAAGCCCCCCAGTCTGTGTAAAAGTAGGTGCTATCTTTCGGTGTGCTTACATCTTCCGTGTACATATCTGCATGAAATTTCATAACTGCCATTTTTGGTGCACACATCCTTTATATATAGAAAATGCTTTATAAAAACACAGAAGAAAATGTACAACATTTATTACAGGTAAACTTTTTTTAAGTGTATTTTTAAGCCTGGCAGTAAATTCAAAAGAAGGGAAAGTCTTACTTGTCCATCATCTTTCACCATGATGTTACTGTTGTGTCGATCACCAATGCCCAATATGAAGGTGGCAACACAATAGCCAGCACAAGAGCGCGTAAACAGATCAATGGCTGCATCGTACCTGGTCAGGACAAAATTATCCTTAGTGGCTTCACTTGTGGATTTGCAGCTTCAACCCCCCCCCCCTGCAAAAGAAAACCTAGAGGGCAATAATTCAATGGCCCAACTGGACAATAGATCTGGTTATCTTAAACTGGTGCTGCTGAATATCGTAGCCTAATGTTAATCATGCATCTTTACCTTAGGCACTCAATAGAATCAGATTTAAGACAAAGGCTGTGCCCTATACATCTGTCTTTGTGCATCTTCTCACAACCTGCTCTCCTTTAGGCCTTAGGACTAAGTTAAATCACTTCATCACTGCCTCACACCCTCTCGCTTATGACAACTCCCTTTTGTTTCCTTCTCCCTCTTTACACCCAAACCCGTTAGCTTAAACTGTAAACTGCCTAGATGTTTTTAATTATATGTGGTATACCAAATAAAGGTGAAAAGTTAAACTTAAACCTGCAATATGTCCCTTCCAACTTTTAAATGGATAGCGCTGAATATCTGTGCTACCTTATTAATTTGTGGCCATGCCCTTCTCCCCAACAAGCCTTTCATCATTCCTAAAGTTAACTAGTTAAATTTTAACTGGATGACAAGTTGTCCGGTTTGAACATAACCGGTACCTGGCCCTCAAAATGCAACAGCAAAGGGCTGTTTCGTTGACTGCCAAAATTAACAGACAACTCTTGAATATCGACCCTCTGGTTTTTATATCCGTATTGGTTTATATAA
Organism: Microcaecilia unicolor; assembly: GCF_901765095.1. NCBI lineage: Eukaryota > Metazoa > Chordata > Amphibia > Gymnophiona > Siphonopidae > Microcaecilia > Microcaecilia unicolor. Next base: position 203,168,857 of record NC_044040.1, on the reverse strand, counting down.
GGCAATGCAAGACAGCTCAAATTTGTACGGCCTGAGATATTATATATGCTAAAAACCAATGAACCAGTGAGACCTAAAGATATAAGGAGCTAATCTCATGCGCAACAGATATGTTGAAGGCTTTCTGGAAGCTACGATTCTAGTGACTGGAAACATTTGTCTGGCACTGGTGGTCCACTGAGTAAGTCAGGAATACTGTGAAAATGTGTGAAGTGCTCTATACCAGAAAAGTAAAAACTTTGCTGTATCCCACTTAATTTTGTAGTTTACTGCAAACAGATTAGAAAAAAATGCTTGAAGGACAAATCTGTTGCTAGGTTAGGTTCAACATTAGTTTACTGATAAAACACCAGTTAAGTACACTCTACAATCTGTGAAAAAGAGATAAAAATATAAAAATAACAAATGTACAAAGCAAAAAGGAAAAAACAAAAGGATGTAGGACTAACAGAAACAGATGATAATAGATAAGAACCGCCAAAATTAATGTCTGCCCAATTTACTGTTATGTCATAAATCCTAGTTGCTCTCTTGACTTTTTTACAATTAAAGATCTTTTGTTTTTTATTCAATGCCTCCTCAACTTTTGTTACTGTTTCTGTCCCCACCACCAATGCTGGAGCACTACGATGTACATTCACCACCCTCTCTGTAAAGAAATATCTACATGTTACTACTGAGTACACACAAAATGTTCCAAGAAGAATCAGACAAAAAGTCCAAGCTTCTGAAAACTCTTTATTCTTCAGTGATTGATCAAATAGATTTACAGTCTTGACCCACCACAGGCATAAATAATCCTGACCCAACCAGAGCTGTGTTTCAGCATAAAGCCTTCCTCGGGGATCAATCAAAACAGGTACTGACAAGATGTAGCTATGCAGAATGCCAGGCTTAAGATGACTACCGGAAGTGAATATTTCCGGAGTCTTGACCAGATCATTGTCAGTTTGTAGCCCACTTTTGGTATTCATCTTTTTGTCCAGTTCTTCTTGGAACATTTTACTTCCACTTCTTTTGGTTTTCTTTTGACTCACTGTGGAAGCTTTGTTACACCAGAGAACTGAAAAACAGCCAAACACAATCCAAAGGGTTGTGTGGAATGAATGTAAAGACATGAGGAAAGTGGGAAATACCCTCAGAAACCAAGGCTTCTGCCAAGGTCTAATCAACAAGACACTATTATCTATAAAAGACTTTGTGCCCGTGATCAAGTTTCTTTCATGAGGTAAATATTCCCTACTCCACTCATTCAAGCCACAGCATGGCATGCATCAACTTAGCTTAATAAATGCTGGCTTGACAACTCCACAATTTCAACTGTTGTCAAGCCAGCATTTATTAAGCTAAGTTGATGCATTCCATGCTGTAGCTTGAACAATTTTTGTTACTCAGTTCTCTTTAATATTTGTGCTCTATTATGGGCTTTTTTGTATAAAAAAATTGTGCTCAATTATGGGCAATTTTGCATGATGCTCCTATATGGGCATTTTTGAATGAGTGGAGTAGGGAATATTTACCCTATGAAAGAAACTTGATCACGGGCACAAAGTCTTTTATAGATAATAGTGTCTTGTTGATTAGACCTTGGCAGAAGCCTTGGTTTCTGAGGGTATTTCCCACTTTCCTCATGTCTTTACATTCATTCCACACAACCCTTTGGATTGTGTTTGGCTGTTTTTCAGTTCTCTGGAGTATTAAATTACCTGTTTAGGATTAACAGCCCATACTGTTTTTTTCATCATAAGGAAGTTTTGTTACACCCTTGTTTTATTGTACTACTGAGTATACCCCTTTGAATTATACGTCACGATCTCTTGTTTTAGAATGTTATTCCACTTAAAAGGATTCCCTTTTGGTACCCTAAAGGCATGTAAATGTTTCTATTATGCATGTCCCCCCATATCTAATATGATGGAAAGCCAAGTTACTGGAAGACACTGGTTTCCTCATCTAATGTAGACACAAAGTTATTGTGGTTGCTGTTAACCCACTTAAAGATTAGAAAGTGAGGATCAGTCAAATTGAAGGTGACAGTCCAGTACAAGTGGTGAAAGCATGCCGAGTGTAGCTTATAGAATTCTTTCCAACCCTTCTGCATGTGTGCGTTTACAGATTTATGTTTGTATCAGTGTTGCCTCTGTGTGTGTTTTGTACATGTGGGAGGTATGTATCTGCTATATAATTTATCTGTTTTATGTGCATGTATTACCTGTGTTGGCTTTTTGTGTATCTGATTAGGAGAATAGGTAATAGAGGAGATCTGAAAGGTGCAATTCCTTAAAGGGTATGATACATACCTGTAGCAGTTGTTCTCCGAGGACAGCAGGCTGATTGTTCTCACGACTGGGTTGACGTCCGCGGCAGCCCCCACCAACCGGAAGAAGCTTCGCGGGACGGTCGGCACGCAGGCCACGCCCACCGCGCATGCGCGGCCGCCTTCCCGCCCGTGCGCGACCGCTCCCGCCAGTTGAATGACAAGCAATAAAATATGAAACACACAACTCCAAAGGGGAGGAGGGAGGGTAGGTGAGAACAATCAGCCTGCTGTCCTCGGAGAACAACTGCTACAGGTATGTATCATACCCTTTCTCCGAGGACAAGCAGGCTGCTTTTTCTCACGACTGGGGTATCCCTAGCTCTCAGGCTCACTCAAAACAATAACCCAGGTCAATTGAACCTCGCAACGGCGAGGGTACAACAGAAATTGACCTACGAAGAACAACTAACTGAGAGTGCAGCCTGACCAGAATAAATTCGGGTCCTGGAGGGTGGAGTTGGATTTACACCCCAAACAGATTCTGCAGCACCGACTGCCCGAACCGACTGTCGCGTCGGGTATCCTGCTGGAGGCAGTAATGAGATGTGAATGTGTGGACAGATGACCACGTCGCAGCCTTGCAGATCTCCTCAATAGTGGCTGACTTCAAGTGGGCCACCGACGCTGCCATGGCTCTGACACTATGAGCCGTGACATGACCCTCAAGAGTCAGCCCAGCCTGGGCGTAAGTGAAGGAAATGCAATCTGCTAGCCAATTGGAGATGGTGCGTTTCCCGACAGCGACCCCTAGCCTGTTAGGGTCGAAAGAAATAAACAATTGGGCGGACTGTCTGTTGGGCTGTGTCCGCTCCAAGTAGAAGGCCAATGCTCTCTTGCAGTCCAATGTGTGCAACTGACGTTCAGCAGGGCGGGTATGCGGCCTGGGGAAGAATGTTGGCAAGACAATTGACTGGTTAAGATGGAACTCCGACACCACCTTCGGCAGGAACTTTGGGTGAGTGCGGAGCACTACTCTGTTGTGATGAAATTTAGTATATGGAGCATGAGCTACTAGGGCTTGAAGCTCACTGACCCTAAGAGCTGAAGTAACTGCCACCAAGAAAATGACCTTCCAGGTCAAGTACTTCAGATGGCAGGTATTCAGTGGCTCAAAAGGAGGTTTCATCAGCTGGGTGAGGACGACGTTGAGATCCCATGACACAGTAGGAGGCTTGATAGGGGGCTTTGACAAAAGCAAGCCTCTCATGAATCGAACGACTAAAGGCTCTCCAGAGATGGCTTTACCTTCCACACGATAATGGTAAGCACTAATCGCACTAAGGTGATTCCTTACTGAGTTGGTCTTGAGGCCAGACTCTGATAAGTGCAGAAGGTATTCAAGCAGGTTCTGTGCAGGGCAAGAACGAGGTTCTAGGGCCCTGCTCTCACACCAAACGACAAACCTCCTCCACTTGAAAAAGTAACTCTTTTTAGTGGAATCCTTCCTAGAGGCAAGCAAGACCCGGGAGACACCCTCAGACAGACCCAACGCAGCGAAGTCTACGCCCTCAACATCCAGGCCGTGAGAGCCAGGGATTGAAGGTTGGGGTGCAGCAACGCTCCGTCGTTCTGCGAAATGAGAGTCGGAAAACACTCCAATCTCCACGGTTCTTCGGAGGACAACTCCAGAAGAAGAGGGAACCAGATCTGACGGGGCCAAAAGGGCGCTATCAGAATCATGGTGCCGCGGTCTTGCTTGAGCTTCAGTAAGGTCTTCCCCACCAAAGGTATGGGAGGATAAGCATACAGGAGGCCGGTCCCCCAATGAAGGAGAAAGGCATCTGACGCTAGCCTGCCGTGTGTCTGAAGTCTGGAACAGAACAGAGGCAGCTTGTGGTTGGTCTGAGAGGCGAAAAGATCCACCGAGGGGGTGCCCCACTCTCGGAAGATCTTGCGTACCACTCTGGAATGGAGCGACCACTCGTGCGGTTGCATGACTCTGCTCAGTCTGTCGGCCAGACTGTTGTTTACGCCTGCCAGGTACGTGGCTTGGAGAAGCATGCCGAACCGACACGCCCAACGCCACATACCGACGGCTTCCTGACACAGGGGGCGAGATCCGGTGCCCCCCTGCTTGTTGACGTAATACATTGCAACCTGATTGTCTGTCCGAATTTGGATAATTTGGCAGGACAGCCGATCTCTGAAAGCCTTCAGTGCGTTCCAGATCGCTCGGAGCTCCAGGAGGTTGATCTGCAGATCCTTTTCCTGGAGGGACCACAGACCCTGGGTGTGAAGCCCATCGACATGGGCTCCCCACCCCAGGCGAGATGCATCCGTCGTCAGCACTTTCGTGGGCTGCGGAATTTGGAATGGACGTCCCAGGGTCAAATTGGTCCGTATGGTCCACCAGAGCAGTGAAGTGCGGCAACTGGTGGAGAGGCGGATGACATCCTCTAGATTCCCGGTGGCTTGGAACCACTGGGAAGCTAGGGTCCATTGAGCAGATCTCATGTGAAGACGAGCCATGGGAGTCACATGAACTGTGGAGGCCATATGACCCAGAAGTCTCAACATCTGCCGAGCTGTGATCTGCTGAGACGCTCTGGTCTGCGAAGCCAGGGCCAAGAGATTGGTGGCCCTCGCTTCGGGAAGGTAGGCCTGAGCCGTCTGGGAATTCAGCAGCGCTCCTATGAATTCCAGAGACTGAGTTGGCTGGAGATGGGACTTTGGGTAATTTATCACAAACCCCAGCAGCTCCAGAAGTTGAATAGTGCACTGCATGGACCGGAGGGCTCCGGCCTCCGAGGTGTTCTTGACCAGCCAATCGTCGAGATATGGGAACACGTGCACTCCCAGCTTGCGTAGGTAGGCCGCTACCACCACGAGGCACTTTGTAAACACTCGTGGGGCAGAGGCGAGCCCAAAGGGCAGCACACAATACTGAAAGTGCCGTGCGCCCAGGCGGAATCTGAGATACTGTCTGTGAGCTGGCAGTATCGGGATGTGAGTGTATGCGTCCTTTAAATCCAGGGAACATAGCCAATCGTTTTTCTGAATCATTGGCAGAAGGGTGCCCAAGGAAAGCATCCTGAACTTTTCTTTGACCAGGAATTTGTTCAGGCCTCTCAGGTCTAGGATGGGACACATCCCCCCTGTTTTCTTTTCCACAAGGAAGTACCTGGAATAGAATCCCTGCCCTTCCTGCCCGGGTGGTACGGGCTCGACCGCATTGGCGCTGAGAAGGGCGGAGAGTTCCTCTGCAAGTACCTGCTTGTGATGGGAGCTGAAAGACTGAGCTCCCGGAGGACAATTTGGAGGCAGGGAGGCCAAATTCAGGGCGTATCCGTACCGCACTATTTGGAGAACCCACTGGTCGGAGGTTATGAGAGGCCACCTTTGGTGAAAGAATTTTAACCTCCCTCCGACCGGCAGGTCGTCCGGTACGGACACTTGTAGGGCGGCTATGTTCCCATGGATCCAGTCAAAAGCCCGTCCCCGGCTTTTGCTGTGGAGGCGCAGGGGGCTGCTTAGGCGCACGCTGTTGACGGGAACGAGCGCGCTGGGGCTGTCCCTGTGCCTGACGAGGCCTTCGGGCCGGCTGGTTGTACCTACGCTTCGCAAAAGAATAGGGTGCAGCCTGCCGAGCCCGGGAAAAACGCCCGCCCGCGGGGGCGGGTGCTGAAGGCGCCCGGTGGGAGAGCTTGTCGAGAGCGGTTTCCCGCTGATGCAGTTGGTCAACCATCTGCTCGACCTTCTCGCCAAAAATATTATCCCCCCGGCAAGGGACGTCAGCCAGTCTCTGCTGGGTGCGGTTGTCCAGGTCAGAGGCACGCAGCCATGAGAGCCTGCGCATCACTATACCTTGGGCCGCAGCACGAGATGCCACGTCACAGGTGTCAAAAATCCCCCTGGACAGGAACTTTCTGCACGCCTTCAGCTGCCTGACCACCTCCTGATAAGGCCTGGACTGCTCCGGCGGGAGCTTATCGACCAGGTCCGCCAGCTGTTGCACATTGGTCCGCATGTGGATGCTCATATAGAGCAGGTAAGATTGGATGCGGGTCACGAGCATGGAGGATTGGTAGGCCTTCCTCCCAAATGAGTCCAGAGTGCGAGACTCCCGCCCCGGGGGCGCCGAGGCGGTATCCCTCGAACTCCGTGCCCTCTTGAGAGCAGAATCCACGACCGCTGAGTCATGGGGCAACTGGGGCCGCATGAGCTCTGGGTCAGAGTGGATCCTGTACTGGGACTCTGCTTTCTTGGGAATGGTGGGGTTAGTTAGTGGTCGCACCCAGTTCCGAAGCAGCGTCTCCTTCAGGACATTGTGCAGCGGTACCGTGGAGGACTCTCTAGGTGGTGATGGATAGTCGAGGACCTCGAGCATCTCGGCCCTCGGCTCTTCCACAGAGACCACGGGAGAGGGAATGCTTATAGACATATCCCGCACAAAGGAGGCAAAGGAGAGACTCTCAGGAGGTGAGAGCTTCCTCTCCGGTGACGGCGTGGGGTCCGAGGGAAGGCCCGTAGACTCCTCTGAGGAGAAATATCTCGGGTCCTCCTCTTCCCCCCACGAGTCCTCATCCTCGGTATCGGACATTAGCTCATGTAGCTGAGTCCGGTACCGGGCCCGGCTCGACGTCGAGGCACCAAGGTCTCGGTGTCGTCGAGCGGTGGACTCCCGCGCCGGCGGGGACGGAGCTCCCTCCATCGACGTCGACTCCACCTGCGTGGCGGTCGAGACCGGCACCGCAAGCGGCGGCGGTGTCGACAGCCCCGGCGCCGGGCTAGAGCTCGCCGGCGCCACAGTCATCGGCGCCGGGGGCGCAAGCACCCCCGACGCCGGCACAGCCTGGCGCATCAGCCCTTCCAGGATCCCCGGAAGGATGGCTCTGAGGCACTCGTCCAGGCCCGCTGCCGGGAAAGGCGGTGGGGCCGGTAAGGGTGTCGGTGCCAGAAGCTGCTGGGGGCCAGGAGACGGCACCGAGGTGCCGGAACCCCGACGCGTCGGTACCTCCACCACCGACGGAGATCTCTCCTCTCTGCGATGATGCTTCGGCGTCGACTCCTCTTCAGGGTGCACCGAGGGCTCCCGGTGACGGCGCTTCTTATCTTTTTTCCGGTGCACGTCACCGGCGCCGGAGGGCATGGAGGAGGAGGAGGTCGATCCCCCTCGGTCTCGAGGTACCGGGTCCGACAGGGTTCGGTCCCGTGGCTCACAAGTTGAGGGAGTGACCGGGGCCGACTGCCCACGCGGCCTCTCAACCCCACTCTCACCGGCGGACCGGCGGGCCGACGGGACCTGTTCTCCTGGGGTCGCTGCCATCGGTGCCGATGTCTCGGGCATCGATACCGGTACCGAAGAACCGGCCTTCGATACCGATGCCGTCGAGGTCGACGTCGAGGGGCCGGCGCAAGTTCCAAAAAGACGGTCCCGCAGAACTTGCCTCGCAACCTGAGTCCGTTTCCGGAGACCGAGACACAAAGCGCACGACTTGAGATTGTGCTCCGGCCCGAGGCACTGGAGGCACCAAGCGTGGGTGTCGGTCTGCGAGATCGGCCGGCCGCAGCGACCACACTTTTTAAATCCACTCGGGACCTTCGAGGACATCGACGGAAAAATCGCGTCGGCGAAGTCAAAGTCGGCAATGGTGGCTAAAATCACACCACGAAAAAATCAACCGACCGAGCGGCCACTAGGCCGCAACGTGGCGTCCTCGCTAGAAAGCGAGGGAAAAAGGGGAGCGCGTGCTCCACACGCGCAAAAAATTTCTTTTTTTTTTTTTTTTTAAAACAATACAAAGAAAATCAGAGGAACCGAACGGGATCCAAGCGACGATCCGCGTAAACGCGGTCGAAAATCCGGCGGCTGAACAGAGAGAGAGGCAAACGCACCACTCTCTCAGTCGCGGAAAAAAAGTAACTGGCGGGAGCGGTCGCGCACGGGCGGGAAGGCGGCCGCGCATGCGCGGTGGGCGTGGCCTGCGTGCCGACCGTCCCGCGAAGCTTCTTCCGGTTGGTGGGGGCTGCCGCGGACGTCAACCCAGTCGTGAGAACAAGCAGCCTGCTTGTCCTCGGAGAATCATTGTTACAATGAATTAGTTATGTACACTGCAGCAGTTGGAACTGCTTCTTCCGTATACATGCATTGGGGTTTTTTTTTTTTTTTTTTGGGGGGGGGGAGGGAGAGCATTCATTTCTCGTCCACCCCATCAAATACAGAAACTTTACTTCTACAGAACAGAACTTCCCCCAGCTCACTTCCTCCTCCCTTACTATGACTAGAGCAGTCTTCCAGCACTCCACCCCCACCCCCACATCCTTCCCATTGGCTATAATAGACCACATCCACAGCCTCTGCTGCTAATTACACTGGAAGCAGGCAGGACAGGCTCATTCACAAATGAGGGATAATTAGGGAACTGCAGACAGAGGGTTTAAAAGAGGAAAAATACCCAGACATTAGCCATCCTTCTACTTTCTGGACATGCAATTTTCTGTTGAATCCTGAACCTTCCCCCCCCTTCTTCCCTCTCCTCCCCCCTGACAGTTGGCAATCATAACGCCTGAGTTGTGAGCACATCTAATAGGGTTCCCTTAAACTTTGGGCCCAAACTATGTGGATAGTTTGCATGTACTTTAATCTGCCCCGCCCATGGTAACCAGAGTTGCCAATGCCGCGGTTCTCCTGCAGAATTGGGTGGCTTTTTTAAGTTGGCCACTTTTCAACAGTCGCAGATTGCAACGTTTTGGGCATCTATACGGCCCATGTTGGTTGGTTCCAGCTCCGTCTCTGATCATCCTCCTCCTGGCTCAAATTTGGAGCCAGAATGAGGCTTGAGATGTACCAAGCCTCAGTCTGGCTCCAAATTTGACCAATAGAAGAGTGAGGTGGGTGAGGAGGGAGACTGGGACAGACCCCCAACTCATGCCCAAAAGTAACCCTAACAAGGCTACTTCTAGGCGTGAGTTGGCCTGGAAAAAAATTTTCACCATCTGGCAACTCTGCAATGATATTAGCTAGTAGTATACTCAGCAACCAATATTCAGTAGTTTTCACAGTAGAATTAATTAAAAATAAATAAATAAATAAATATAACTTGGGGGGGGGGGGGGGGGGGGGGGGAGCACACTTGTAGGAGTAGTTATTGGAGTTGGGGCAGTTTTGAGGGGTTAGGAGACTAGAGAACAGGGAGAGGCCGTTTGAAAGGAGGAATTTCCTAACTATTTTTTGCTGTATGCAGATTTCTAAAGGTACAGAAGCTGGGACTCATTCTCCACAGAAATGCACTGGCCCTACTCTGATTTGGCTCATTTTCAAATGATGTGCTTTTTACCTTTTCCCTCCCTCCCCCAACCATGCCAAGTTTCATCTCAATCTAAAATTTTCAGCAAGTTAGTTTGCTGACATTCTTGTCTCCTTTTGTATAATTCTTTCTAACTTCCATTGGGCTGGAAAGAATAAAAAAGGTTATTTCCCACAACATATTTGTTGACCCAGTTATTTGTGTATAAAGAAGCACAGGCAGGCACAATATGACATCAAAAAAGATGAAAGCCTGGTAGAACTGGGTGTTCCCAAGAAGGAAGCTGGCTGGGGTAAGAAGGCCCTAGAGTGTCTAGGGCAGTGAAGAGGTACTGTGTGTCCCAGAGGAAAAGGCTGTGTGTCTACAACAGTGAAGAGGGACTGTGGGTCCAAGATGAAAAGACTGTGTCTAGAGCTGTGTGCTACAAGGAGGGACTGTGTGTCCAGGGACTGAGTTAGTACTGAGCCCAAAGGCCTGTGTGAGAGGGCTCAGGGGGAAGAAATCTATGGATATTGAACTGTGCAAGAAGAAATGTTTCAAAGGGAAGATTGCCCTGAGTAGGAAGAAATGAAATGGTTAAGCTGGAAGAACTGTTGAAGCTTGTAGCTTGTGAAAGTGTTTTAAGCTAAAAGAAGTGTGCCCCAGAGGCTGGAATAAAGTTCTGTATGAAAATAGCCTGAGAGGTGAAACCTGACTGTGTTTGCTTCTATCCCCAGGACTCTCCCCGGTCCTAGCGACCTCCAGCTATCCTCCAGGACTCGCCCCGGTCCTAGCGACCTCCAGCTATACCTCCCCTTTCTGGCTCCCTTCAGCAACTCACCCAGCCCTTTTCCCTGGCCATTTTAGGGGAACTACGCCCACTAGGGGCCTAACCAGGGTAGGACAGCCTCTTCCTTCTTACATAATATATATATATATATATATACATATAGATACATATTCCTTTTCCTTACGTGCATGTCCTGCTTATATATGTTTCTTTTGCATGTATTTTTCTTTTGTTGTTTTATCTACTGCTCTAACCGCCATTATTTTAAGTATAATATGCGGTATATCAAAGCAGAACCTTGAACTTGTCATGCTTAATAAATGAATACATAGATATGAACGTTTGTGTAGATAGAACTCACATCTCTCCTTTATTTTTGTCCTTGAGCCACTGGTGCAGTGTGTGGCTGTTAAACTGCAATGCCCCCTTTATGCCTCCTTTGCACTGGATCTGCATGATTGTATGGGAACTCCTCACCACCTCAATCAGACCCACACAGTCTCCAATGGATAAGCAGCCATAAGGCAACATCCTGATTAAAAAAAAAAAAAAAAAGTTTGACGAACACAGATTAAAACAAATAAACCTTCTAAATGGCTGTTCAGTGTTATGACCACAAATCTCTCAAAAAGTTACAAAACGTGAGGAAGACCCCTATGCAGGAATGCTTTTTTTTCAATACAATAAAGTTAATTTTTAAAGTACTTTCAAAAAGCTTTGATCACTATCAGGTTAACATTCAACAGCCCAGGAAGCAGGGGTTAAGTAATGTATAACATATCAGGATAAACTTGTGTACATAAACATACCCAGTTAACACTACCCCCCCTGCAATTCCTTCCATACCAACTCTGGTGGGACAAACTTAAGTGGGCAGCAAGGGTGGGGGGGGGGGGTTAGATATCCCAGCAAATCTTTTAAATATCACTCTGTATATTATGTATATTTGAGCCTCATATATACAGCTTCATAAACATCTGAAATTATCTCAAATCGTTTTGCTGCATTTTGTTGCACTGGGGAATTCAACATCAGCAAACATCCATTTTGGCCTTGTGCTACTTTGGTCTTGAGTGGGAGTGTGCAAGCACACCTCAAAGAGTTTGACATTTCAGATTTTGAAGTCCTTAAAATGATGTTGTCCCGCTCAACATGATGGGCTGAATTTCACTGAATTTTCATTTTCAAAACTGTTTTGAGATTTGCTATGTACATCTATGGAAGGATGTGTTAAAATGTCACTCATTTCATAGTAGTCACTAGATAAGAAAAAAAAAAAGGAACATGGAGTACTGATAATTCCAATATTAAAAAAAACCACCAAAATATCAAAACAGCTTCACTTAGCAACAATGTATATATCTTGTCCAGTACAGTGATTCATGACGCTGGTCAGACATGGACATTGTTTGAAACTCCTGAAGCTAAACGGAAATTGCTAAACAAATTCAAAGATAAACTTATAAGAATTGGAAAAAAAAAAACCCAACTTAAAATGATGCCCATTTTTCTTTGTTAATTTTTATAGGAGGTTTATGCCTTTGATAAGATTAGAGCTTGCACTGAATAGTGCTTGTAAGGTTAAGGGTATGGCTTTTCCTCCTGTTTTTAAGTAGTGTCTGCATCCTCCTTCCTTACCCATCTCACGATCACTTTCAATTTTACTATATCACATGTACATGCATTTTATATTACTTTGTTTAATCTGCATTACTATTTAAATGACCTCCTCATTACTTACTGTATCACAGCTGCATCCATGTTATGCTACTTTGTTTAAACTGTAGGATTTGTAAACTGCATTGAACCTGCTGAGTGGGAAAGCGCGGGGTATGTTATAAATAAATAAATAAAAACTGAGTTATGTGATACACTGGGCAAGGTATATACACTTTATTGCTAACAAGTGGAGCTGTTTTTAGAGTTTTCGATATTCATACCCATCCAAAACAAAAAAAACAAAAAGGCACACAACTGCTTACAAAACAGTAGATAAACAACAAAGCAGTGGAATCAAATGCATTTATTGGAATACCCGACGTGGCCACGTTTCGCCCTCAGGCTGCGTCAGGGGTACAAACTATAAAAACAAAACAAGTATAAAAACATGTATAACCATATATATTAACAATGTCATAAGCATGATTCAACTAATAAAAGGCAATTATTTAAAAAAAGAGATTCAACATATATAAAACAATCCTTTAAGAGTTCTAAAAAAAATGTATAGACATACATGATATCTGTAAAACAGATATCATTAAAATCATACATCACAAAAAATTTTTATCAGAACATCTACAATTACTCATATCACATTTATAACTCAATAAAAAATGTTAAGATCATACAATTAGAATCAAAACAATTCAATGTGATATGAGTAATTGTAGATGTTCTGATAAAATTTTTTTATGTGATGTATGATTTTAATGATAATTATATCTGTTTTACAGATGATATCATGTATGTCTATACATATTTTTTTAGAACTCTTAAAGGATTGTTTTATATATGTTGAATCTCTTTTTTTAAATAATTGCCTTTTATTAGTTGAATCATGCTTATGACATTGTTAATATATATGGTTATACATGTTTTTATACTTGTGTTTTGTTTTTATAGTTTGTACCCCTGACGCAGCCTGAGGGCGAAACGTGGCCACGTCGGGTATTGTTCCAATAAATGCATTTGATTCCACTGCTTTGATATTCATACCCATGACAGTGAAGTTTTGGTGTGGTCTGGAAATTTCCTTCAGCTCAACCAGAACCAGTCTTTGTTGGGCCACAGTTCCATGTGCCCTTTTGTTCACTACCCAGGAATTTTTCTTCTATTTTTCTATTTCCTCCACCTCAGCCATTGCAGCGAAGGTGCTCTAAGGGCCACGGTTTCTCTTTGGAAACTGGACGTTTAAACCTAGTTGTAGTTGTGTGATGGCTGAGAAACCCTCTCTCCAAGGAAGTCTGGTTATTGAACCAGGTTTTCCAAGTAAAGTGTGCAGCACTTGCCACTCTTACTGGAAATTCTTTTTTTTGAAAGCAGGCTCAAGAGCTTTGTAGTAGTCTATAATGATGCCATGTGGGAAATCCAGATTGCTGCAAACAGCTTCTGCCCTTAGGCTAGCTAGGGATGCTATAGAAGTCGTATTCAGGGGGGGGGGGGGGGGAGGAGGATGGAAGGATGAAAGCAGTGGCCAGATCACACATCTAATGGATTCTGGAAGGAGCTAGAAACCACGGCCCTTGAAAGAGGGCTATCACTACAATGGCAAAGCAAGATAAGGAGTAAGCTAGTGGGCACTGTAAAGATGCAAATATGAAGATTCATGACACTAGGACAAGAAAAGGCCTATTCCAAATGAGTTGGAATGTCCAAGAGAGGAGGAAAAAAAAAACCAAAAACTGCTGAGCTGAAATGCTTCCCTTGTTGACCACTGTGCATAAAGGAAACCTGTAACTGCGCACTTCAAAGATACCATGCTGCCAAACTAGGAGATGTACAAACTGTTCCAGGCTTTCAGATCCCACTTAATAGCCTCAACATCCTATAGTATGCATCATAACATTTCTAATTGTCTACCATTAAGTAGATCTCTAGATACCTGACTTTCTGCTCCACCCACCTAAAGGGGAAACTAACCTGCATCCTAATAAGAACTCTCGACTAAATGCCCCCAATTTGACCAGGTTTACTATGAGGCCTTGGCATGTGTGCCAAATAATTTACCAAATTACACCGGAAAGGCAAAGGATTACTTAACTGTCTGAATAACTGAAATTTATATTCTTTTTAACTAACCTGGATTGCACCGGTATTAACCGCTGTTCTTACCTTCGTGGCCAGAGACTCCATGACTAGCTCAAAAAGTAGCGGCGAAAGGGCAACCTTGAAGACTACTACTCCTCCTCAACTCAAACACTGACCCTCACCCAGGTGACCCAGTCTACAGTATATATGGGAAATCCAGGCTAATCCTTGCCCTGAACAAAACCACCTTTAAGTAGTTCCAGTGCAAATAATCAAAAGCTTTCTCAACATCGACAGATAAGCTTCAGATTTTGAGTTCTTAGCTACTCAAATCAAGTTAAGTATTTTATTGATATTGTTAGCCACCTGCCTCCAAGGGACAAAACCCACTTGAATTAAATACATTTTTGCATACAACCATTAAACCTACACATCAGGACTTTTGATATCTATGTTAAGTACCTTTACTGGTGTTAGAAGCTTGGGTCACCTTAATACCTATCATTGATAGGGTAGCCTCTCCCAACCTTCCCCAATGCACCTCACACAGTATAATCAACCATACATGAAGCTAACTGCCTGGTGAACATTTTATAAACTTCTATTGTCAAGCTCTCCAGTCCTGGTGCTTCCCTGCACTCAAGAGCGTAATGGCCAAGACTACTTGTTTGACAGGGCCATTTAATTTCACTAGATGGGTACCCCCCATCACCCACCTCACTTTCCTATTAGACACCAGGCAAGAACTCCTCAATATGCTGGTTATCTTCTGCATATAAATCCCCCAGAAACTCCCTGAGCAGCTCCCTCACTTTGAATGGCCATGCCAAGACATCACCCCTTTTCCTTTAATCTTGAGTAGAGGAGTGTGGTAGCCGTGTTAGTCCATGTTTTATTTTGTTTGATTTCTATTGATAACCTTTAATCTTGGAAATAAACCTAGCCATCTGCACACCTTGCACAGATTGGAGGCTAAATAATTAGCTTACCTGTAAGCAGGTGTTCTCAGAAGACAGCAGAACAGAGTTGTACGCCTTATTTAAGACTGAAGCCTTTCAACACAAACAACGCCGCAGTGTGGGAAGCACTGCACATGTGCAATCAAAAGTTCAGAAATTCTGCACAGCTTCAAAGCTAGGGAAAGTTTTTTTTTTTTATACTGCGTGGGGCGCCATCAGATGTTGCTCATTTGTTAGCGCCTCTCTCTTGGTTGGCATCGGAGAAAATTATTTAAGTAATATTCTGACACCTTTTTGCTACTTACCGAAGATCAAGACCCTGATTTTGCCAAATGTTTTCCATAATTCGGATGATCTGAAGTGTCAGCATATCCTGTCGCAAATCTGAAACAAATATGTGTAGCTGTTACTACACTAATCCAACATTAGCAAATACCCATTTGCAATTCCTTTAACTCATTTCTTCAGAACAGTGTTCTGTATATTTTGAGGACTAATCAGTAGCCACACTCCAACAGGAAAATCAAGTTCTGTTCAATATTCCTTGAGGCATTTAAGCATCAGGAATCCTCTGCAAAAGGAGCATTTTTTTCCTTTGGAGCATGGCTGACAGTTACTTTCATATACATGTAAGGGGAAATCAATGTTGATCAATTTATTTATTATTTATTTTTAGTATTTATATACCGCCTAGACCTAAGCAGTTTACTATTTTTTTTTTCAGGTACTGGAACTGTCCCTAATGGACTCATAATCTAGTATTATATTGTACCTGGGGCAATGGAAGGCTAAGCGCCCAGGGTCACTCAGAGCAGCAGAGGGAATCAAACTTGGTTTCTCAGGATCTCAACCCACTGCTGACTGTTACTGATAGGGAAAGGTTAAGTATTAGAATGATCCTCTTCCATCCACTGCCTAGGAATTACTCATACTGAAAAGAAGACACTAGTCTGTTAACAGAGAAAGTTTTTGTTGGCATCACTGGAGCAGCAATATGTGGGAATTACAAAGTGGAATGATTTTATTCTTACCATCCCCATTTTTAAAGATAATTTCATTGTTCTGAAACAATAGTTCAGACATAATATCCGGGTTTTCCCAGTTCAGCCAGAGCGGCCTCTTTGCAGAAGACATAATCCTGCATTCCTCAAGCCTAATAAGAAAAAGCCAAATCCACTTTTTAGATAACTTCTTCTTAAAGAATAACATTAATGATTATCCTACAGCGAGATCTCTTCCCTATGTCAACAGCAGTATATCTCACTCTAGTCATTTTGTGGGACCCCTGACCATTTCTAACCTAGATAAAGGTTTAAAATGGGAATTAAACAGCTGTCTTACCTACAACAATTCAGCCAAAATCATGTTATATATTTCCCAGACAAAACAATATTAGGGAAAGCATTTATGAAAGGCAAACACTTCAAAGAGACCCAATGCACTTAAGCCTTGGCTTGCAGAGGCAGCAATGAGAGTTCAGTTGTACATATGGCCACAATCAAAGTTTCTTCAGCTAAGTTAAAGCCTCTTGAATTAACATACAGTGAAGTGGGCTCTAGGAGTTCCCTTCTAGTGTGGGCAACAGCTGGCATCAGGTCCAGAACAAAACACACGCACTCACACACACTTCCAAAGCTTCATATTCTGTCTTCTTTGCAAAGGTAGCAATCTCTTCAGAAAAGCCTGAAAGTCACAGTGGTTTCTTTTTATTATCATCAATCTATCACCATTCTGAAGTTACACACACTGAAAACTATTTCCCATTCCTAAAGAGAGAATACTGCTGCAGAAAGGAAGTCTCTCTAAAGAAAGCACACACCTCAGGGTTCCCAACTGGTGGGCAGGGTTAAGAGGGGAGCTAAAGCCTTGCAAGGCATCCATGAAGTCCGGACGCCTCATTTGTTCAACAAGGAATTTCATTTGTACCTAAGAGAGAATTGTACAGTCAGCCGAGAGGATAAAAAAATAATCAGAACTTTATATAGATGTTAGATGTGTGTCACCATCTCATGCAATTACCACATATATTTTCTTAAAGCTGACCTGTTTGTATATTATATTGTAAAGGATGGGGGAAAAAAACCCAATTAAACCTCAGCTGGGCCCCATCTACTGGCTTTTAATCTGTAGAGTTTCTGACTCTGAAATTATCACAGCGATTCTTGGTGACAACAAACTAAAGGTTTTGACTCCACAATCACCCTGTACAATGTTATACTAATCAAATGTAGCCACATCAAACTTTTACAAGAAATAAATCTGCTGTTCCCTAATCCATGCTATAAAACGAGACTGCAATACACGAACATATGTATTAGCAAATAAAATGACTGCCCATATTGTGTGGATTAGATTTGCATAATTATGGTCCAGGATATGAGAAACAACCACCTTGCCTGTAACGTTGGCAGATGTTAGTCCTGATAAAAGGCATAAGAACTATTACAGTTAGTGTACTTCTATGATCATACAATCTGGAGCTGATAAGCAGAGATAAAATACCTTGGTACAAAGGTGCAGTACCACGTACATACAAGCAGTAATGTTTGCTTTAGGTAACCGAGCATGCTAATACCTTTTGTGTTTCATCTTTCTTCTCTTGTTTGAGGATGTCTGTGAGATTAATCAGTTTTTCCATTGCTTCCACCTGCCTGCTTAAGTGTTTCAGGTACATTCCACAGGCTCGGCAATACAACTCCAGAAGCAAGCCAAAGCGTTGGCTCACATTTTTATTGTGCATTTCAGACCTATCAGTGCAGAATACACCATTCTAAATGTTATTTCACATCAGCTGCAAAATGTACTTTAATGCAAGAGCAAATCAAGTGGGCCCAATTTAAGGAGGAAGGCACTTGATCAGGCCTGGAATTTACATCCCACTGCATTATGGCATTTATAGTCCCTGCGTCCATCATTTGAAATCAAAGCTGCAGGTCCCATAACGCATCAGAATGGGGTTGTTTGAAATCTAGGACTAGTCCAATATCTCTCTCCTCAAACTGGATCACTTCACAGCTCTGTAATGTTTATGCACTAAATCTAGTTGCCACACGAGATCATCAGATTAACAGAACACTAAATCATGACAAACACGAAAAAAACAAAAAGCACCAACTTTGCAAAAACTTCACTTTGTGTGGGCTACTTTCTTGCCCATATAAAAACATAGTAACATAGTAGATGACGGCAGAAAAAAAGACCTTCAAGGTCCATCCAGTCTGCCCAACAAGATAAACTCACATGTGCCATTTTTTGTGTATACCTTACCTTGATTTGTACCTGTCTTTTTCAGGGCACAGACCGTATAAGTCTGCCCAGGACTACCCCCGCCCCCCAACCACCACCGGCTCTGGCACAGACCGTATAAGTCTGCCCAGCACTATCCCCGCCTCCCAACCATCCGCCCCACACAACTGTGTTGACCAACTTACTTTAGGTGCCAAAAGAAGAAATGTCCTATCCTTTGATTAGTCAATGCCTTCTTTAACAAAAACCTCACCAACAAGTTGTCCAAGTACTGCTCATACTTCAACACCTAACCACAAAGAGATGACACAAATTAGGTGGCGCTCTAAATTGGGGTGGACTTCATGGTCTCATCTTTCTTTTAATCAGCTGTATAACAATATAGGATCAGCATACTAACGTGATGAAAGTTTTTAAGTACAGGACCCTCTAGAGGTTACATAAACGTTTTGAAAAAAAAAAAAGACACCTGTAGATATTAGAAGGTAAAAGTCTTGCATCAGAATGAAGTCTGTACCACACCTCAGCAGTTCACAACCCCTTTGACAGCAGGTCTTCAATTAGGTTTCAAGTTACTGAGCCCCTTTCATTCTCAGAAAGCTTCTCTCCCTTTGCATCTACATTTATCCTCATGGATGCCTCCTTTCCATTTCTCTTCCCACTATCATAAGAACATAAGCACCGCCATACTGGGAAAAGACCAAGGAGGCACATTTTCAAAGCACTTAGCCTTCCAAAGTTTCATAGGTTTCTGTGGAACTTTGGAAGGCTAAGTGCTTTGAAAATATGCCTCCAAGGGTCCATCAAGCCCAGCATCCTGTCTCCAACAGTGGCCAATCCAGGCCTCAAGAACCCGGCAAAACCCCAAAAACAAAACAATAATTTAAATTAATAATGTTCATTGGACTTTTCTTTCAGGAATCTGTCCAAACCCCCTTTAAACTCAGCAAGACCAACTGCTGTCACTACATTCTCCGAGTTCCAGAGTCTAACTATGCGCTGAGTAAAGAAAAACAACTTTCTCCTATTTGTTTTAAATTTACCACATTCTAGCTTCATCTTATGTCCCCTGGTTCTATTATTGTTAGAAAGTGTAAACAAACATCTGTCCGCTCTACTCCACTCATTATCTTGTAGACTTCTATCATATCACCCCTCAGCCGCCTCTTCTCCAAGCTGAAGAGCCCTAACCTATCCTCTCCTCCTATCCCTCCCACCCACCCCCTCTACCTTTTCTCTCCTATCTTTTGTCAATACTTTCCTCTCTTCTTCCACCTTCCAGGTTCCTCTCCCTCTACTCATATTAAGCTCCTCTCACTCAACCCATCTCTCCTCTTAGTTTTAGAAAACGGTTATTTTATCCCCACCACAGCAATCAAAGCAGTAACAAGTTGCAGACCAGCAGTGTGAGGGCAGACGAAGCAATGCTCCTAGCCTCTCCAGTTCCCCTTCCTGTCCAGAAAGGAAGAACACATCACATAAGGAAGCCCTCCTTCTGTACTCTTGGAAACCCTGTTTGCACACCTTTGACAAGAGTCAAGTACATTCATACCAGCTAGGCTGGAACTGTGTTTGAGACCATATCAGCACTATAGTACAGTGCTACACAAACAGGAGAAAATGGCTTTTTCTACATAATTTAGATCTGGACATAATATAGCATTTCTTGTTTACCAAATCCCCTTAGCCTCCTACAAGCTGCCAAAACAATGTTTGTAATAAACAGAAAACACTGCTGCTTTAAAGCGAAGAGATTAATTTGTTCCAGTGATAGGGTGTTCACTATAGTTTACCACTTGTCCCCAACTCACATTTGCCACTCTGATACTGCTATATATCTATGTGTAACAAGCACACATTACAAGGGAGGAGACCACAGTACAGACTGGTATAGTATATGGAGTCCTCTGGTCACTGACCATTTTAGTTCAAGTACAAGATAAATACAACGGATTTTTTTTTTTTGATACCCAATAATTTAAATGAAATTTCAGAATGTTTTCACCTGACAGCATTAGGATTAAAGATCATCTCAAATGCTGAGAACCACTACTATACCTGAACTAATTGGATTAGGTACTGTGACAGCTTGTCATCTGTTAAATACTTCTCCAGACACTTCACAGCAAAGGCGCGCACCATGGGATCAGGGTAATTACAGTCCAGCAGCTCCATTGCTTGCTCTGGTTTTATTGGAGGCCAATCCTTTAATAGACAGTACATCTGTGTACAAGAATGAAGAAAAACACTGCTCAGGAGCTGTAGCAGAGAGACAGATCAATGAATTCAGTACAGACAAATGTTTAATTATCAGTGTTATTTACAGAGTTTTACAATACAGTCTATTAAGTGAATGATCATCTTAAGGAATTTAAACAAATCATCTGATGCCGATTCTGATTGCACACCTACTGAAATGTTGTAGATCGTACCTGTTTTCAGCTTTAGTGTCATTTCCTACCATTAAGGGTATTTTCTTCCTTTCTTGGGTACCTTCTGAATTCTGCTATTTTCTGCCTATACCATCACCACTGACGATCTGCTCTAGCCATCTGCCGGTTGATACCAGAATGTGAACATCAGATACATGTGGGAAGTCTCATGACCGCATTCTGATGCAGCATCAAAACACAGATGCACACAGACTCTTTGGAGAGTGCATCTCTGATTGAATTCAGAGTTTCCAGGCGAAGGGGTCTTCTCTCATCTCCCCTTCATAGGGTTACCATATGGCTCCAGAAAAAGGACACATTGATCCAGTCCAGGTTTTGCTTCAATTGAAAACAATGGAAGTAAAACCCAGACTGGATCAATCTGTCCTCCTTTTTCTGGAGCCATATGGTAACCTTACCCCTTCATGAATCCCTCCTTTCCATCTCCTCCCTTTCACTACCTGCTGTACCACCACCTTCTCTCTCCCAACTCTATTTTGCCAACCTCATTTGTTCCCTCCTTCTACCCATCCCTTCACAAGTTCCTCTTATCCCAGCCCTCTCCTACTATATTTAAGAAATGTTATACTTCTTCCATTCTCTATTAAATACCAAAATAGCACTCTTCAATGTAACAACTAGCTATGAAAAATAAGAGGCCACTCATGACACTGATATTTAATATGCTAAGCTTTGGCTTTCATACGTAGGAAATATAATTGATGGAGCTTATGACAAATAAACGTTTCATACCTGTGCAACTTCATCTCTGGAGTTCCATTTAACAGCCAGAAGCAGCTTTGGAAGAATTTCAGGGGTGTTTAAACAATAGTGTCTATAGGGGGGGAAAAAAAAGGGGGTTCGTTTGATTTCATACACAAGCCAGATGGTTCAGAGAGTTGTATGATTAAGTCTCTATAACCAGTTCCATTGTAAACTGCTCTGAAAAGATACCGTATGTACTCAAATATAAACCGAGATAACATTTTCCCCTTAAAAAAAAAAAGGGGGGGGGGGGGGGGGGGGGGGGGAATGTTAACTCAAATGTAAACCGATTTATATTCCAGCTTCCCTACCCTTCCATCTTTCCTTCTCTCCCTTCCCACGGTGTCCAGCATCCCCCCCCCCCCCCCCTATTCCCTCCCTCCCGGTAGTGTTATAAGAACATAAGAATAGCCATATTGGGTCAGACTAATGGGCCATCTAGCCCAGTATCCTGTTTCCAACAGTGGCCAAGCCAGGTCACAATACCTAATCCTCTCCAATAGCAACTTTAAATATTGCTCTATGGGATATGTTATATTAACCAAACTGAATTAAAAAGTTTTAAGTGTAAGAAATCACTCAGCGTGTCACCAAAGCGCACAGCCACTGTGTCACTTGAGCAGAATACAGCTGTTAGCTACTTCCGCTAACTATGGTGACCAAGTTCACACATCCCTGTGATTTCTTATGTGAATATGATATATAGCCATAGAAACAATATAATGAATTATAATATAATCAAAGCAAGCTCTCAATTCAAGCGTAGAATTGCTGTTATCAAAGCGATATAGATGTATATATATCACTTAGCTATAGCACTTCTGAAACCGACTGCAGCTCTATGAGGTGCCCTGTGTCATATTCCTTCATCAGGAGCTGTATGTGCAGACAAAAAAATTCAAATTCTTTTTTTGGCTGCACATACAACTCCCGACGCATCGGCTATGCACTTTGGTGACATGCCTAGTGATTTCTTACATATAAAATTTTTAAATTTAATTCAGTTTAGTTAATATAACAAATCGCTGGATTTCTGAACTACAGACTGTAATGCCTAGCGGTTTTGAATGCCGCTTTGGAGTGGAAAGCATTTCTGTAATGGATTTCTTTGTTGACATCATGACGTATTGGTTTGAAAAGTTGGTGTCCAGATTTGCACTCGGCCATCTTTGAGCAAGCAGTGGAGGCAAAAGGCTGTTCGTTTTGTTTCCCCTGATGATGCTCTGGTGGGAGAAACAGGGTACTCCTGTTGGGATTTGTGTTTCCAGCGACTGCCAGATGAGTATTGTGGTTTTTGTATTGGACTGCTATTGACATTTCTGAAGTTGCTACTGCTGTTATGAAACGGTTGCTGGGGACATTATTATACGCCTTTGGCAGTAAAGCGAATGCTACATACCTGTAGAAGGTATTCTCCGAGGACAGCAGGCTGATTGTTCTCACTGATGGGTGACGTCCACGGCAGCCCCTCCAATCGGAAACTTCACTAGCAAAGTCCTTTGCTAGCCCTCGCGCGCCCGCGCGCACCGCGCATGCGCGGCCGTCTTCCCGCCCGAAACCGGCTCGAGCCGGCCAGTCCAGTATGTAGCAAGACAATACACTTCAAGGGAAGACACAACTCCAAAGGGGAGGCGGGCGGGTTTGTGAGAACAATCAGCCTGCTGTCCTCGGAGAATACCTTCTACAGGTATGTAGCATTCGCTTTCTCCGAGGACAAGCAGGCTGCTTGTTCTCACTGATGGGGTATCCCTAGCCCCCAGGCTCACTCAAAACAACAACATTGGTCAATTGGGCCTCGCAACGGCGAGGACATAACTGAGATTGACCTAAAAAATTTACCAACTAACTGAGAGTGTAGCCTGGAACAGAACAAACAGGGCCCTCGGGGGGTGGAGTTGGATCCTAAAGCCCAAACAGGTTCTGAAGAACTGACTGCCCGAACCGACTGTCACGTCGGGTATCCTGCTGCAGGCAGTAATGAGATGTGAATGTGTGGACAGATGACCACGTCGCAGCTTTGCAAATTTCCTCCATGGTGGCTGACTTCAAGTGGGCTACCGACGCTGCCATGGCTCTAACATTATGAGCCGTGACATGACCCTCAAGAGCCAGCCCAGCCTGGGCGTAAGTGAAGGAAATGCAATCTGCTAGCCAATTGGATATGGTGCGTTTCCCTACAGCCACTCCCCTCTTGTTGGGATCAAAAGAAACAAACAATTGGGCGGACTGTCTGTGGGGCTGTGTCCGCTCCAGATAGAAGGCCAATGCTCTCTTGCAGTCCAATGTGTGCAGCTGACGTTCAGCAGGGCAGGAATGAGGACGGGGAAAGAATGTTGGCAAGACAATTGACTGGTTCAGATGGAACTCCGACACAACCTTTGGCAGAAACTTAGGGTGAGTGCGGAGGACTACTCTGTTGTGATGAAATTTGGTGTAAGGGGCCTGGGCTACCAGGGCCTGAAGCTCACTGACTCTACGAGCCGAGGTAACTGCCACCAAGAAAATGACCTTCCAGGTCAAGTACTTCGGATGGCAGGAATTCAGTGGCTCGAAAGGAGGTTTCATCAGCTGGGTGAGAACGACATTGAGATCCCATGACACTGTAGGAGGCTTGACAGGGGGCTTTGACAAAAGCAAACCTCTCATGAAGCGAACAACTAAAGGCTGTCCTGAGATCGGCTTACCTTCCACTTGGTAATGGTATGCACTGATTGCACTAAGGTGAACCCTTACGGAGTTGGTCTTCAGACCAGACTCAGACAAGTGGAGAAGGTATTCAAGCAGGGTCTGTGTAGGACAAGAGCGAGGATCTAGGGCCTTGCTGTCACACCAGACGGCAAACCTCCTCCAATGAAAGAAGTAACTTCTCTTAGTGGAGTCTTTCCTGGAAGCAAGCAAGATGCGGGAGACACCCTCTGGCAGACCCAAAGAGGCAAAGTCTACGCCCTCAACATCCAGGCCGTGGGAGCCAGGGACTGGAGGTTGGGATGCAGAAGAGCCCCTTCGTCCTGCGTGATGAGGGTCGGAAAACACTCCAATCTCCACGGTTCTTCGGAGGATAACTCCAGAAGAAGAGGGAACCAGATCTGACGCGGCCAAAAGGGAGCAATCAGAATCATGGTGCCTCGGTCTTGCTTGAGTTTCAACAAAGTCTTCCCCACCAGAGGAATGGGAGGATAAGCATACAGCAGACCTTCCCCCCAATCCAGGAGGAAGGCATCCGACGCCAGTCTGCCGTGGGCCTGAAGCCTGGAACAGAACTGAGGGACCTTGTGGTTCACTTGAGATGCGAAGAGATCCACCAGGGGGGTGCCCCACGCCTGGAAGATCTGTCGCACCACACGGGAATTGAGCGACCACTCGTGAGGTTGCATAATCCTGCTCAACCTGTCGGCCAGACTGTTGTTTACGCCTGCCAGATATGTGGCTTGGAGCACCATGCCTTGACGGCGAGCCCAGAGCCACATGCTGACGGCTTCCTGACACAGGGGGCGAGATCCGGTGCCCCCCTGCTTGTTGACATAGTACATGGCAACCTGATTGTCTGTCTGAATTTGGATAATTTGGTGGGACAGCCGATCTCTGAAAGCCTTCAGAGCGTTCCAGATCGCTCGCAACTCCAGAAGATTGATCTGTAGATCGCTTTCTTGGAGGGACCACCTTCCTTGGGTGTGAAGCCCATCGACATGAGCTCCCCATCCCAGGAGAGACGCATCCGTGGTCAGCACTTTTTGAGGCTGAGGAATTTGGAAGGGACGTCCCAGAGTCAAATTGGAGCAAATCGTCCACCAATACAGGGATTCGAGAAAACTCGTGGACAGGTGGATCACGTCCTCTAGACCCCCGGCGGCCTGATACCACTGGGAGGCTAGGGTCCATTGAGCAGATCTCATGTGAAGGCGGGCCATGGGAGTCACATGAACTGTGGAAGCCATGTGGCCCAGCAATCTCAACATCTGCCGAGCTGTGATCTGCTGGGACGCTCGCACCCGCGAGACGAGGGACAACAAGTTGTTGGCCCTCGCCTCTGGGAGATAGGCGCGAGCCGTCCGAGAATCCAGCAGGGCTCCGATGAATTCGAGTTTCTGCACTGGGAGAAGATGGGACTTTGGGTAATTTATCACAAACCCCAGTAGCTCCAGGAGGCGAATAGTCATCTGCATGGACTGCAGGGCTCCTGCCTCGGATGTGTTCTTCACCAGCCAATCGTCGAGATATGGGAACACGTGCACCCCCAGCCTGCGAAGCGCCGCTGCTACCACAGCTAGGCACTTTGTGAACACCCTGGGCGCAGAGGCGAGCCCAAAGGGTAGCACACAGTACTGGAAGTGGCGTGCGCCCAGCTGAAATCGCAGATACTGTCTGTGAGCTGGCAGTATCGGGATGTGTGTGTAGGCATCCTTCAAGTCCAGAGAGCATAGCCAATCGTTTTGCTGAATCATGGGGAGAAGGGTGCCCAGGGAAAGCATCCTGAACTTTTCTTTTACGAGATATTTGTTCAGGGCCCTTAGGTCTAGGATGGGACGCATCCCCCCTGTTTTCTTTTCCACAAGGAAGTACCTGGAATAGAACCCCAGCCCTTCTTGCCCGGATGGCACGGGCTCGACCGCATTGGCGCTGAGAAGGGCGGAGAGTTCCTCTGCAAGTACCTGCTTGTGCTGGAAGCTGTAGGACTGAGCTCCCGGTGGACAATTTGGAGGTTGTGAGGCCAAATTGAGGGTGTATCCTTGCCGGACTATTTGGAGAACCCACTGATCGGAGGTTATGAGAGGCCACCTTTGGTGAAAAGCTTTCAACCTCCCTCCGACAGGCAGGTCGCCCGGCACTGACACTTGGATGTCGGCTATGCTCTGCTGGAGCCAGTCAAAAGCTCGCCCCTTGCTTTTGCTGGGGAGCCGCGGGGCCTTGCTGATTCGCACGCTGCTGACGAGAGCGAGCGCGCTGGGGCTTAGCCTGGGCCGCAGGCTGTCGGGAAGGAGGATTGTACCTACGCTTGCCAGAAGTATAGGGAACAGTCTTCCTTCCCCCGAAAAATCGTCTACCTGTAGAGGTAGAAGCTGAAGGCTGCCGGCGGGCGAACTTGTCGAATGCGGTGTCCCGCTGGTGGAGAGACTCTACCACCTGCTCGACTTTTTCGCCAAAAATGTTATCCGCACGGCAAGGCGAGTCCGCAATCCGCTGCTGGATTCTATTCTCCAGGTCGGCGGCACGCAGCCATGAGAGCCTGCGCATCACCACACCTTGAGCAGCGGCCCTGGACGCAACATCAAAAGTGTCATAAACTCCTCTGGCCAGGAATTTTCTGCACGCCTTCAGCTGCCTGACCACCTCCTGAAAAGGCTTGGCTTGCTCAGGGGGAAGAGCATCAACCAAGCCCGCCAACTGCCGCACATTATTCCGCATGTGTATGCTCGTGTAGAGCTGGTAAGACTGGATCTTGGACACGAGCATAGAGGAATGGTAGGCCTTCCTCCCAAAGGAGTCTAAGGTTCTAGCGTCCTTGCCCGGGGGCGCCGAAGCATGTTCCCTAGAACTCTTAGCCTTCTTTAGGGCCAAATCCACAACTCCAGAGTCATGAGGCAACTGAGTGCGCATCAGCTCTGGGTCCCCATGGATCCGGTACTGGGACTCGATCTTCTTGGGAATGTGGGGATTAGTTAATGGCTTGGTCCAGTTCGCAAGCAATGTCTTCTTCAGGACATGGTGCAAGGGAACAGTGGACGCTTCCTTAGGTGGAGAAGGATAGTCCAGGAGCTCAAACATTTCAGCCCTGGGCTCGTCCTCCACAACCACCGGGAAGGGGATGGCCGTAGACATCTCCCGGACAAAGGAGGCAAAAGACAGACTCTCGGGAGGAGAAAGCTGTCTCTCAGGAGAGGGAGTGGGATCAGACGGAAGACCCTCAGACTCCTCGTCAGAGAAATATCTGGGATCTTCCTCTTCCTCCCACGAGGCCTCACCCTCGGTGTCAGACACAAGTTCACGGACCTGTGTCTGCAACCTCGCCCTGCTCGACTCCGTGGAACCCCGTCCACGATGGGGGCGTCGAGAGGTAGACTCCCTCGCCCGCATCGGCGAAGCTCCCTCCGCCGACGTAGTCGGGGAGCCTTCCTGGGAGGTGGCCGCGGTCGGTACCGCACGCGGTACCGACGTCGGGGACCTCAACCTGGGCGATGGGCCAGCCGGCGCCACGCTCGACGGTACCGGTGGCGCAAGCACCGCCGGTACCGGAGGGGTAGGGCGCAACAGCTCTCCCAGAATCTCTGGGAGAACGGCCCGGAGGCTCTCGTTTAGAGCGGCTGCAGAGAAAGGCTGAGAGGTCGATGCAGGCGTCGACGTCAGTACCTGTTCCGGGCGTGGAGGCTGTTCCGGGCTGTCCAGAGCGGAGCGCATCGACACCTCCTGAACAGAGGGTGAGCGGTCCTCTCGGTGCCGATGCCTGCTGGGTGCCGAATCCCTCAGCGACCCAGAGCTCTCGGTGCCGACACGGGGAGGAGACCGGTGTCGATGCTTCTTCGATTTCTTCCGAAGCATGTCACCGGAGCTCCCCGGCACCGACGAGGAGGACGTCGAATCCATCCGTCGCTTCCTCGGGGCCGAGACTGAAGAAGGTCGATCTCGGGGGGGCTGTACCGCAGGAGCCCTCAGGGTAGGCGGAGACCCACCCGAGGGCTCACCGCCACCAGCAGGGGAATGGACAGCCCTCACCTGCACTCCACCCGATGCACCACCGTCCGACGACATCAGCAGACGAGGTCCTGGTACCACCGACGTCGATGCAGCTATCCGATGTCTCGGCGCCGATGCAGAGGCCCGATGCCTCGATGCACTCGATGCAGGGGCGGCCGAGGAAGATGGTCTGGACGCTGACGACGTCGATGCACTCGAAGATCCCGGTGCCGATGCCGACGAAGAGCCCGAGAACAACACGTTCCACTGGGCTAGTCTCGCTACCTGAGTCCGCCTTTGAAGCAGGGAACACAGACTGCAGTTCTGAGGGCGGTGCTCGGCCCCCAGACACTGAAGACACGACGAGTGTCGATCAGTGAGCGAGATAACCCGGGCGCACTGGGTGCACTTCTTGAAGCCGCTGGAAGGCTTCGATGTCATGGGCGGAAAAATCACGCCGGCGAAATCAAAAGCCGAAATGGCGAAAATTGAAGCACCAAATTTAGAGGGAGAAAAAATCTCGACCGAGGCCGAAAAGAGGCCTACCCCGACAACGAAAGAAAACTTACCGGGGCAAAAAAGCTGGAAGTACGGGGAGGATTTACACGAAACCCGGCGGGGGGTTTCCGGAGCACTTCCCGACTAGGACAAAGCTTTCCCGAAGGAAAAAAACACGTTCAAAACAAATTGGACGCGCGAGGTCGACTTTCCGGGGCTCGACACGGCGAAAACACGACCGTACCGAGTGCGGACAAAAGAAGACTGGCCGGCTCGAGCCGGTTTCGGGCGGGAAGACGGCCGCGCATGCGCGGTGCGCGCGGGCGCGCGAGGGCTAGCAAAGGACTTTGCTAGTGAAGTTTCCGATTGGAGGGGCTGCCGTGGACGTCACCCATCAGTGAGAACAAGCAGCCTGCTTGTCCTCGGAGAATATGTACATTAACCCATTGTAATGCTGAAAAGCTGTTTTTTCTATTAAGTGGAGTTTTTTTTCTGACCTGTGATTATGAAGGAACGTGCTTATTAGTTGCTGTGGCATGACTTCTTGTCGTCTGATGTATTTCTTCTCCAGTTTTTTTTTTTTTTTTTGCTATTTCAACATTTAAGTAGAAGAGAGTGGATTTCTTAGGTTTTTGGTTCTATTACCACTCTGTTGTGAATATATCTTGGATTCAAGGTAATTGAAATCACCCATTATTATACTGTTGTCCAATTTGCCAGCTTTCCTGTGAACATTTCTTCATCTGTCTGCTCGTTCTGTCCTGGTGGATGGTAGTACAGCCCTACAAGAATACTCCTTCCCTTCACACATGGCATTTCTATCCAGAATGATTCCAAGCTGCTATCTGTTTCATGTAGAATGTTTATATTGACTCTATTCTCTCTTTAACATATAACACAACCCCCTCCAATTTGATCCCCTCTATCATTGTGATGTAATTTGTACCCTGTTAACATTGTCCCATTGACTGTCTTCCTTCCACCAAGTCTCTGAGATGCCTATTATATCTACCTCATCATTTAGTGCTATATACTCTAACTGTCCCATCTTATTTCTTAGGCTTCTAGCATTTGTATACAGGCACTTCAACTTGTGTTTTTTTCCCTTGCATCTACAAGCTGCTTAGAACTTAACAGGGATAATGTTCATCCTTTATCCTGCTCTCTCCTTAAACACATCTGGTTTTCTTTCACCATTGTTGAACCTCTTTATTGGGATTCCCTAAATGTCCTGTTTCAATAGTATCCTTTAAAGATGCTCCACACCGAACCATGTGCTCCTGGGTGACTGTCGGCTTTTCCCCCCATTTTAGTTTAAAAGCTGCTATAGTGTCCCTCCATCACTGCCAGCCCCCCTGAACCGGTAGCCCGGTAGCCCCCCCTCTTAGACCTACTGTAGCACCCTGGTGGTCTAGTGGTGCATTGGTGCAGTAAAAATCCCCACTCGCTCCTGCCTATGCAATCTCCGTGGTAAAAATGGCTGCTGCAACTTCCAGCGGCAATCTTGCCAACTATGGAGGAGGAGTGGCCTAGTGGTTAGGGTGGTGGACTTTGGTCCTGGGGAACTGAGTTCGATTCCCGGCACAGGCAGCTCCTTGTGACTCTGGGCAAAGTCACTTAACCCTCCATTGCCCCATGTAAGCTGCATTGAGCCTGCCATGAGTGGGAAAGCGCAGGGTACAAATGTAACAAAAATAAAATAGATACTATTGGAGATTCTACATGGAATGTTGCTATTCCACTAGCAACATTCCATGTAAAAGGCTGCGCAGGCTTCTGTTTCTGTGAGTCTGACGTCCTGTGCGGCCACATTGTGGTGATCTGCAAGGGCCGACTTCTACATGGAATGTTGCTAGTGGAATATGTAGAATCTCAAATAGTAGCAACAGTGGAGGAGTGGCCTAGTGGTTAGGGTGGTGGACTTTGGTCCTGGGGAACTGAGTTCGATTCCCGGCACAGGCAGCTCCTTGTGACTCTGGGCAAAGTCACTTAACCCTCCATTGCCTGCCGCATTGAGCCTGCCATGAGTGGGAAAGCGCGGGGTACAAATGTAACAAAAATAAAAAAATAAAAAAAAATTACCACAGTTTGTTAAAAAGAACCCTTAAAAACAAACAAACAAACAAACAAACTCCTGTAAGGGTATGCTAAGGCCAATTTATCAAAGCTTGCTAAAAGGACCCCTTAATTAATTTTACATATGAACCTCTGAGTATATGTTCAGCAGATTTAATTTCCCTTTTCATCGGGTTTTCCCCATCTTGTATACTTCATGCACCCTGAGATCACAGAATTCTAAAGACAAGCTACATGTTGAACATCTTATTTCAAACGTTGTTTTCTTTATGATCTATAAGTCCACGTTTCACTTCTGTCTCCTACCATTGACCTTACAGCCCGCTTTTTAAGCTTTGAATCAAAATTCTTCCTAAGAAATTAGCTTGCTTTTCTTATTAATTCTGCTAACATGGTCCATCTTCAAGTCTAGTTGGCGGTATGTGATACCGGAGGGGATGCCCCAAAATACCTGTTACTCCACAAGAAGTCCTTCTCTTGCTCAGTGATTTCAGAGAGTGGATCTCTGTTACAAACAGCACGAAGCTGCTCCTTATCACTCTCTCTTAATTCACTGTCTCTGGCTATCCTGTTACTCTGCAAAATAAAAAATAAAATGGTGTCCTTACGCTAGAACTACATTCTGAATTTAAGAATAAAGAACATACACACAAGCTTTCAGTCTAGAACTAACCATGCAAAAGCAATGAAAAGGAAAGAACCCAAGCAGACAGGAACAAAAACTCATCCCTTAGATGACATCACAGTTGCAGGATGGAGAACATGAAGCCATACTGTACAGCCCCAAAGCTGATATTTATCATCATTCCTATGCTTTAGGCAAGATACTTATATCATCAAATCTTCAGCTAAATGGTCAGCCCTTTGTAGGCCATTTATTAAAATAAAACGGGCAGCAAGCCTCTAAGTAATATCTTTTACAGGCTATTCCAATGTGCCATACAGCATGTGATTGATCCAAGATGTTGGATAAGGGAAGGGATTTTTTTGGGATTTAGAGTACAAAACTGCTTATATATAATCAATCAGTGAATCTTGAGGATTCTCAAGCAGGACACTTTCATATCACAGAATCAAATGGCGATCAATGAATTGCTAAAATGACAACAGAATATCACATCATATGATGATTTTTTTTGGGACTCAACTCATTCATTAAGCAGTTTGGGGAATGACCATGACTACTAAAGATACAGTACACACGCAATTTTCTTAATTTGTTTCCTGTTGTTTAGGACTTGACCTATAAGTTAAACAGTTCCCACTATGCAACTTGTGATGCCATTCCAATTTGGAAAACTTGAAATTCCTCTTAAGTACAGTTAACATACTGCATAAAACTAATCCAGCAATTAAAATGAAATCTAGGGAAGGTGAATGCCTTCATTTTAAATGAACGAGGATTCCAGAATGCAGTCTGTCTTTCCAGTTACACTACAAATATTTAACAGTTCTAGATCTGATATACTCACTAACCAGTCACTTATCCATCACCATATAAACAGATGAGTATGAAAAGTCTCATGTGCACAGTGATAAATCATTTGATTGATTCATGCCTGTGTCAAACTCTAACGAACATGCTAAACTGACAAGAATCCCATTGACCCATCAAGGGAGCATAACTCAACTGAACTTCCTTAGCAACTAATGAAGAAAACTGCTCACGTAGTAGTATTCTCATTATCTGATACCTGAATCTAAGACTGAACAATGAGTAACACTGGCAGCACTCCAATGAACAGAAGTGACTATGCTTTTAAACCAGGACGTTACATAGGTGTTTGTAAGTATTTAAACTATACACCATTGCTAGAAGCTGAGGAACACTTGAATAAAATGAACAGTAAGCAGTACATCATGAAAAACAAAGGAATGATAAAAGATTATATCTTGTTTCACTCAGAGATAAAATGTGCAATTAGAGAGAAAAATACGAAGATATGGGTGCTGAACATCATGAAATATTTTTCATACCTATTTATACACATTTTTGTTAAACATCTTTTCCATGCTTTTTAAAATAATTGTTAAAAAAACAAAACAAAACCCAACAACAACAACAAAAACACACAACATGTTACAAGGGGATTTCCAGCCACCCAGTCACAAAAAGGAACTAAAAAGAAAAGAACAAACGTAACATGTTACAAGGGGATTTTCAGGATAACCAGAAGACAAAATTCACCAAAACAACTATGGAGGTTCCTATGCAATGCCTTACATTAAGCTTCTCATTATATTCACTCATTTTTAATTTTGCTGCAAATAGAAAGGAGAAATTAGGTATTACCTGCTAATTTTCTTTCCTTTAGTCCTACCAGACCAGTGGCTTCTACCTGACCAGCAGATGGAGACAGAGAAAAAAGGAAGACCTCCTTGCTTCAGCCAATAAGGGCAGCATGCAGCCTTAGATGCTTGGTATT
This sequence comes from Microcaecilia unicolor, assembly GCF_901765095.1. Classification (NCBI taxonomy): domain Eukaryota; kingdom Metazoa; phylum Chordata; class Amphibia; order Gymnophiona; family Siphonopidae; genus Microcaecilia; species Microcaecilia unicolor. Next base: position 203,135,700 of record NC_044040.1, on the reverse strand, counting down.
TTGAGTGACAAAGCAGTGGACCATTCTGTTTTCTATTTTGCTTGAGCTGTTGTTCTAATACTAATATATTGTCAGTAAAAACAAAACACCTCTGAAAAGTTAAACTGTTTCTGAACATTGAGCCTGAAGAGAGTTTGTTGATAAAAGAGCAATACTAAAGTGGTTTAATAACTGGACATATATTAGGGAGGACCTCTGGTCTGGTCTGGTGGGAAAAAGGAATTAAAATTTGCAGGTAAGACCTAATTTTTCCTTCCTTAGCATCCTCACCAGATCAGTCCAGAACTGTGGGATATATCAAAGTAATTATCAAGAGGGGTGGGTTCTAAAATTTCTGCCTCAATAATGTCAGTCTCAAACGCAGTATAGAGATGCACTTTGGCTCCTAACCGCTACTCATTTGCCCTCCTCCTCCCCTGTAATTCCCTTGCCCGTAATGTCTTGTCTGTCTGTTTTATCTAGGATTGTAAGCTCTTTGAGCAGGGACTGTCTCTCTATATCAGGTTTTCAGCGCTGCGTGCGTCCGGTAGCGCTATATAAATGCTATTAGTTGTAGTAGTAGTAGTAGTGAATATAAGAAGTCTACTGCTGCAAATCGGAAGCATCATTTTCAACTCCACCCATAAGGTTGGAACACATACATTTTCAAACATTAGGTCAGTGACTTTTGAAATTAAATATATGCCAACAAAATATTTACCTAAGCTATCAGGCAATGATGGTTTTAAAAGTTAGTCCATCTTATCTGAAACCTGCAAAAATAAAAAAAAACATCTGCCTAACCTTGGAAAATTGTTGGTCCCTTCAATGTACTTCTAAAGTACATAACAGATAAGGAGCAAAAGTAAAGATCTGATCTACCTGAAATGAGAATATAACCCTTGGAAGAAATCACAAAATCGTTTAATCAACATTCACGTTTCTACAAACCAGAGAAAGAGATCTGTGTAGAGTGTACAAATTAACCAAAGGAAGTCTGTTCTCCTTAAGAATGAGACTAGTGAAGGGCCAGTCTTTATGGATACTGGGTGCCATGCTCCTCCAGCAGGGATCAAACTCTAGGTGCTAGAGCAGGAATGTCCATGCAAGCAAATCTCATACATATTTATTGGGTTGCAGCCCTCAAAGACCGAGAATAGACACCCCTGTGCTAGAGACTTCGCAGCCTGAAAACCTCGACCAAGAAGTATCCAGTGGTCTTCTGGCTCAGAACTCTTACTCTGAGCTCCCTCAGAGAGCTAAAATTAAAAGGACATGAGAATATGTTCTCAAACACTCACCACCTTTGTTTCTCGCAACAAGATCTACTACATATTCCATCTTTTTGGCAAGTCTTCCTTGACAAAATTTCAAGGTGCTTTGTCTACTGTTATCAACCTACTCTGTGGGATAAACTTCCTCTAGCACTACATTTAGAGTCCTCCCAACAGAAGTTCAAGACTAAGACTCATTTCTTTCATGAGGCCTTTGGAGCCTTAATCAGCTCTGTCTCCTTGACAGCCTTCAGACCCCATAGGAAGGAAAGTGTGGTGTGCTGCTAACAGGGCAAACAAAGTGATTGAACTTTCTTTCCCCTTTCCCATGTATTTCCACCTCATCTTGCTAATCAATTTCTCTATTTGATATTATATTGTAAAATTGCCTGAATGGTTTACGTTTGAGTGGTGTATCAAATAAATTGAAATTTGAGGATAACGAAATTCTTGTTCCCAGGTATTCCTTTCAATCTACCAACAAGCTACCAGATACCTCTTTCTGCTAACAAGACCTTACTTTAAGAATTAACAACAAAGAAAGGCAGCCAGTCTGCTCTGGTAAAGAGTCAGAGACTGGAGTTACTTCAGAAGGCTGCCCAAGATGGCCACTCTTCCTATGCTTATACCCGTGACCTATGGGTTTGCAAGGTGCCACTAAATGTCATCTTTTTGTTTTTCTTTCTTTGCCTGAAAGATAGCTGGGCAAGTTGTGCATTGGCTCATTTCGCTGTCGGCACTCAAACAGGGGCCACTGAGACCAAGTGCAGTCTATTGGGGGCTCCCTTTGAAATGCACCCCGAGAATCTCCTCAGGCACTTGGACCATGCTATTACATGAACCCACAGCTGTGGTCTAAACACTGTTCGGTATGTTGCTCCCGCTGGCTACTACTACTACTATTTAGCATTTCTATAGCGCTACAAGGTGTACGCAGCGCTGCACAAACATAGAAGAAAGACAGTCCCTGCTCAAAGAGCTTACAATCTAGTAGACAAAGGAAAGCAACTGCAAACTGAGCTCCCCTAGGTGATCTGTAGGAAAAGACGCCTCCCCCCCACCCCACTACTCGCAGTGCTAGTCCTTTTGTCCAAATACACAATCAAAAATACAGAATTGCTCTACACTCTGTATCTTGGCTTTAGATTTAAATATTACAAATTCTGGCTAGGAGAGGGGGTATCCCCTTTCACAGAGACCTGCATCCTGAAGAATGCCCTGAAAATTGACTCTGTTGTGCAGGCTGAGCCAATAGGAGAGACCTAGGCCATGACAACTTGAAAAAAAAGCTGCCACCAGCCTCGGCGTTCAGCCTCTAACCCAAGAACCCTTGGGATTAGCTGAAGAAAGAAAATGATCTCTTCCTTCTTGCATTAACCGCCAGTGTAGCCTGGAACAAATGCTGCAAAGTTCTTATGATGAAAGGTGAGGAAGCAATTCCTCCATCCAATTATGTAAACATCTTTCAGGGAAAGGAAGAAATGGGGGGGGGGGGGGGGGAGGGGGAGGGGGGGGCAGAAGAGCTCGGACTCTTCCAAATATCATCCTTAATCCAGATCAAATTAAAATTAGTCTTTTTTTTTTGGAGCTTAAAACCTCAGGTGACATACTCCTCTGCAAAACTGACATGTTGTTCTCAAGCAGAGTTGGAAACTGTTTTCAGTCACCATTCCAGGAACTGCATTAGTCCTCTCATCACCATGTATGGAGACAGAGAAATACTAAGCATCTAAGGCTGCACTGAAGCATGCAGAACTTTCCATCTGTTGGTTGGCAGGCACAACCCACAAGTTCTGGACTGGTCTGATGAAGATGCTAAGGAAGCGCTTCGGATTTAGTGTATCTTTCCTTTCCCGTAAAGTGCTCCAAGTAAAATTGTAAATCTTCATGTTGATGGTTGATACTAAGGGGCCCTTTTACTAAAGTGTGATAAGCAAATGAATGCATCAATTAGTGTGTACAGTTAGAGCATGACTTTGATAATAGTTACAGTAGTGCCTGGCGCTTAGCATATATTAATTTACACACGAAATGAATTGTGTAGAAAGGGGTGAAGAATGTAGACAATGCAGAGGTGGATTTAAGCAATCTGTGCTGCCATGCACGGTAAATGTTTTGGGTCTGTGGTACTTGTATGGAAAAATGCTAAGCAAGCCCCAACAGCTACTGCAAAGGCCTTGCAATTACCTGTGTTAACTTCTTCCAACATGCGCAAGGAAACTGCCAATTTTTTTCCACATTTTAAGCAAAAGGGCTGCTTAGTGTTGCATTTCTTGTTTATAAATTGAACATGCAGGACAGTGCAGGTGCTTCCATCTTAAAATATATGTACTCCTATTACATGTTGCCAAGAAACAATTCACATTATTGGGCTTGGGGAAATAGAAGTTGGGGGATGGAAGAACAGACCACAAAATATTTAATTCCTAGATGTCTGAAATAGATTCATGCATATTAGTATTCAATTATAAATATCAAAGAAAACAGTCCTTACCAGCCCTGCATGACTATAGTTAAAGCCCAGCTCTCGAGAGATAGTCCAGTTAGCATGTTCTTCAATTACCACCATATCTGGAAACTTTACAGGACTGCTAAACCAATCAAATTCTAATTCTAGACAAGGAGTTTCCTAGAAAAAAAGACAAGACAGTAATGTGAGCTCAATTAAATTGTCGTCTTCACTAAATAAGGTCAACAGTGACTGCAGCATCTATGAGCTCTGTCACGTGTACAGTACAACTGAAAATCCAGATTTTACAAATATGGCTAAAAAAAATAACACACAGGATGTCGCTGTTATGTAACTTACCTTGTTTGGATTAGATCCAGTAACGCCAATAGGATTTAGCAAATCTTCCATGCCATGAGGTACAGGCCACAAGTTCAATGCCATTTTTCCAGATACCAGGGTGTCTGTATAATCAAACAGATTTATATTTCCCCAAGCCAGGGGACAGTGTTCCTTAAAAAGATGAGATAAATCTCTCATTAGTCTAATCTGTACATGAAAACAGTGCGGAATGTGAAAACAGCATGACAGGATTAAAGTTAAAAGGGTACGTTTAAAAAAAAAAAAAATATGGATTATAGATATTAAACATGGTCACTGCACAATAACATAACATTAATTTTCACATGGTTTGTCTACTTATAAGAGATTTTGCCGAGTGCAGCAGTAAGCATAGAGCTCATGACTGTCACAATATCACTATGGCATAGAACCCTTTACAAAAACAACTTAAGAAATTAGAAAATGCCGAAACAGGGCCAGAAGTACAAGATTAGTTACTCTGTCCTACTTTACTGCACTAATGCAGGTCTATAAAATAATGAGTGGAGTTGAATGGGTAGATGTGAAGCGTCTGTAGACCAGGGGCGTATCTGCGTGGGGCCTCAGGGGCCTGGGCCCCCGCAGATTTCGCCCTGGACCCCCCTACCGCTGCCAACCCTCCCCCTCCGTTGCTCGCCTACCTTCGCTGGCGGGGGACCCCAACCCCCGCCAGCCGAGGTCCGCGTCCTCCTGCCGCTGCCGGCTGCCTTTGGTGCTTTCATTTGTCCATTGAAGCTGGCGCCGATGAAAGTTTCTTTTGAGTCTGACGTCGCTGCACGTTGTACGTGCAGGACGTCAGACTCAGAAACATTTTCTGTCTGAGTCTGACGTCCTGCACGTACAACGTGCAGCGACGTCAGAGTCAAAAGAAACTTTAGTTGGCGCCAGCTTCAATGGACAAATGAAAGCACCAAAGGCAGCCGGCAGCGGCAGGAGGACGCGGACCTCGGCTGGCGGGGGTTGGGGTCCCCCGCCAGCGAAGGTAAGCGAGCAACGGAGGGGGAGGGTTGGCAATGGTAGCGGCTGGGGGGAGGGGGATCGGCAATGGCGGCGGCGGCGGGGGGGGGGGGGGGGCTATAATGTGCCCCCTCACTCTGGCCCTGGCCCCCCCTACCGCCGCAGTTCAGATACGCCCCTGCTGTAGACTCTTTCCAAAAATACTAGGACTAGGGGGCATGCAATGAAGCTACAATGTAGTAAATTTAAAACGAATTGCAGGAAAATATTTCTTCACTCAACGTGTAATTAAACTCTGGAATTCGTTGCCAGAGAATGTGGTAAAGGCGGTTAGCTTAGCTGAGTTTAAAAAAAGGTTTGGACGGCTTCCTAAAGGAAAAGTCCATAGACCGTTATTAAATGGACTAGGGTAAAATCTACTATTTCTGGGATAAGCAGTATAAATGTTTTGTACATTTTTGGGATATTGCCGGGTATTTGTGACCTGGATTGGCCTTTCCCAGTATGGCAATACTTATGTAATGGTTTCCAGCATTAACTCATTACTATAGCACTCTTTAGCACCCAGTTCAGCTAAGGTTTCAGCAGCAGGTTGGGATCTGGGGCCAGCATTACATAAATATACTCTCAAACATGTTACCTCTTTAGCACCCTTCCTGCCTTTAACAGAGCAGATGGAGAGACAAAGGCGAGCAGCACGTGGGAGATCAGGAATGTACATATCATACAACAGCCATTCGTTCCATCTAGAGAATTGAAAAACATTAATTAAGGACAGGGAATTCAACATATGCATTTTGGTGCTCTCAGATGTTTTAATTAACAGTACTCAAATTATTACAACAAACTAAGCCTGGTGATTCCAGACTCAGTTTTCATGATATCCGCACTGAGTATGTATCAAATAAATTTGTATATAGAGTCTCCAACATGATTTTATTACTCCCTTTTCCAAACTCATGCTCAAGTAAAGCTACAATCAAGTGTGGTAGGCACTTCTCTTCCCCAGAGGCATTACAGCCCAAGACAATATCTGACTGTCACAGAATGCCAAGCATACACCTGGGGTTAACCCTGTGGCCACTTAGAGGGTCTGCCTAACCCGATGCTTGTGCTCTACACTAGCACCGTCCTCCCACTAACTGGGTCCCACTCGTCTCTGGGCGAGTCTCTCACTGTTAATTTATTCCCCGGTGATTTCCAGGCTACTGGGGCCACACTCTCAGGGGTCCCACTTAGTCAGTCCAGGACAACAGAGCCAATAAACAGCAGAATAGTGAACACTTGAAAAACAGGTGTAAAAGGTACAGCAAGCACTAACAGATGACCAAAACAAGGATCGACATTAAAACTAACATTTGTTACTACCCGGGTAGCACCTGGGGAGTGTCAGGAAATTAACTGCTCACAAGTCTTGAACAGGGTCTCAGGACAGAGATGTTTTCTCCTCTGTTCTCCCAAGCTAAGACTAGGGAAAATTCAGTACCTCCTGGCTAGATTTGAACTCCAGGGCCAATCAGAGCATAATAACTGGTCTTCGAGTTAAACATAGCCAGTGCAGAGTTCTACAATAGGTTACCTCATATATGTATAAAAACTCAAAACCATTATAAATCTTATCTGTGATTAGCAACATCCCATGAAGAATGCAGGGACTGATAGTCTATGAAAACGTTGACATAATACCGTGCAAAGCAGATGAAGCAATTAGGAATCTGAAGCAGATCATACAGATTACAAATGAAACGGAGTTTATCATTTTCAAGACAAATGCGATGAGTATAATTTTCAACCTGTTCCAAAGAACTGGTTATGTCACCTACTGCTGAGTATTACTTAAATCAGATAACAGCCCTACTAAAGCTGAATAAGGGTAAAAAGTGAGCCATTCAAATATCATCTAATTTTTAAAGTTGACATAAATCTGAAGGCAGCTCCAATGGCACAAAATGGAAATTAAACATTTGTAAATATGGTCCTTAGACAATAAGTCATAATCAGGATTTCTTTTGTGAGTGTGAAGAATATTGAGGAGGGTGCAATCATAATCCAAGAATAGTGGAAGAAAGCAACGTCTAGCCTGCGGCCACCATCAGCAAATTGTCAGTGTGTCAGTCTCACATTACAATGTAAATGACTTCAGGATTCTTAAAAAAAAACAAAACACTGGTACATCAGATATCTTGGAGAGACAGTCGTCTTGCCTCAGTACAAGATGTACTGATGTGGCATAGGAAAGAAGGCACTCAAAATATTTTTCATGACACCTTAGGTTACTAGTAGATATATTTTACCTGGGATTGGAACAAGGTACTCGTTGAGTGTTCACATTGTCACACAGTGGTTCACCCCCATGGTAGATACCTGTTCTGACATAGATCTAAAAATAAAAGTGATTTGAGCATCAGTTCAGTGATGTATACTGTTATATGGATGATACCAGAGGTGTACCGAGCAAAAACCTTTTGTCAGAATTTATTTTCACTGGAATTACCTTCATACTGTTGCAGTTTTTACATTATAAACCCATCAAGTTCACTAAAACACTTTACTCTATCCAGACTTTCCTCTGCTCACAGCAATATTTCAAAGAAAGCTACCTAGCAGCAACTCTGAAATGCTGTAACAGGAGGACTTAAGAGACATTGTAGAGCTCTGCCACACCCAAACACTAACGCCCTGATGCTCAAAAGTAAATGCGAGTGCTATAGGCCACTGGCGCCATACTAGCGCCCGCATTTAACTGCAAAGAATGCTCAGAGGCCTGGAGCGTGGGAATGAGCACGCAGATGAACAATGCAAGTAGCATGCTAATGTAGTCAAGCTCGTGTTAATGAGGTCATTTTGTATTCCTCCCCAATGCTCAGAACAGAAAGGCCAAACCAAAACTGCCTTGCTGCTGCAAAAAACCACCCCGGGTCGGAGCAGGCATTAGGCTGTTGGAAGAGAGGATTTCTCATATATATCTTTTTCTAATATCTGCCAGTTTTGATTGCTTTTGGAAGCAGAAGGAAGCCTGTGCAAGCCCTTAAAGCGCTGGTCGCGAGAGGCTTGATGCCCGTTGATTTTAAGGAATTTCCGTGAGACAGCTATTTGTATATAACAAAACATGGGTTACGTTGGAAGACATTCCCTGGGCAAAACTTTACATCTAAAAGATGAGTTTTTTTTAAAGATAAAAAAAAAGTCACCATAATGAGCAATGACGATGTGGGGGCAAAGTCTTGCCAATGAAGAAGGATACATATTGGCGACCACACTACTGAGGTCAGAGGTGAAGTTGTCTTGTGAGAGAGCATTACTACAATTGAGCTGACTAGTTATACATGTCTTCTCATTAATTTTGTTTGCCTGTAAGATTGGTGGTAGTGAAGTAATATACACAAATGTGGAGTTAGTGAGCTCATACTAAGTAACAGTATGCTCACCCTGTATATCGAGAGAGAGATCGAGAGAGATTGAGAGAGAAGAGAGAGAAAGAGAGCTTGGTAAATGGTTATTTAATATCTAACGTAAGTTTGTTATTTATTTAGGGTATCCTAACAGCATAAATCATTCTAAATGGAGAATGCTCAGTTCTTTTCTTTTTAATTCTTACTTTTGGCTTCCAAAGAGTACACAATGAAGCCTATAGAGAACAGGAGGGCTGTTCCATCAGTGTACAGGAAAAGGCAGGAGACCTTAGAAATATAGAAAAATGAAGGCTGATAACGACCATACGGCCTATCCACTCTGCCCATCCATATCATCTACTTTCTCTTTCACACCCTTAGAGATCCTATGTACTTGTTCCAAGCTTCATCGGGAGGCCGTTCCACAAATTCACCACCCTTTCTGTGAAGAAGTTATTTCTTCAGGTTATTTCTGATCCTATCCCCTTTCACTTTCATCCTATGCCCCCCTCTTTCCAGAGCTAAAGGAGCTACAGTGGGAATCGAACCCAGTCCCCCCCCCCCCACAGTGTTCAAAGCCCACAGCCTTAACTCCTAAGCCACATCTCACATAACCTAATCCCTAGGCCACACCTCAGTGGCACAGCTAGGATTAAATGGGTCCTAGGTGGGAATAATTATGTACATTTCTTCTGTAAGCCACTTAGTATTAGGTAGGGTATAAATTTTAAAAATAAAGATGGGCCCCTATAACACCATCTCTCTCAAGGTAATGGGGACTGGGGGCCTTCAGAGTTTCAGTAATCAAACATTCCAGAATTCTATGGAAAACTTGTCAAATTAAAGCAGCACTAACGTCTAGGACTAAAACAGCAACAACCCTACCTATAAAAAGGCAGCACTCCATAATGATAAAATACTTTGTGCTGGAAAACCCCCCCCCAGAAAAAGTCAGACTGCTACAGAACCCTACGCAAAAACGAAACACTGCAGAATACCTCACGGAAACCATATTGCATCTAGGTCCAACGTGCAAAACAGACCGACCCTCAACAAAACAGGAAACAAGGGACAACAGACCAGTAAAAGAACTGGAAATTTCAAGAAGTCAAACTCTGTATGTATAGCAATACTAGAGAAATGGAAACTGAAATAGAAGACATCAAAGACGCACATTTCCCAAAGCCAACATATTCCCATTAATAAATTCAGAATAAAATATTTTTTCTACTTCTGTTGTCTGAGCATTTTATTTTGGCAAAATAAAGACAAAAATCTACAGTTCAATGTAAGATTTTTCCCCAAGAAATCTTGTCCTCAAAACCTTCTCCGCGACCTCTGTACTGGACGTAAGTTTTGGTGTTATAGACCTCATTTGGGGCCCTGTTGACTAAGCTGTGTTATAGGCGCGTTAACGTTTTTAACGCATGTTAACTGTGTACGCTCCTACAATATCCCTATTGGCACCTACACAGTTAGCACGCACGCTAATTGTAGGCACGTTAAAAATGTTAATGTGCCTTAGTAAACAGGGCCCTTGGTGTTATAGACCTAAAGAGACTAAGACCATTCTTCACAAAAATCAGTCTTTCGTGCCTTAATCTTAATCCCTAGTCCTAAAAACATTTGACTACTACAACTCTATGTATGAAAGACTTAAAGGCTGTCTTCTCAAAAAATTACAAACCGCCCAAAATACTACTGCATGTCTCATAGATCCATACATCAATATCGTACTCTTGTCAAATGTTTCTAATTCATTTATTTAGTAGAACATAGCATTTCCATTCACACACACCTAATACTTCCTACTAAGGAACTCCCTCGTTCACCTCGCCATTGAGTCCTTCTATATACTACACTCATATCACCATTCAACTCTTTCAACATCAACTTTTGCTTGCGACAATATCCTCTAGTCTAAACATTTTCCAGAGAAATCTTTTACATTAACACCCCTACTTAAACCCCAAATAGCCTAAGTGGTAATCGTAATGTCTTTAATATTCATAAAGACTGCTTGAGTTCAAACTGTTCCAAATTTTTAGCTTTCTTTGCTGGACTTGTTGCTTATTCCAACACTTTGTTGCAAATAAGTTCCAATGATGTTCCTAGAGTCTGGACACACTCTATAGGCATCAAACATTCACTCAATCAGAGCTTCTTAGATGTCCTTGATATTATCCATATATAGACCACCACGCTTTGCCTAAGCAACTCCCCTTTTACAGAGCTTGCATTGGTTAACAATAAAAGATAGAATATTTATTTATGACATTTATACCCCGCATTTTCCTGTACAATTTTGAGTTTAATGTGGCTAACAAGCTAAAACAAATCCGTACAAAATATGAAACAAAATAAACACACATTAATAAGGAAAGAAATTTAAATATAGAAAGAATTTAATAATAAAGCATAATGGGGAGAATGGAAGGTGGGATTAAGCACCAGTATCAATTAGAAAGTTTTTGAAAAAAGATTAAAGAAAAAAAAAAAAAAAAAAAAAAACTTACGAAAAACCAAATCAAGTTGGGATCTTATATTTTTCGGCAAGGAATTCCACCATTTAGTACCATGGCATGAAAAAGTAGCTGAATATATAGATTTATAAACTACTTTCTTACTGGTAGGAAAATGAAGACGCAGGTAGTCTCTTGCACCAAAGACTGAATTGCGAGAAGGCAAAGTAACAAGGGGCAACATCATACAAAATCTGAAATATGAGAGCACAGAGTTTGAATACAATCCTGGCCCTAATGGGAAGCCAGTGCAAATATATCAGCAAAGGAGTAGCCCTCTCAAATATCGTTTAAGCTATGCATTTTCACAGTTCTTGTTCCTTACTTTGAATAGATGTTTTATTCATTTGATCAGCTTGTTAGGAAAGTCGGTATAAGAAGTCCGAATAAATGAAATTCACCAAATTTTGCATGGTTTGGCTCCATCTTATATGAACCTCATAGAATTATCTTCACACAATGCCTCTACATCATCCAGAGAATATCATATTCTACATTTCCCTAATTGTAAGAATGTGACGTACAAAACAATTCATACTGCTAATTTCTCATAGCAAAGCACCAACATTTGGAACTTTCTACCAAAAAATATTAAATGCATGGCTATTTGTCATTCTGAAATCTACTGAAAACTCATTTCTTCAGTTTAGCCTATAAAGATACCAGAATTTACATAATCACGGTACCTTATCCCATCTTCCATAAATTCTATCCGGTCTCAGTTAATTACTTCCTTACACAATTCTTCAGGTTATAACTTGAATACCCAGTTTAAATCACTAAGTATTACCTTTTTCCATTTATACCTGCTCTTATCAAGTTTGTTATACCACTTCATGAAGTATTTTATGATATGTTTCTTATGATGTATTTTACTTGCTTGTTAATCAACATGTACATGTTTAGTATCTTTTTCTAATGCTCATGTAAGCCACAATGAAACCCGGCTAATGTGGGACATATATGTCATAAATAAAAATAAATTTACTTCTACGCATTGCAGCTCTCTGAGCAAAGGGAGGGAAATACCTACTGACCTTATTAGCATTAGAATGTAATTTGCAGACATCTTTGTAGCACACATTCATACCTGTACTCAAGCCTTCTGAGCATTTGGCGCTGTATAACGTGTGCAAATGCAGAGCTAACCCCTTTCACCACACTGGCGTTAGTTTTGAGCATCGGGTCCTTATGTCTCAAAAGATTGTTTTCAGATTACCAATTGTTGTGGTTTGAGCGTACAGCTTATAACTTACTAGCTCTGGAGCAGCAGTAGACTATGGTGCAGCCACTGAAGTGCCTGCATTAAGGAGTGGATATAAGGGAAAATGATCAGATTTAGGTCGGCCAAGTTTCTCCATGTCTCCTCTTTACATGATCCTTTTTTGTCTTCTGACACTGCTTTTTAAAAAGATCCTTACTGACATGATAAATGATTCCAAATCTACATTTATGTCAGATTTCTGCTCTCCCGGGACTCCCTAGTTTCCTTTGACCCGCCTCAGTTCAAGAAATTTGCTCTCCCACTTCTTCCCCCTGTGCTAACAAGCAGCCTCCCCAATGTTAATAGGCTTAGTTGTATAGGGAAAGGGAAATGGGACTTGATAAACCACCTTTCTGAGGTTTTTGCAACTACACTGAAAGTGGTTTACATATATTCAGGTACTTATTTTGTACCAGGGGCAATGGAGGGTTAAGTGACACCCCCGGAGTCACAAGGAGCTGCAGTGGGAATCCCCAGGATCAAAGTCCACTGCACTAACCATAGGCTACTCCTCCACTCCATACCTTTAGAAACCAGCAGAAGGAACCAAAAGGGGCCCAAGACATGCTCAGTTTAGCATGTTTCCAATAGCTAGACAGCATGACCATGCTACGTAATATTTTTCTGGGGGCTTCCATGCACATCAATAACATGACCATACTATTTCTTAAATTTTTAGCGTGACTTAAATGGCCTTTTAAAAAGCTCATTAAAGATTTTGCAAGTCAACATTAAAACTTTTTACACACATTTTATTGCATAGACTCCTGATTCTCCATCTAAACTAAATGTTTATATCACGATTAGTAACTGCCTGATTTATAAGCAGACTGGTGTATATCTTATGCCTTACTAAATTAAACAGGTAAATCAATAGCAAAACCAAGGTGCTTTAAATATTTAACAGACCCAACATCCTCTGCTGGGCCACACCATCTATTTGCTTTTCTCCTGTCTTGACTAAACTGTAGGAACTATCCATTAGGTGTCTCCAAAGTGCTAGGCACATCTATTATGATAATTTGATAATGAAGATTGTATAGACAGGAACTGCTTGGTAATGTAAAAGCTGAGACTGGATATCAGAAGATTAAGGCATCCATTCTTGGGAGTCTATAAAAATGTAAAAATAAATGGCTATTTCCCACCTAATTAGAGGTCTTTTGAAGGTACAAAAAAAAATAGGTCTTTTTGTGGCACAGGTATTATTATTGGGTAACATTTCTGGGGAATAGTCAGCATAGATAAGGCACAAAAACAGAGTGAAGAATCCAAAGCAGGCAAGGGGAAGGGTGAAAGTACTAAACTAGCGTTTCCAGCATTGAGCCACTAAATACCTTTTGTACACCAGGGGTGTTTTACCTGCAACTAGAAGCCCTGCATAAGCTCTTAACTAAAATGTTTTTTCTTTTCAAAGTAGAGTAATGACTAGTTAGCCTGTTGGTTACTTTACGATACCAAAACTCAGCCCCAGAGCCTACTAATTTATTAAAATCACTGAACTTTTACCTTATCAATATCTCGAATGTTTACGTTTACATAAGTCGCACAGAGTATTTTGATCCTGAGTGAGCTGTTAATACTCCAAAGGGGTTTTACAGAAGCTTCTCCATTCATGTAAGGGGTTGCTGTTGAGATGCGCCTGGAGTACGACGGCATAGTGAAATTGTCTACTGGTAGCTGGGTGTAAAGACTCTCTTTGGCCATCAGCATCAGATTGGGCATTCGCCCAAGCATTATACAGCTTCTTATATACTGTAACATTAAAGATATAAAATATGAGAATGTATCAATTTAAATTTCTACACAATTGCTTATAGTGTTAAAACACAATTAACTTTAAAACAAAATGCTTCACCACATTTATGCATTTGGAAAAGCTTCTCTGATACTACAAGAGGCAGTTTATCTTAGCAGTAAAGAATATTTATTTTAACACTTCTAGCTTGCTTTGTCTTAAATACATAAATAAAAATTTGTAAGCAAATTTAAATACACAATAAATCAACTCAAATACATACAATAAACAAAATGTACCAGCTCTAAATTAAATCAATATGCTTAAGCCACACTCAACCTACAGCAATAATTTTGACTACAAATATTTTCAAGAATATACTAAAAAGACAGGGAGGGGTTGAGTTTATGAGCCAGTATCAGGCATTTTCCAATTCAGCCATCAAAATGCTGAGTTTAGATCAGAGCGATCAAACTTTCAAAGATATTTACTGATGTGTATATAATCACTTAAAACCACAAGAAACAAGGGTCTGTTTTATATAGATTCAATGGATTCTGACTGGAATTTAGCTGAAATGTTGCTCTCATAGCCTAAGACTTGTTTTTATTTTATAAAATCACTGTTTTGGGGTAGTTATATTAGAAAAAAAAAACTCCTGTGAATCTTATTGAGGAACTAGTAAAAAAGCCCCGTTTCTGATGCAAATGAAACGGGGGCTAGCAATGTTTTCTTGTGTGTGCATGTGGGAGTGTGTGTGTCCCTGCCCTCTGGCCTCTCTCCCCTCCCCCCTCTGAGTCCTTCACTGTTACAGAGCCAGCGATTTGATTTCGTGCTCTGCTGATTTCCTTCACTGACTGTGTTACAGAGAGGGCGGGGCAGACACTCATAGGGAAACCGGATATCTCGCCCCCTTCACACTTCCGGCTGGATGCTTCATAGAACGTTGGTGTTGCTTTTTATATAGAGAGATATGAAAAAGGTTTATTTTGGTCTCAACTCGTGCCTCTTCGTTATTTGTCAAGCTGAATTACATTCACCTACTGTAGGCATTTCCCTGTTCCTAGAGGGTTTGCAATCTAAGGGCCCCCATTTACTAAAGCTGCGCTAGAGGCGCACTAGCATTTTTACTGTACACTAATGCTAAAGACACCATAGGAATTTATGAATTCTCTAATTACCGCAGTATCTAACTTCTCTCAATGGATGGGGTTCCTAAATCCACCAATATCAATACCCAGCTCCAAGTAAATAGTCAGTTCAACTTATACGTAACATTTATGTTAGTAGTACTGGATCTATCGGATGCGCATGTCACCACTTTTCTGGCTCCATATATCAAGCCAAGCACTGCTTATAGTGGGCATGTACTCATCATTGATCCATTTTTAATCATGTTTTTGAAAAATATTTTTCACAATAAACTACGCGGGGTATGAAAATGTTGCCTTGTTGTATACTGCAGACAATCCTTGACACAGCAGTTTGTGCGAAACATGAGCTCATGTCGGCTTAAGAAGTCTCCTTAATGTAAAATAGAAAACCCAGGAAGGGAAAAGAAAAAAAAAAAAAAAAAAAAGACTTTGAGCTAAGTATCTGAAGTGTGACTTTTGAAATTTGAATATTGAAGTTGGATATTAGAAAGATTTATTGTAAAAAAAAAAAAAAAAAAAAAATGATAAAAGAAATGGATCAATGATGAATACATGCCCACTATAAGCAGTGCTTGGCTTGATATTTGGAGCCAGAAAAGTGGTGACATGCGCATCCGATAGATCCAGTACTACCAACATAAATGTTATGCATAAGTTGAACTATTTATTTGGAGCTGGGTATTGATATTGGTGGACATAGGAATTTATGGGCATCTCTAGCGTGGCTAAAAACACTAGCGTACCTTAGTAAACAGGGCCCCAAAGGCATACCTGAGGAAAGACAATGAAGCAACTTGCCAAGATCACAAGGAGCACTGGTTATCTGCACCCTTCTCCTCCACCGCTAACTCCAGACTCTGTTCCTTTTATCTTGCTGCACCATATGCCTGGAATAGACTTCCTGAGCCGGTAGGTCAAGCTCCATCTCTGGCCGTCTTCAAATCTAAGCTAAAAGCCCACCTTTTTGATGCTGCTTTTAACTCCTAACCCTTATTCACTTGCTCAGAACCCTTATTTTATCATCCTCACTTTATGTTTCAACGTTTTTATTAATATGAATGTATCAATGTTACACAATCATAGTGTACAGTATTTTTGAGCTTACTAACATCATATCTAAGTGAACTCCATATTAACATAGAATACCAGTTGTCATCACATTATATTATTCCCCCCTCCCCTTCTATCATTCTCACTTTAATATTCCCTTATCTCTTGTTTGTCCTGTTTGTCTGTCCTAATTAGATTGTAAGCTCTGTCGAGCAGGGACTCTCTCTTCATGTTCAAGTGTACAGCGCTGCGTATGTCTAGTAGCGCTATAGAAGTGATAAGTAGTAGTAGTAATTCCTGGAGTACCTCCTTGCCAGTCAGGTTTTCAGGATATTCACTATGAATATGCATTAATTTGCATACACCTCCTTCATTGTATGTAAATCTCTCTTTCATGCATATTCATTGTGGATATTCTGAAAACCTAACTGGCAAGGGGTACTCCAGAACTTACTTGGAAAACTCCTGACTTAGAGCACCCCATCTCGGAAACTGTGGACAATAATATGCTGTATGTTTATAAATGGATCCGTCATTCAAACTAGATCACTGTAGGATTTCAGACCTTCACATAGCAATCTTTAAGACTGAAAAGTCTATTCACAGGATTTTATGAAAGGAAGACAGAAGATGTATTCTTTACAGACAATTACCAACACAAAATGCCTTGTTGATCCTTATTTCCTTTGTGGCTCCATTTACTTCTCCTTAAAGTGTTGTAAATGGAACCACAAGATAGCAAACCCACTCATTACACAGAGAAGCAATTATGACTGCTCGAGGAAAGTAAATCCAAAAGGGACTGAACACAAAAATGTCTACACAATCACTGTGCTTTAAAAAAACACCCCACAATCATGGACTATTTCTGACTGATTTTCACAGTAATAAGGGTAGGGATGGAAACTTTTACCTAAATCTTGAGCAGCCGCCAAAATGTTTATAAGCAATAGGGCTTTTAAAAAATACATATATTTTTTTAAAGGCTGTAAATTTTTTTCCCCTTACTTTGATTTTGCTCTCCTCTTTCCTTCCCACCTAGCCCATCTATCCCCACCAACTATTCTGTAGATCTGTTCAGGCTTGGGCTCCAATAGTACCAGGTTCCATGAATTTTAAGCTAGGTGTGCAAAAACTTCAGTCACTGGCCATGAGAATTTGTCTTCAGATTTCATATTCATAGTTATCAGGGAACTGATTAGGGCTAATCAACTGCTTAAAATGATTGTATTTTTCAATATATGGTCACAGCTCTACAGAAGTGCTGTTTTGTGATTAGGTCACTAAGCCAGGACTTCCTAAACCTGTCCTAGAAACCTCACAACAGTTGGATTTTCAGGATATTCACAATGAATATGAATGAGATATTCTGCGTGCATTGGAGACAATATATAAAACTGATCTAATACATATTCATTGCGGGTATCCTGAAAATGTGACAGTCTATGGGGTCCCCAAGACAGGTTTGGGAAGCCCCGAATTAAGAGCTCTCTCTCTATATAAAACGCACCTCCAATGTTCTAATGAAGCCGGAAGCAGTGTGTAGTTGTGTAGATTGTTGTTTGCCTATGAGTGTCTGCCCCACCCTCGGGTCACAATGTGATGACGTCGAGGGCGGAGCAATGACACTCACCGAATCGCATCGCTCACCCTACACACATCATACGCAACAGCTGACCAACCACAGGTGGGAGGGCGGGTGCACAGCGGCGAATCGATGCGGCAGGGGAGCTAGCAGATTCGCCGGGTGTTTGGAAGGGGAGGGCACTGCCCAGGGAGAGAGGAGCATTGGTGGGGCAAGGGAAAACAGAGAATCGCTGGGTGAGTGGAGGGGGGGCCACAGGAAAAACTAAAATCACTGGGTCTCTGGAGGGGGGGACAGGGGAGAGAGGACAATCGGTGGGTGGCTGCGGGGGAGCAGGGGACGGAGGACAATTGCTGGGTGGCTGGAGGGGGGAGCTGGGGAGAGAAGAGCATCCCTGGATGGATACGGGGGTGGGGGGGGGGCAACAAAAAAGGATAATCGCTGGGTGGCTGCAGGGGGAGCAAGGGAGAGGAGACTCTCTGGGTGGCGGGAGGGGGGCAGGGGAGAGAAGAGCATCCCTGGGTGGATACGGGGGGGGGGGGGGGCAACAAAAAAGGATAATCGCTGGGTGGCTGCAGGGGAGGCAGGGGACACAGCAGACACACTCGCACCCAGCAGTCTCACTCTGTCACAAACACATTCACTCTCTCACACACACACTCTGACAAAAACCTTGCTAGCGCCCGTTTCATGTGTGTCAGAAACGGGCCTCATTTACTAGTTTTGCCATAGCTATGAGAACGCTAAATTCATAAGTTTGTGAACATTTTTAAAATTTCCAGCCCCTAAAATAAATCTTTCAACTCCAAGAAAACTGGAGAGAGCAGTAAAGGTGATACTATACAGATATAGACAACAATATATTTTTTTATATATTGGCTAAGTGAAAAACAATGAAACCAGAGTTCAAATCTCCCTTTTCCTTTCGACACTCCTTGTGACCTTGGACAAGTCACTTAATCCTCCACTGCTTCATGTACAAAATTTGGATTGTAAGTCCTTTTGGAAAGAGAAATACCAACTATACCTGTATGTGACTTGCCTTGAGATTGAATTTGACAAGTGTTTAATCTAAAATCCAAATACACTTACTAATGGGCTTAAATTTTGTATGTTTGCTTTCCACAGGGGACCAGAAACCTCCTTTATTAACAATTCTACAATTAGCAATTGATTTGGAAGATGCAGTTTAGATCGGTTGTAAGTTCTAGAAGAAAACTACATTTCATGACTGTTCTAGAGAAGGTGTACTAGTGGAACTTGGAAGTTTCAGTGAGCCAAGTAAAGTATCAGCTCACTGAACTTTCACCACACCACACTGCACTTTCAGTTCCTTACAAAGGTTGCATGTAATGGATCAATCATAAACAAGGTACTTACCTTATACTGACTCAGGGGGTACTTCTCCAACAAATATTCATCGCAGCCACATACTTTTAAAATATACTTTCCCTGGTACTCTAAGACACAAAGCTTTAGTTGTTCAGGAGACAGTAACATGCTTCTTGTTTTTTTTTCGGATTGCTTCAGCAATCACTTGTTCAGGCACACAGTCATGATTGATCTTTAGCGTATATTTCTGTTTGTCATTGTTTGGAGATACGATGACCCAAATCACCACAATTATTTGACCTGTAAAAACAATTACATTTGAGGCCACATGCACATTTGACAACTTATTTCTGTCTACAGAAGGAGAAATTAGATCTTACCTACTAATTTTTCCCCCACACACGGCTCCTGTCCCTCCTCTTGAATTCCTCCCCCCTCCCCCTGCACGCAGAGAAGCAAGGGGGGGGGGCAAGATTCCCGCGGCCCTGGCATCCAAGGGGGGCCTGGCGCCAGGGTCTCCCTCTCTCACCTGCTCTTGACAGAACTCAGGTGATTGCATCCCAACAAGAACAAAAGACAGAAAACTCTGGTGCCGGGCCCCCCCCCTTAGAGGCTGGGGAGGAGCAGACACAGGGCTTCAGGGCCTCTTTTTTGGCTGGCAGGGGTCCTCAGGCCCTGCCAGCAGAAGCAGCTTTCCTCCAGCACTGTTCTTCAGTTTGCCATATTGCCTGCCCTGCAGTTGCTTTTCCCCTCACATCATGAATGCTCAGTTTTGATGAAATTGAGCATGCGCGACATGAGGAGAAAAGCAGCAGCAGAGGCAGGGCAGGCAATACAGCAGAGTAAAGACCAGCGCTGGAGGATAGCTTTTTCTACTGGTGGGGCGCCTGGGGACCCCTGTCAGCCAAGGAATGTGGAATTGCAGAGAGGGGCAGTGGCAATTCTGGTGGGGGGGGGGGGGGGGGCAGTGGCAGCAGCAGTGGCCCTGCCTCAGGCCCGGCTCAGTCTCTCGGCAGCCCTGCCTCCCACCCCCCAATGGTACACAGACTCCCAGGTCCCTTCTCCCCACCTACAGACACCCAACTGCTCCTTCCCAATCTCCCACAGCGGACACCCAGTGCTCTCTCCCTCCCCCATGGTAAACAAGACATCTAGAGCTTGCTCCCCCTGCAGCACAGACACTCGAGCTCTATCTCCTCCACACCCCACAACCCCTGCTGTACACAGCCACCTAGCTCTCACTGCCTCGACCCCCCCCCCCCCCCACCACAGCCCTGGCCTGGGAAAGAGCGGAAGGAAAGAGTGGCTGAGCCATCTAGCCACATTTCTTCCCCAGTCAATTTTGTGCTAAATGCAAAATTTGAACCACAAGGTTCAAATTTCATATTCAGCAGCGGGCAGCAGAAGAGGCGGCTGCGGTCGGATGCGTTATCATTCTTTCTTTCCACTTCTGATCAGCACCAGGTCGGGGACCGGGATGGGAGAAGGATGTGTGCATCGGAGGTGCCGCTTTGGAGTGGAGAAAGAGGGAAAAGTAGAGAGCCTGCTGCTTTCCACAGCCTGGACCAAGCTACACATGTTCAGGGTGCAAACCCTAAGCACCAGGCTTTTTAATAATCACCATAGCAACCCAGAACCTGGTGTCTGTCAAGCCCCGCTCGAGGCTATCATTTAAGGCTTTGTCTTCCACGAAAAGCAGACAAACTTTTCGTCATCATTCCCAGTTTAGACTATAGAACTATATCCTGAGAATTGTTACCTTACCTTTATCTAGTTTTGCGTATATGTGTTTTGGAAGTTCTGGTGATGATTCTACATTAGGAGGGTAAACATATAATGCTTTACTCTGGGGTCCATTTGCCTCACGAAGATCCACAGCTTCTTTGCAAACGTTTAGGACATTTCTTCTAAACTCCTGGACTTCAGGATCTTTTACCATGTCAAATTCACAGATAGGCATGCCAATTGCAAACCCTGCAGGGTGTTCATAAGAACAAAGATCTTTTTGTAAATTACAGTAAAGAAGCCATCTATATATATATATTTTTTTTTAACTGATGTGAGCCCTTGTATTGTATCAGCTTCACTCATGGCATTACCTGTAACCATTGCCCTACAAAAAATAACAGGAAAATGTCAAATGGATACTTACTAAGCAGCGCCCATAGAAATGCACAGGCACGTTAGCATTTAACGTGCCTTAAATTTACAGACACGTTAAAAACGCTAACGCACCTTTGTAAACATCTCTCTTTGTACTAAAAACTTATTTAATAAATGCTAATAGATTCAATGGATAGGACAATTCTTGCATTTTAGCATATTTTGTAACAAATTGTTGTGGGGTGATGAAAGCAGCTTTTACAAAACAGATTTCAGAATATAAATGTATTTAGATCAATAATCCCCAGAAACACAAAACTTTGGCCACCAAATACCAGTTATACTCAATGGTACAATTTTATAGTCCTCCATTTCTCTTGTATCTGTCATTTTAAAAGCAACAAACCTCGTATACCTTTTAATAATTACTGCATTTGGAATGATTGTTTGGGTAGTATTTTAACAAAGTTCTTTATTTACTTCCGCAATAAACTTGACATGCAAAACAAATTTCACCTTAACTGAAGTTATACGTCTTGTTTCCTTTCCTGTAGTCAGTTGCACCATTCTAAATGAGCATCAACTCCTACCAGCAGATGGAGGTAGAGAACAAAAAATGGATCTCTTTCCAGTGACCTCACCGTAAGGTCTGGTACTTTGAGGAAAACCTCAGTATGCTGCATCTGCCAAAGCAGAAGCTCCCTTTGTAATGCACATCGGTGCCCCATCAACCACTGAAGCTGCAATGATTATCAAGCGAGAATTAAAAAATAAAAACCATGCTAACAGTGGGAAACAGACCATGTGATCCAGGAACAGATAAGGAAACGTCAAAAGTTGAAAGGAACTAATACTGGTTGGAGACTCGACACAAGGGCTTTGTCACGCACTACATTTTTCCTTCGCTTTCATTTAACATTTTTCTTTCCTATTTCTTGCACACTGTTCACGTGAGTTGGGGTGCATTAGCAATTTTTTCTGGTCTCCAATTCTTGTCTCATTCATTTAAGTTTTAAGCTTTTCGCAATACTCAGTTTCTTCACTATTTTAAAAGGGCAGGCATCAGCGCTCTTTAGTGCCACGTTCATTTTGCTTATCTATTTATATTTGTCACAGAGTTATTTCTAGCACAGTTTGATACATTTTATTTCCATCCCGTTACATCAGCTCATTCTGTTTGGTCTCTGTAGACCGCATCATCGCTTTAAAGAGAAGTGCATTGTTTTATTCATAGTAAGACTACCCACATTCTATAATTACCCAGCAGTGGTTCATACCGATCTTAGCCGAGTGTTACCATATACACTTCAAAATTTACAAACTTGTTTGGTATACGTAGGCATGTGCACAGGTTTAGATACCGTCTGCACCTAATGCCATTAGTATACACTATGTCTTATCAAAAATGTATTGTGCTAGATGTGAAGTTTTTATACTTCTCTCAAGAGAACCTGTTATATTCCACTAGAATTTTTATTCATTGCTTATTATCAACAAGCACTATATGTTATATGTCAAATGTACTAGAGTATAGGTGTTTCATCTGCATTCAGAATATACACTGTGTATCATCTGATTATTGTTCATCAGCAGGTATTGTGTGAAAATGTGCATTTTATATATTTGCTGGTTCTCTTGTCTGTAATCAGGATGGATATACATTATGTATCCATCCATAGCCAACGCAATGGGCTCATACAGTTTGAACGTTCCACATACTATGTACATTTCCTTGGATCTAGCACTGATATTTTCTCTTTTGTAGACCAACGAGTTGTTTAGATTCTCTCATAAGCAATCTACTATTGGATATTTTCAAGAGAAGGATATTCTCTCTCTCACACACACACATACTAGTAAAAAAGGCCCGTTTCTGACACAAATGAAACGGGTGCTAGCAAGGTTTTCCTCGGAGTGTGTATGTGAGTGACTGTGTGTGTGTGTGTGTGTGTGAGAGAGAGAGAGTGAATGTCCGTGTGTGAGACAGAGAGAGTCTGGGTGCGAGTGTGTCTGTGAGACACAGTGAGAGAGAGAGATTCACACAGATACAGTGTGTGCGAGAGAGAGAGAGTGAATGTCCATGTGTGAGACAGAGAGAGTCTGGGTGCGAGTGTGTCTGTGAGACACAGTGAGAGAGAGAGATTCACACAGATACAGTGTGTGCGAGACACAGACTCTCTGTGAGACTGAGTGTATGAGACCAAGAGAGTGTGTGAGTGACTGTGTGAAACAGAATATGAAAGTGATACAGTGTGAGAGAGAGAGAGAGAGAGACATTGACTGTGAGAGAGAGAATGTGAGAGAGTGTGTGTGTGACAGAGATACCTCCCCCACCTCTGGTGTCAGGCCCCCCCCCCCCCTCCCTCTGGTGTCTGAGTGTTACTGTGCAGGACGCTGAGCTCTGGCTGTGCTTCAAGGAACTGACCAATCCTCTTTAATAGAATGCACCTCCAACATTCTGAAGCCGAGAAACCTCGTGTGGTTGGTCACTTCTGCTTGTGACAAACCAGGAAGTACGTGATGTCAATTCAGGAGATGGATACAGAGAGCAGGAATGCCTCAGCCATGCAGTCAGCTTCAGAATGTTGGAGGTGCGTTTTATTATATAGGATATTAAAAGCATGGGATAACTACGGAGGATCTTTGAGAGAGAAGAAGGAATTGCAGAGACTGGGCTGTTTGTGTGTATGGGCAGACTGGATTGGCAATATGATCTTTCTGCTGTTATAGTCTAAGTTTCATAGACACTTATGCAATAAAGTAACATAAATCTTAAGGACTCTGCAATGAAAATACTGAGAATTTTGGAACTGTCAACAAGTATGGCAGGACAGGGATGAAAACTACTACTACTACTACTTGACATTTCTATAGCGCTACTAGGTTTACGCAGCGCTGTACAGTTTAACAAAAAGGACAGTCCCTGCTCAAAGGAGCTTACAATCTAAAGGACGAAATGACAAGTTGGGGCAGTCTAGACTACTTACTTTGTATTAATGTATAGTACATTTATTGGTTTTAAAAAGTGAGCATCTTTCTTTTTGGTATTCTCAAAGATCTCATTAAAAAAAAAAATCACTTACATTTTTCTATGGACAAAATACTTGTAACCTATTTCTAATGCTAAATCTTCATTGTCTTGCATTTTCTGGATCTATTTACTTATACAAATTGATTTTTTTTTTTTTTAAGTCTGAGCATACACATTCTAGACCTGGAAACAAGTGAAATACACATTCTGGGACAATATTGTATACAACTAGGGCTTTTAGGGGCAAATTAATATCTTAAAGGAGGGGGGCTACATGTGTGCTTTTACTACACAATACTTGGTGCTTACTAATTCAAGAGAAACGAGTGATTTCTCTAAGAATGCTATTCAAAACTGTCTCTAAATATCCAAAGAATGGCTTAAGTGGTTAGTGCAGTGAAATGAGAACCTGGATCCCACTTCACTGAGAATCTCTCTTTATGACTTTGAACAGTGTCTTTGCTTTCCACTGCTCTAAGAATCCACTTAGATGGCAAATACTCCTTTTGGCAGGGACCTACCTTAATATACCTGGATGTAAAATCACCTTGAGCATGGGTTTGCAAAGACGAGTAATTAAACCTCAAATCCAAATGCAACATTATGTCACTAGGCGCCAACATTTCAAATTGATAGGGGGTGCCAACCATAATACAATTAATTACCCCTTCCATGGCCATAATGGAGATTGCTCAATATTGAGGGTACTCAGCACCTACAGAGCTGGCTCCTATGACACTAGCTGAGACCCACTGAAAATTCAATGGAGATTTTCCAGCTGATAATCAGAACACTATCTCTCCAACCCATCCCCGACATTCTCCTTCCTTCCAGGCAAACCTACATAAGTATTGCCAAGATGGAAAGAAAACAAAGCAGATCAGTACAGATAAAACCAAAGTTTAATGGAAAATAAGGAAACTAAAATAGTGAGCTCACATTTTCCATTAAACTTTGGTTTTATCTGTACTGATCTGCTTTGTGTTCTTTCCATCTTGGAGTTTGCGGATTGGCTACCCTGCTGTTTTCTTGGACCATAAGTATTGCCATACTGGGTCAGACCGAAGGTCCATAAAGCCCAGTATACTGTTTCCAACAGTGGCCAATCCAGGTCACAAGTACCTGGCAAGATCCCCCAAAAAGTACAATACCTTTTATGCCGCTTATCCTAGAAATACAACTCACAGGTGGTGGAATAAAGGGGTTGTCTCATAGTCATTTAGGCAGTTTTTACCACCAAAACTGGTGAGCCTGCATTACATGACCATTTATAAGCCACACTGAGCCTGCAAATAAGTGGGAAATAGGTGGGAAAATGTGGGATACAAGTGCAATAAATAAATAAATTTATAATCATCGACTACCCCCAGCCTCCCATAGTGCAAAATTAACAAATAAGTGTTCAGTGCTATACCTTCAATCCAAAAAGTCTTTTATATTACAATCACTTTTTTTATTTTCTGTGTTTGATTTATCTCTACGGGTGATTTATCTACAGCACTTGTATTTAAGTCTTATTCAATTGCAGGAACATTCCATGTTTATATACCGCTACAGTCCTCACAGTATCAGGCACATCTCTTGCAGTCGTTTGCCTTACAACAAAATTGAAAAATACATCTGTGTCACTTATCTGAGTTAGGTCCCAGGTATACTCGTGATCCCGACAGGAGCCTGTTTCGCATACCTCAGCTTTGTCAAGGGAATATGTATACGGTTTAACTTCTAGGACAGCAGATGTAAACTGGGAACCTAGAAATAAGCAGTGGATTTTCCCCAAGTCCACTTTAATAACAATCTATGGACTTTTCCTTTAGGAAGCCATCCAAACCCTTTTTAAACCCTGCTATGCTAACTGCTTTTACTACATTCTCTGGCACTCCTCATCCCCTTGAAAAGCCTTACCCAACACTGCTCCCTTTTAACCCTTAGTTCTGCAGCAGGGGCCACTTAGCCCACTTGTAAAGGACAAAACAGGAGGACAAAGTACATATACTGAAAGAGAAGAAGAAAGAGAGCACTCTCGTGGCCACCACTGAAACAGTACAGTCCCCAATATATAGATATAGCAAATGAGAGTGGTACTTAACTATTCTATCATGAAATCGCATAAATTGGTGATATGAGACTATGTTTACAGACCCTAACAAGAAAATCAGATTATCCTCCCACTTTACCTTCCTAGTAAGGTGGTCAGGTATGCATGCGATCATTTGAATACATATTTATTATGTGTCATGTAATCTTACAGATTAGTGATCTACGTATATTTTTTGTGTTGAACATAAGAAAACCCTGCTGTGTCAGTTCATCCCTCTCTCCTCTCTAGTCCATTTTTTTTTTAAACACTGTTCTCTGCTTTCTTATTTCTGGGTCATAAATACCTGGAAGATGCTAAAAAGTAGATCTATTTTTCATAGCTCATTTTCAGGGATGACAATAGCTCTCCCCAAGTCTATCTCACTAACAATTTATGGGATTTTCCCTCCATAAACCTGGCCAAACCTCTTTTGAATCCCACTATGTTAGTCGCCATGACCACATCGTAGACAACTAATTCTACAGCTTAATTTTGCATTGTAGGAAAAATGTTCTACCGTGTCTGTTCAATCTGCTGGTCATTACTTTCAAAGAAATGTCCACTTGTTTTTGTGTTTGAAAGATTAAAACAAGCACTCTGTTACACCCCACTTATATTCCATCCGAGTTGTCTTTAGATATTTTTTTTTTTTTTTGTTACATTTGTACCCCGCGTTTTCCCACTCATGGCAGGCTCAATGCGGCTTACATGGGGCAATGGAGGGTTAAGTGACTTACCCAGAGTCACAAGGAGCTGCCTGTGCCTGAAGTGGAAATCGAACTCAGTTCCCCAGGATCACGTCCACCACCCTAACCACTAGGCCACTCCTCTCTGTGAGGATGTGACTCGTTTACTTCTCCCAGCCTCTATTTTTATTAAGGCTTCAAATTCCAAGTGATTTTTTTTTAAAGTACCACATAGAACAGGATGTATGCAGAGCCCTGTAATCAGCAAAACCCAATTGTACTAAGTTAAAGATAGACAAAGCTCATATTTAAAAATACCATATTTATTTTTGCTATAGACTATTTGAAAACATTCTGGAAATCACATGAAAATTTAAAACAGCTTGGAGGCTGGTTCAAATGTGTTTACTGTTCTTAGTGCAGCCCAAAAATGCAACCTACTTTACACAGAATTGTTCTCACGTCTGCAAAGTCAAATTTCTGATAGCTCTTCTGGTTAGGGATCCTTACCAACTGCACCTACATAAAGATGTGTATTCTGGCTGCCATCACCAAGAAATACAACTGGGGGGGGGGGGGGGGGGGTCTTTTATGATAGGGTAACACCTGACCATTTGCAGAAATTCTCTTCAACTGTACAATCACACCATACGTATTTAAACCTCCAGATAGAATCCCCTTCAGCAAATATCAGGAGAGACTGGCAATATTTTATTTAAATCTGACTGCAATAAGAGCTTCTGATTTTAAGCTATAATCAGAACACAACAATTAGAAAATCCAATTTCAGTATCAGGGATTTCCATCATAACAGATAAAAACCTCAAAATTTATGGCAGTAAAATGACATCATCCTAACCTGCTTAACTCGAATGGTGTGATTTCCCATCCGTGCTGCCTCCTGCTGCACAGTCTATAACCAAGGTTAGATTGAGAACAGGAGATGGTACAAGGTTATCTAGCCCATTATATGGGTTCAAGGCAGTAGGCAGACTCACTGGTTCTCCCAAAACAATAGCAAACGCTGTTGAAAGCAATAGTAAAAGATTATTAGAAATAGTGGACTGCCTATGCATGGTCCATCTGTAAAAAGTCAAAAGCTGTTCCATTTGGATAAGCAGTGCCTTAAAATGTGGAGGAGATATATATATATATATATATA
Organism: Microcaecilia unicolor; assembly: GCF_901765095.1. NCBI lineage: Eukaryota > Metazoa > Chordata > Amphibia > Gymnophiona > Siphonopidae > Microcaecilia > Microcaecilia unicolor. Next base: position 203,107,561 of record NC_044040.1, on the reverse strand, counting down.
TATATATATAGATAGATATAGAGATATATAGAGATTTTTCTCTTTTTTTACTTGACAGCCTTTTAATTTATTTGAAATGTTTCATATGTAGATATAAATATCAAGAAATAAAAACTGAATATCACTAAAAACAGCTTCAAAAAATTATTGTAGCTGGTGGAAACAGCACTAATAAAAAGGCTGTATTTTGTGCTCATTTTTCTACACAATACAGTAATGGCCAGATTTCAGTGAGGATATCCTGTTTACTGATGGGTTCATCTTAATTGTTGTTGTAATCTGCCCGAGGAAGCCTGGTGTTATAAAATTTATTAGTAAAATTAAACTCTCCTTTCACTGGGGCACATGAAATCACATGTTCACCTCCATCATATCTTGTGTACAAATGGATTGTTCTGTTTTGAACATGTTTCAGGGACAAGTGGTTTTCATAAGTCTAAATAATAAAAATAAATATTTTCTTTTCAAGCAGGTCTCATTTGTTTAAAAATAACTAAATGGCCTTCGGAGAATTGACTTTGTCTACTGGAAATGATTAGCTGTGTTTATGTCAAAATGTATGAGTGATAAAGTCTTTCAATAAAACTCCTGGTTAAAAAAAAAAAAAAAAAAAACTAAATGGGCTATAAGCCCCTAACAGCACACAAGTACCAGTTGTGATTACTCAACTTTCTATCAGTTCCCCAAACCTTTGTGCTCACAACCAGTAAGCAAGCAACTTCGCCTATGGACTGCAGCTATGACACATCCAAGTTATTTAAGATGATAGGACAGACTCTCAATGATAAGGTCATCTTCTCTATCCGAAGCAGTTCAAACAACCGATTACGCCATTGAGACACAATGGGTGGGGCTGTATCGATCCATTGTAACAATATACAACATTTCACCATCAAACAGGCTTTACGCAAATGGAGTACTGAAAATGCCACACCCTCCAAAATGCCATCCATCAAATCCAAGAGAGATCTATGGGGGAGCGCCAGCCAGCAAGTGCAACACACAGTAATCAAGCGGGCCCAGACAGCCATCCAAAATGTCTGTATTTGAGGACACTACCATACACAATGTTTATAGGAAGCATTAGGAGCAGAACTTTTTTAAGCAAGCCCCAGTGGCTGGATAACCCATATTTTTTGATCTATGGGGACGGATATACATATACAGTAAAAACTTATAATGCAATTCCCAATATTTAGCACTTTCTATCCAATGGGGACCAATATTTAAATTTAATAGCTGGTCCAGAGAATAATCTCCAAAATCTCAGGACCATCTGCTCACTACCTCCTAGATTTATTATTTATAATCTGCCCTTATCCAGGGCAAAGGATAAAACATACATAAATATATACATAAATATAACATCTTCCAATGTAGTTCAACAGACATAATTAGCAGAAGCAGTGTTCAGAGCACAACCTGGCAGATGGACAATCCAAGTACTGGGTATCCAAAGTAGATCGGTTTCAATTATTGCAATTGATGAATATATCCAGAAACCATAGTTCAAAACAGCATACTAAAAATATGAATTTGTGCAAACAAAAAATAAAAAACAGAAAAATATAACCACTGTTTAAATGAATAATTTTGTGCTCAGTTTTTTTGGTGTGTTACTGTAACCCAAAGAGTTGAGAAGCATATACACACTTTACTCACATCCTCGCACACCCTACCTCCAGCCAAATATTGTCATTTAGTAGCAAACTTTTCAAACACTGTAAGAACAAGTGTTAAAACTACTTAGCTTAGATATGGTGTGGACGGAACTACTGGTCTTCACTCAATTCCCAATATGCGAGTGCAGCGCCTCAATGAATCATAATATGTGGACGCTGCACTGAGTCAACAGTTACTGTAATACTTTTTCATCTGAATCAGTGCAAAGGTGATTTTTCAAAATTCCCTGTTCCCAACATAGGCCATGTTTCACCAGTAAATCGGCGTCTTCAGGGGAACTGATTGTTCAGCAAAGCCAGAGAGGTACCCCGTCCAACCCGGTCAAAAACCTTCTCAACTCTTTGGGTTACTGTAACACACCAAAAAAACTGAGCACAAAATTATTCATTTAAACAGTGGTTATATTTTTCTATTTTTAATTTTTTGAGTTTGCACAAATTCATATTTTTAGTATGCCGTTTTGAACTATGGTTTCTGGATACATTCATCAATTGAGATAAAAAAAACAAACCAGGTCCTATGAAGTAGATAACACCCTCATCGTCCCCGTCTCATCTGCCCGCAACCTCAGAGTCATCTTCGACTCCTCCCTCTCCTTCTCTGCGCATATCCAGCAGACAGCCAAGACCTGTCGCTTCTTCCTCTATAACATTAGCAAAATTCGCCCTTTCCTCTCTGAGCACACCACCCGAACTCTTGTCCACTCCCTCATTACCTCTCGCCTTGACTACTGCAACCTACTCCTCACTGGCATCCCACTTAGCCATCTATCCCCCCTTCAGTCCGTTCAGAACTCGGCTGCACGTCTTATCTTCCGCCTGGACCGATATGCTCATATCACCCCCCTCCTCAAGTCACTTCACTAGCTTCCGATCAGGTACCGCATACAGTTCAAGCTTCTCCTACTAACCTACAAATGCACTCGATCTGCAGCCCCTCCTTACCTCTCTATCCTCATCTCCCCTTACGTTCCTACTCGTAACCTCCGCTCTCAAGACAAATCCTTCCCCTCAGTACCTTTCTCCACCACCGCCAACTCCAGGCTCCGCCCTTTCTGCCTCGCCTCACCCCATGCTTGGAATAAACTCCCTGAGCCTATAAGCCAGGCCCCCTCCCTGCCCATCTTCAAATCCTTGCTCAAAGCCCACCTCTTCAATGTCGCCTTCGGCACCTAACCACTACACCTCTATTCAGGAAATCTTGACTGCCCCTACTTGACATTTCGTCCTTTAGATTGTAAGCTCCTTCGAGCAGGGACTGTCCTTTTTTGTTAAACTGTACAGCGCTGCGTAACCCTAGTAGCGCCCTAGAAATGTTAAGTAGTAGTAGTAGTAGATGCATAAGCTAAGCACAACAAATGATCTTTTAACAGACTTTTAAACTAAGATAGCCAAGACTTTTTTTTTTATCCTAAGAGGCAGTTTGTTCCACTCAATTACTCCAACAACAGAAAATGCTCCCTTTCTTGTTTGATCCAGACACAAACGCTGCAGAGAAAGTACAATAAAGACCATATCCCACTGCTGACCACAAGGGTCATGGTGGCATATAACACTGCAATATATTTTTTTTTTTTAATAAAAAGAGGACTCTCAAAGTGAACAATGGACCATTATTAACAAATTTTATCCAGTAACCAACGGGCAGCCATTTCAAATCGCTTTGAACATGCTATAATATGTTTACATCTAGACAGGCTAAAAATTTTTTTTTAGTTACATTTGTACCCTACGCTTTCCCACTCATGGCAGGCTCAATGCGGCTTACAGGGGGCAATGGAGGGTTAAGTGACTTGCCCAGAGTCACAAGGAGCTGCCTGTGCCTGAAGTGGGAATCGAACTCAGTTCCTCAGGACCAAAGTCCACCACCCTAACCACTAGGTCACTCCTCCACTGTTGCTACTATTTGAGATTCTACATGGAATGTTGCTATTCCACTAGCTCAATCAATAAACATTTGCTCATACAACTTATTGTTTGAACTGTTTTTGACTATTTAACTTTTTTTGCCTTCTTTTTTTCTTTTTTCAGAAGGAAAAAAGCCTCTGTATTCCCGTTTTCAGTGCATATTAATGCCTGTCTACTGGGATAAAATCTTCATTGGCTCAAAAAACCTTCTATTATTTTTAATAAACACACTGTAACATTATGACAACACTTATCTTTTAGTGTCGTCCTTGCCGTTGCAATTTAGTTTCACTTTAAATATGCAGACGGGGTCCCGTTTCGCCGTGCAGGCTTTCTCAAGGGAAACATCTGTTGCTGCGATGTCAATCTGCTTCAGCAAACAAAGAAAGCCTGCACGGCGAAACGGGACCCCGTCGGCATATTTAAAGTGAAACTAAATTGCAACGGCAAGGACGACACTAAAAGATAAGTGTTGTCATAATGTTACAGTGTGTTTATTAAAAATAATAGAAGGTTTTTTGAGCCAATGAAGATTTTATCCCAGTAGACAGGCATTAATATGCACTGAAAACGGGAATACAGAGGCTTTTTTCCTTCTGAAAAAAGAAAAAAAGAAGGCAAAAAAAGTTAAATAGTCAAAAACAGTTCAAACAATAAGTTGTATGAGTAAATGTTTATTGATTGAGCCACTTCAGTTGGTAAAATTTCATTTGTTTCAAAGATAGTGGTATTGTCCTAATTTTTTCAGTAAAGCTATTCCACTAGCAACATTCCATGTAGAAGTCGGCCCTTGCAGATCACCAATGTGGCCGCACAGGCTTCTGCTTCTGTGAGTCTGACGTCCTGCACGTACATTCCATGTAGAATCTCCAATAGTATCTATTTGATTTTTGTTACATTTGTACTCTGCGCTTTCCCACTCATGGCAGGCTCAATGCGGCTTACATGGGGCAATGGAGGGTTAAGTGACTTGCCCAGAGTCACAAGGAGCTGCCTGTGCCTGAAGTGGGAATCTAACTCAGTTCCTCAGGACCAAAGTCCACCACCCTAACCACTAGGCCACTCCTCCACTCCATAACCACCGTACTGGCGAATTCTGAACAATTTGAAGTGATACTTATATTGCACTATTCCCACCAAAAGAGTTCAGAACCAATTACAACACTATACACTCAAATACAAAAACACAAATGCACAACACTACATAAAAGCAGCCATGAACTTAAAACATTTTTACTTTTTCTGCAAGGTTTGATCTTCTATTTCAGCCTGAATGTCCACAGGAAGGAAATTCTACAATCTTTGGGTGACAAACTAAAATGATTTTATCTCAGGTCATGGTTAGGTGCACATGCTTTAACTGTGGGCAAGACCAAGAAGCCATGATCAGTAGATCAAGGGGACCAAATAGTAATCCATGGGCTCAACAAGTAATTCAGGTACCGGTGCCCCTCATCCTTCAGTGCCTTAAGTTAGTACAGTCATCCTAAACCAAACCTGCCATACAACAGACTACCAATAAACACATTTCAAATGTGGAGTAATGTGAGCATACAGGCATGTATTAGTCTTAGAGATTAACAGAACTATGCAAGCATACTGTCACTGCAAAAGCAAATATGTCCTACTAAATAAAAAGAGGAAAACACAATACTGTTACTGCTAACAAAAGAATACAAATATGCCAAAATGGAAATATTTAATGTCAATAATGAACATAACAAAATGATATAATTTCTGAATTGTCATAGTAAAATATATCCAAGACAGATTTGCTTGATTTTTCAATTAAGTAGCGCATACAGACTTGGTTATCTTTCCCTCAATGGAATATTTTAAATTCTGTTCCATACTCTACGGCAGAGATCTCAACCATTTTTCTAGCAGGGGCAATGTTGGCAAAAAGGTCAGTGCAAGAGCCAAGATTGTTGGTGGACAAAGAGGATGTCACATGAGGCAGGAGAGTTCACCTCCAATGATATCTGCTCTGAGGGGATTCCCTTCTGATACAGATGGCCTGACTGCTCAGGTGCATTTTAAGTCATTAGTGTAACTAAAATAAATCTGCCCTCCCACACATATTTTCTGTCTCTCTAAGCACATGTCCCCCCCCCCCCCCCCACACACACACATTCTCTATCGTTGTTTCCCAGCTCCTCTCTCCCCAGGACACTCTCCTATGCCAGTTATTTCCAATCCCTCCACAGCAGAGCATTCAGCATCCTGTCTCCACTTCCAATCCCTTCAAGATGGCTCTTCTACAAGTTTTTTTTTTTTTTTTTTAATCCTCCTAAATTAGCTCCATAGGCTTGTTGACAGTGCCACCTCTGAACAGCTATTTTGCTTTCTTCTGGCACCACATGACTCTCAGCCACAATATGCTCCCACGCTGCTCTCTCAGTCTTATGTGACTAGTGAAGGAGTCTGAGCAACATGTGGCTCAAACTTACAGAAAGCTGAATGGTGGAGGTAGAAAACACAACTAATATGGGTGTAGGAAGGGAAGAAGTCAGGTGGCCACATTTAGGGTACATAGGGACTGCCACTGGCCCCCGGGCCTTACAATGAAGAACACTATTCTAAGGAATGTAGGGTTAAGACATCAGTTTTAGTAGACAAAAATGTATTTAAAAATGAACACTGGATTCAATTTTCATTCATTCACAGTATGCAACAAAAATACAGAGTTTTAAAAAACTATGAAGGGTGTCTTACCAATCTCTCGATTGAGAATTTTCTCTTCTCTGTTACCCACAGGCTCAATGACTTTTAGAAAAGGTTGGAATAGCCGAAGGTCACAAAGTCGCCTTGTTTCATCAAAAAATTCTTCTAGTTCTGCCTCCTGTGTGACACTTACAAAAATGTAAGAGGACTCGTCCTGAAGGAGGTGGTGAAGAGGGTATTTCCGTGCTTCTTTAAATAGTTCATGCTTAATAGTCACTAATGTTGCCTCACGGAGGCATTCTAAACCTACCATCATTCCATTAGGGAGTAAACACTCTACCTGTATCCTTGGGGGCATCAAGTGGATGCCCCAAAGTTCACCTGAAGATGGCCGTGGTGGCATGATTGTTTATTTTCTCTCTCTTTCTTTTTAGAGGTGGTAATCTTACAAATCAAGAGAACAGCTTGAAGCACTTAACCATGAATCTAGGGTGACCTATAAATGAAACACACACACAAGGAAATATGTAAAAGAAATACTGAAACTCAGACAGTACAATACAAAAGCTGTTAAACGCTGCATTTAACAAACTCCTTAGAAGTCAATAAAAAGAAATACCATATACACCCCCATGACATTTTAACACAATTAAAAAAAATCATACCATTTAGCAAACTTTGGGGCCCTTTTACAAAGCTGTGGTAAGCACCAACATGTGCTTACCGAGGGAACAAATGGCATACCATGGAAATTTTCCATTACGCTAAAAAACAAACATTTTTTTTTGTTCATGGAGCATGTCTGGGGCAGAGTAAGCATGTTCTCCACTAATCGGTTAGTGCAACTACATTGCTGCACGCTAACCAATTAGCATGTGTTCTGCGAGTGAGCCCTTACCACGTAGATAACGGGTGGCGGTTAGGGCTTTGTGTGCTAATCCGTTTCAATGGCTATGTGCTAATGGTAAAATTAGGACGTGGCCAATTATAAAATAGGAATTTTGGTCATTTTATCCATGTGGTAGAAAAGGCTTTGGCGCACAGGAATGACCCCTGTAAGGGTACGCACGCTAAGGCCACTTTTTACTGCTGTTTGGGCAAAAGGGCCCCTCTGTGGAACTATGCACATTATAGACAAGAAATCTGTATCTTCTTCCTCTTAACCCTTGAGCGGTTCAACCTTTGTTTTTCCCTGTCTCTTTTTCAATGTAAACTGCTATGCTAGGCACTAGTAAAACTGGTATATTAAATTAATGAAGATAACATTTCCTATCTTATTACACATAAGGTCCATGTGGTAGTGGCGACAGTACCTAACAAGAACGATTACAGAAATCTAAGGGAAAATAATTTATGGAACGTGATCAAGCATATTTACAATATTTGAGAGCACAAAGATTTTCTCTTCTATGATTGTAACAACCCTCCCAACCTACAGCAGATATTGTCCACAGACAAGGTGTATAATGAAATATTAACATGAACATTAACATAGGGAGGATTTTACTGTTATACAACATAAATTAAAGATTTATCAGATGTGGACAGAAAGACATTATGACTTACCTGATAATGTTCTTTTCTTTCTGAACCAATGAGTGTTACCCTCTCGTGGAGGAAGAGTAAACTGAAGTTTGCCAGTGACATCACCAGCATAAGAAGAGGTGCTCCCTGGAACAATCCAGTATGCATTCTGGTCCCAAGCAGCAGCAGATCCCTTTGTAAACATACCCATGCCCCACTAACCACTGCAAATAAAATGATAAATCAA